>NC_092090.1:22761289-22891289 GCF_045679555.1 Salvelinus alpinus
CTGCAGATCCTCTCAACTCTGTCAGGTTGGATGGGGAGCGTTGCTGTTCAGGTCTCTCCAGAGATGTTCGATCGGGTTCACGTCCGGTCTCTGGCTGGACCACTCAAGGACATTCAGAGACTTGTCCCGAAGCCACTCCTGCATTGTCTTGCCTGCTTAGGGTCGCTGTCCTGTTGGAAGGTGAACCTTCGCCTCAGACTGAGGTCCTGAGGTCTCTGGAGTAGGTTTTCATCAAGGATCTCTCTGCACTTTGGTCCGTTCATCTTTCCCTCGGTCCTGACTAGTCTCCCAGTCCCTGCCGCTGA
Source organism: Salvelinus alpinus (assembly GCF_045679555.1). Lineage (NCBI taxonomy): Eukaryota > Metazoa > Chordata > Actinopteri > Salmoniformes > Salmonidae > Salvelinus > Salvelinus alpinus. The sequence continues at coordinate 22,761,595 of NC_092090.1, forward strand.
AAAACATCCACACAGCAAGATGCTGCCACCATCATGCTTCACCGTAGGGATGATGCAAGGTTTACTCCAGATGTGATGCTTGGCATTCTGACCAAATAGTTCAATCTTGATTTCATCAGACCAGAGAATCTTGTTTTTCATGGTCTGAGAGTCCTTAAGGTGCTTTTGGCAAACTCCAAGCGGGCTGTCATGTGCCTTTTACTGAGGAGTGGCGTCCGTCTGGCCACTCTACCATAAAGGCCTGATTGGTGGAGTGCTGCAGAAAGAGTTGTTCTGGAAGGTTCTCCCATCTCCACAGAGGAACTCTGGAGCTCTGTCAGAGTGACCATCCGAGGCCCTTCTCCCCAGATTGATCAGTTTGGCCAGGTGGCCAGCTCTTGGAAGAGTCTTGGTGGTTTCAAACTTCTTCCATTTAAGAATGATGGAGGCCACTGTGTTCTTTGGGACCTTCAATCCTGCAGACATTTTTTGGTTCCCGTTCCCCAGATCTGTGCCTCTACACAATCCTGTCTCAGAGCTTCACGGACAATTCCTTTGACCTCATGGCTTGGTTTTTGCTCTGACATACGCTGTCAACTGTGAGACCTTATATAGACAGATGTGTGCCTTTCCAAATCATGTCCAATCAATTGAATTTACCACAGGTGGACTTCAATGAAGTTGTAGAAACATCTCAAGGATGATTAATGGAAACAGGATGCACCTGAGCTCAGTTTCGAGTCTCATAGCAAAGGGTCTGAATAGTTATGTAAATAAGGTATTTCTATGTTTTATGCAAAAACTTATAAAAACTATATTCACTTTGTCATTATGGGGTATTGTGTGTGGGTTGATGAGGAAATGAATTAATATAATCCAAAATCAAATCAAATCAAATGTTATTGGTCACACACACGTGTTTGCCGGATGTTAATGCGAGTGTAGCGAAATGCTTGTGCTTCTAGTTCCGACAGTGCAGCAATATCTAACAAGTAATAATAATAAGAATAAGAATGTGGGGCCCCAGTGTTGAGGATCAGCGAAGTGGAGATGCAGTTTCCTACCTTCACCACCAGTGGGCAGCCCGTCAGGAAGTCCAGGACCCAATTGCACAGGGCGGGGTTCAGACCCAGGGCCTCGAGCTTAATGATGATCCATTTTAGAATAAGGCTGTAACGTAACAAATTGTGGAAAAAGTCGAGGGGTATGAATACTTTCCGAATGCACTGTAGTGCACTACTTTTGACCAGGGCCCATATTGTGCTAAGGAGTGAATAGGGTGCTATTTGGTACGCATCCAGAGAGACTTCACCGCTCACACCCTCCTTTAACCAACAGCCACTTGCTCTATTGAGCTCTAGTCTATACTGATAGAACAGCAACGGGATGCTGATACCGTTAAAAGGTCAAGTAGTGGCTGTGAGAAAGTTCCTTTCCTCTCCTCCTCCTACTCTACCAGTGCAGATGTCTTCCCAGCTGGCTTGGCAGTATGTTCATAACGACCAGCTGTCTATTGACCTGCTGTGTCCTAATAGCCTTCAATACCCTCCATTCCCTGCCTCCTTTCCTCACCTCCTTTCCTTCACCAGAACCCTCCTTTCTTAACCTCATTTCCTTCACCAGAACCCTTCTTTCTTAATCTCCTTTACTTAATCAGAACCCTCCTTTCCTTACCTCCTTTGCTTCATCAGAACGCTCTTTTCCTCGTCGCCTTTCCTTCAGCATAGTCCAAAATACCTCATCTCCTCCCCCCCCCAACCCCTGGGTTAAAGTTGATGAACAGGACAGAATGGGAACACTGGGGAACAAATCACATTGTGACCTAACTGCAGAGGAGTGAGTGGGCAAAGTGACTCTCATTCCAGACGTTGCAGAAGTCTCTGTCTCTCTCTCTCACTCTCTCTCTCTCTCTCTCTCTCTCTCTTTCTCTCTCTCTCTCTCTTGCTCTCTCGCTCTCTTGCTCTCTCTCTCGCTCTCTCTCTCTTTCTCTCTCTCTTTCACTCTCTCTCTCTCTCTCTCTCTCTCTCTCTCTCTCTCTCTCTCTCTCTCTCTCTCTCTCTCTCTCTCTCTCTCTCTCTCTCTCTCTCTCTCTCTCTCTCTCTCTCTCTCTCTCTCTCTCTCTCTCTCTCTCTCTCTGTCCTTCTCTCTCAAAGGTGGAGAAATCCCCCTTTTCTGCATTTTCTGCAAACCCCCAGAACAGACAGTCAGTGACGCGGTAAAAGGTTAGGGTTCAAAGGTTATGAGTGAAAGGTTAGGGGTGGGCAACAGGGACTCTGTTCAGAGGTCTGTAGTCAATGGACACAATCAACAGAAGTATCCAATGAATACAGCTCTCATTTAACGTAAAAAGCCACATCCAACCCAACATATGACTTTACATCTAGCAGTTCAGCGTGTCTACATGTTGTAGATATTTCTATTATGGAACACAGGAGAATAAATACAAGTCTCTGAGCATGGGAATTATATTTTCCTGTTTCAAAGCCAGGTCTGTTCTCAGAATAATCTCTTGTCTTCATCCGACCAGTCCTATTCAATTCACATACCCTGACAAAAATATGTAGAGATAGTCAACTGCCTAAGGATTAAGACTGGATTGACCAGAGATAGTTAACGCCCTAAAGACAAAGACTGGGTTGACCAGAGATAGTCAACTCCCTAATGACAAAGACTGGATTGACCAGAGATAGTCAACTCCCTAATGACAAAGACTGGGTTGACCAGGGATAGCCAACTCCCTAATGACAAAGACTGGATTGACCAGAGATAGTCAACTCCCTAATGACAAAGACTGGATTGACCAGAGATAGTCAACTCCCTAATGACAAAGGCTGGTTTGACCAGAGATAGTCAACTCCCTAAGGACAAAGACTGGCTTGAGCAGAGATAGTCAACTCCCTAAGGACAACGACTGGATTGAGCAGAGATAGTCAACTCCCTAAGGACAAAGACTGGATTGAGCAGAGATAGTCAACTCCCTAAGGACATACTGGATTGAGCAGAGATAGTCAACTCCCTAAGGACAAAGACTGGATTGAGCAGAGATAGTCAACTCCCTAATGACAAAGACTGGATTGAGCAGAGATAGTCAACTCCCTAAGGACAGACTGGATTGAGCAGAGATAGTCAACTCCCTAAGGACAGACTGGATTGAGCAGAGATAGTCAACTCCCTAAGGACAGACTGGATTGAGCAGAGATAGTCAACTCCCTAAGGACAGACTGGATTGAGCAGAGATAGTCAACTCTCTAAGGACAAAGACGAGAGAGAAAGGTTACGTTAACATATTTTTCATATATTTTGATCAAGAATTTCAGTCACTGGTTTTTAGAGTGGGAACACGAATGGGAACAAAAACACAGGCTTACGCTGATATAAGGGGGACAGGGATACGATGATAAACACACACACACACACACACACACACACACACACACACACACACACACACACACACACACACACACACACACACACACACACACACACACACACACACACACACACACACACACACACACACAGAAATATGCGCCACATGCATGTACCTACAGACACAGACACAAAGATACTTGCTCCAATATCAAATGCCAAAGAATCCATGGTCTTAACCATCAAATGGTCAGTGGTGTCAAGGCAAGAGGGGCCTTCCACACCATCAAAAGGAACATAAAATTCGACATCTCAAATAGGATCTGGTAAAAATAATAATTGAATCAGTTATATAACCCATTGCCCTTTTTGGTTCTGTGGTCTGGGGTCTGTTTACCAATCAAGAATTCACAAAATGGGACAAACACCAAATTGAGACTGAATTCTGCAAAATCATCCCCCGTATACAACGTAAAACACCAAATAATGCATGCAGAGCAAAATTAGGACGATACCCTCTTATCATCCAAATCCTGAAAAGAGCTGTTCAATTCTACAACCACCTGAAAGGAAGTGACTCCCAAACCTTCCATAACAAAGCCATGAGATGAACCTGGAGAAGAGTCCCCTCAGCAAGCTGGTCCTGGAGCTCTGTTCACAAACACAAACAGACCCCACAGAGCCCCAGGACAGCAACACAATTAGACCCAACCAACTCATGAGAAAGCAAAAAGACAATTCCTGACATATTGGAAAGAATTAACCAAAAAACTGTGCAAAATAGAATGCTATTTGGCCTTAAACAGAGAGAACACAGTGGCAGGATACCTGACTGCAGCAAGATTTGTGACAAGAAAAGAACAAGAAAAGGGCAACCAGTGGAGAACATTTCAATTCAAGGGGCTTTACTGGCATGGGAAACATATGTTTACATTGCCAAAATAAGTGAAATAGACAATAAACAAATGTGAAGTCAACAATCAGAATACATACAACCCAAATGTATGTTCATTTCTTTTTATGTTTGTACTTTAACTATTTGCACATCGTTACAACACTGTATATTGCCAGTAATATGACATTTTAAATGTCTCTATTCCTAAACTTTTGTAAGTGTAATGTTTACTGTTCATTTCTGATTGTTGACTTCACATTTGTTTATTGTCTATTTCACTTGTTTTGACAATGTCAACGTATGTTTCCCATGCCAGTAAAGCCCCTTGAATGGAATTGACTTGAATCAAGGCAGTCTCTCCGTCAGAACGCAGAACACAGACAGAGGACTCTTTGAACAAGGCACATTCTCCAGGCCCAGTGGGAGGTGAGTGAATTCCCAGAGTCCTTTATACTGCTGGTAGAATGGCACAGATGCCTCAGGGGGAACAGAAAGGCACTTTGTGTTGTAGATTATACTGAGAAGGATGAGAAGATTCTAGATCAGTTAAGAAGTATGAGTATAAGTGACCTGGGCCAGGGGTTTCTTCTCCTGACCCCATGACCTGACCAGGGAAAACATTGGGCCCTGCGTACAGGAGCAGGATGCCTAAAGATACGGGTCAATAGACCAGAACAAACACACACCAATGCATACACATTCACAGACATACACATACAAATGCACACAAACACATGGCTGTTTCGGCTCCTTGGTGGTAATTGGAATTTCGGACTATTTGTTTGTACCTCCACAACATATTTGATGATTGTCATAATGTCATATGAATCATCACAATGGTCTGGCAGTGATGACCAGTATTTCCCCTTTAATGACATCCTAAGAGTACAGCTCTGCTTCTCTTTCTACTGGCCAGAAGTGGTACTGCTGGCGAGAGGGTCATACTGCCAATCACTATTAGCTGACGGACTTGGTTTATCTTTCTTCAACTCAATATTTGTTCTTCTCCATTAGTAAGTATCATTGTGTGCACGTCCATAGAGACAAATGCAAAGGAGCACGCATGAACACGCACATATACAGTACAAATACAGGTTTGTGTAGGTGCACCATTTAGCCTGAATCCTTTAAAAAATGTGTAACTGTAAGTCTCAATCAAGTGCACCAAGATGAAGTTATTATATATTTTTAAGCAGAGCAAAAGCATCATAAAAAGTCCTGGGCAGATTCAGATCTCTTGCCTTATCTGCTGTTGCTGTTGCTTCTCAGGGATTTGAAATTAACCATGATCAACTTCTGAATACTCAGTTAAAGACTCACTACCGCACTCCAACCAAGGTGCATCTCTCTCTCTCTCTCTCTCTCTCTCTCTCTCTCTCTCTCTCTCTCTCTCTCTCTCTCTCTCTCTCTCTCTCTCTCTCTCTCTCTCTCTCTCTTTTTCTCTCTCTCTCTCTCTCAGATACAAGTCTAGCCTTTCAGTGACACATCACAGAGAAAACTATGTAATATCATGTTGAGGAGGGGGACTGAGAGAGATAGACTGCAGTGATGGAGGACTGCATGAAGGCAAGTAGAGATAACACTGTCATAATACAGAACTTCCCTGTTCAGATTCTCTGAGACAGAACACAGGTGCTCCCTCCCCTCCGCTCCTCCCTCCCCTCCCCTCCCCTCCGCTCCTCACCCTACCTCTCTCCTCTCCCCTCCCCTCCTCTCCTCTCTCCTCCCTCCCTCCTCTCCCCTCTGCTCCTCACCTTACCTCTCTCCTCTCCCCTCCTCTCCTCCCTCCTCTCCTCTCTCCTCTCCTCCCTCCTCACTTCCATTCTCCCTCCTCTCCTCCCTCCTCTCCTCCCTCCTCTCCTCCCCTCCCCTCCGCTCCTCCCTCCCCTCCCCTCCCCTCCGCTCCTCACCCTACCTCTCTCCTCTCCCCTCCTCCCTCCTCTCCTCTCTCCTCCCTCCTCTCCTCTCCCCTCTGCTCCTCACCTTACCTCTCTCCTCTCCCCTCCTCTCCTCCCTCCTCTCCTCTCTCCTCTCCTCCCTCCTCACTTCCATTCTCCCTCCTCACCGCCTTCCTCTCCTCCTTTCTCACCTCCCTCCTCTCCTCCCTCATCTCCTCCCTCCTCTCCTCTCTCCTCTCCTCCCTCCTCTCCTCTCTCCTCTCCTCCCTCCTCTCCTCCTTTCTCACCTCCCTCCTCTCCTCCTCTCCTTGATGTTTGAGGAATGAGAGTTGTGAGTCCCCAGCTGCACTAACAGAGGTCAGGGGTCTTTAATGTAGTGGCTGTGGAACACTCCTCTCACAACATGTGCTCATGCTATGAAACCCGACCACCATCTACCTACTCAAGGTCCTTATGAGATGGCGGGATCTAAGATACAAGGTTACACAGAAATTGTTTAAAATCTCCCTTTTTGTTTTGACTTTTGCTTTACCCTGACCTGGCGTGTAAGCAGCACGGCTGACTATAAGAGAACCAGTGAGAGTTGATCCAGAACTCAGACCATCAGGAGAAGCCGGTAGCAGGGAGTCTGGCTTGTTGCTTCAGTTTAAGAGTGTGTGTGTATCGCGTCCGTCCGTTTGAGAGATTGACCATTTTCATCACCTCGGAAGCAACAGTGTTTCGTCAGTTCAGTAGCTGGTCGTGGAGTGTGTGTGTGTGTGTCATTGCGTCAGTGTGTCTACCATGTGTGTGTGATGGATCTGTTGTCGCCTGTGTGTGGACGTGTGATGGCGGCGGTGTGCTTGGACACCGTCATAGCCGACCTGTTGGTGTCCGAGTCACGGAACGCCACAGCCACCAGGTCAGAGGGCGTCTCCCTGGCAACGGGGTCCCTCCTCCTGCTCCTCTGTCTGCTGCTGGCTGCCTGGCGTCACACCGACAACAACTCTGTCCCAGGTCAGTCACAATAGACTGCTAGTTATCATTCTTATATAATAACAACAAGCTGAATTACAACAGTGACTTGTCCAGCTACAGTTCATTATCTTATTTTGGACTAAAGTGATTCTATAATTGAACATGTTGCATCCAGAGCAGGACTGTTGGTCCAAGTCTATGCAGGGATCTTATCTTAATCCATATGATATCTTCATCTATGCTCAGAGACGGAAGAGGAAGTGAGACATCCCACTCCCTCATTTTTTTCTGGTTCATATACAGTCAATGAGCAGACTCAGCTGCTAATGCATTGGTGCCTACGGGAGAGGCACAGCCTGAGTGGGACATCTTCATTTATCCACCAACTTTGCTGTTCTGTGTGTTAAAGCTGGTACATTACAGGATGAGATCGGTGTTGTGTTTAGCTGCCTGTGTGATTCTTTGTGAAAGCAGGAACATTGCCTTTGAAAGGTGCATTGTGGACAGAGCTCTACAATGCGTCGCAGATTGAGTCTTGTCCCTAGTCTGACCACAGAGTATTGGCTGCTGTCTATGCTATGTACTACTGCTACTACTGTTGTATTGGCTGGTTTCATCAGCTGTCTCCTTTATAAACTAATAACATATCATATTTGTGATGTTATGCTATGTTATGTGAACTTATGTATTGTATTGATTTGTAACGCTATGTAGTGTTATGCTATGCTATTCTATGCCATGTTATGCTATGCAACGCCTTGCTATGTTAAGTTATTTTATGTGACCACTCTCTCTCTCTCTCTCTTGTTCTCCTCTCTCTCTCTCTCTTGTTCTCCTCTCTCTCTCTCTCTCTCTCTTTCTCTCTCTCTCTCTCTCTCTCTCTCTCTCTCTCTCTCTCTCTCTCTCTCTCTCTCTCTCTCTCTCTCTCTCTCTCTCTCTCTCTCTCTCTCTCTCTCTCTCTCTCTCTCTCTCTCTCTCTCTCTGCTATGACAGGTCCTTTTTTCTGCCTGGGTGTCGGTCCTCTCCTCTCATACCTCAGGTTTATATGGACAGGTAACTACTACAACATGAAATACAACAAATTATAATCTGCTACAATAACAAATAGTAAATTGGAATAATTTATTAAATACATGTTCTATGTACAGGTATTGGCACAGCAAGTAACTATTACAACAGTAAATATGGAGACATCGTCAGGGTCTGGATCAACGGAGAGGAGACACTCATACTCAGCAGGTCAGTACCAGGCAGTCAATCAGGCAGTCAGTCAGGCAGTCAATCAGGCAGTCAGTCAGGCAGTCAATCAGGCAGTCAGTCAGGCAGTCAATCAGGCAGTCAGTAGCAGGCAGTCAATCAGGCAGTCAGTCAGGCAGTCAATCAGGCAGTCAGTCAGGCAGTCAATCAGGCAGTCAGTCAGGCAGTCAATCAGGCAGTCAGTAGCAGGCAGTCAATCAGGCAGTCAGTCAGGCAGTCAATCAGGCAGTCAGTAGCAGGCAGTCAATCAGGCAGTCAGTCAGGCAGTTAATCAGGCAGTCAGTTAGGCAGTCAATCAGGCAGTCAGTAGCAGGCAGTCAATCAGGCAGTCAGTAGCAGGCAGTCAATCAGGCAGTCAGTCAGGCAGTCAGTCAGGCAGTCAATCAGGCAGTCAGTAGCAGGCAGTCAGGCAGTCAGTCAGTCAGGATGTCAGTAGCAGTCAGGCAGACAGTCAGTCAGTCAATCAATCAATAATCAATTGAAATATCTAAATTAAGATGTTTGAATTTCATTTTACAAAAGCACTTGTAGATTACTTGTAGCCTAGATGACATATGTTATAATACACATTTAGACTTATTTACATAGACTTGTAGACTTCGGAGAGTGAATACCAGTGTACCCACCCTCTCTGTCCAGTTCCTCTGCAGTGCATCATGTTCTGAGACAGGGGCGTTACACCTCTCGGTTCGGCAGTAAACAGGGTCTGAGCTGTCTTGGCATGGATGAGAGAGGCATCATCTTCAACAGCAACATGGCTCTATGGAAGAAGACCCGCACCTACTTCGCTAAAGGTGACCAATTAGACAATGACTTAATCAATTGAAAAAGATAAGCATGGCATTACAATACCGCTACTTAATTGATCATAATAACTGATTCTAGATATGAAATGGTAAACCATTAGGAGAAGGTTACTGTATTGAATTACTATTCTCATATACACAAACTAATAGAGAAGTGAGAAAAACAAAGGTGTCCGTTGTCCAGTCTGTTACTGGCAATATCTTCACAGGATATCGTCCAATATGCTGTAATAAACTGCTGTATCTCCACTGTGTGTTCCAGCTCTGACAGGGCCTGGGCTGCAGAGGACAGTAGACGTGTGTGTCTCGTCCACCCAGACACACCTGGACGCTCTCCAGGGGCTGGACGGACTGATGGGTGGACAGGTGGACGTCCTGAGTCTACTACGGTGTACAGTAGTGGACATCTCTAACAGACTGTTCCTAGGGGTGCCTCTCAACGGTGAGCCACACCACAGCCTTTTATACTCAATAATACTTTACCCAATATAATATAATACATTTGTATTTTATAAGCACATAATATACATTTATAAATACATTTAGGGAACTTTATTTTGACTTCAGGTCATCAGGTTTTTCCATCTCTAGTTGGTAACTCACAGCCATAAAGCCACAAGACCCTGAACAGTATCTCTGAACATCAGTTATGTAAGAACTCAACATTACTTTCCTTTTCTAGTGGGACGTTATTCCACTTGATAACATTTGATTTGATATTATTAGAGAAGGAGCTGCTGCAGAAGATTCAGAAGTACTTTGACACGTGGCAGACGGTGCTGATCAAACCAGATATCTACTTCAAGTTGGACTGGATCCAGCAGAAACACAGGAGAGCAGCGTAAGTCACACAGTTACAAACAGTTAGCATCATTACCAAGGCATCCAGAACATCTAATATTAACAGTTTAAGGATTATATATAGAATAGGGTAACACTTGGATAGTCCATCTGTAGATGCTCTACACTTAGAAAAAAATGTGTGATCTAGAACCGAAAAGGGTTCTGAAAGCTGTCCCCATACGAGAACCCTTTGAAGAACCCTTTTTGGTTCCAGGTAGAGACTATCAGTAACGTGTCAACTAACTATCTACTAACCCGAACCCTAGTCCTAACCTCAACCCTTATCCTAGCCCTAAAATTAACCTTAGTCCTAACCTTAACCCTTATCCTAACCCTAAACCTAAACCTAACCCTAGTCCTAACCTCAACCCTTATCCTAGCCCTAAAATTAACCTTAGTCCTAACCTTAACCCTTATCCTAACCCTAAACTTAACCCTAGTCCTAACCTCAACCCTTATCCTAGCCCTAAAATTAACCTTAGTCCTAACCTTAACCCTTATCCTAACCCTAAACTTAACCCTAGTCCTAACCTCAACCCTTATCCTAGCCCTAAAATTAACCTTAGTCCTAACCTTAACCCTTATCCTAACCCTAAACTTAACCCTAGTCCTAACCTTAACCTTATTAACCCTTATCCTAACCCTAAACTTAACCCTAACCCTAATCTAAGCCTTTTTCTAAACCTAACCCTAACCGTAAACTAAGCAAGCAGTTTCTTATCAACAGAATTGTTTGTTGAAGGTATGACCAGCTGTAGAGCATCTATCTGGACTATACAAATAAAGACCTAGAATAGAATAACTCTGCCCCTCTCTGGCGCTCCACGTCTACTCCCTCTGCCCCTCTCTGGTGCTCCACGTCTACTCCCTCTGCCCCTCTCCGGTGCTCCACGTCTACTCCCTCTGCCCCTCTCCGGCGCTCCACGTCTACTCCCTCTGCCCCTCTCCGGCGCTCCACGTCTACTCCCTCTGCCCCTCTCCGGCGCTCCACGTCTACTCCCTCTGCCCCTCTCCGGCGCTCCACGTCTACTCCCTCTGCCCCTCTCCGGCGCTCCACGTCTACTCCCTCTGCCCCTCTCCGGTGTTCCACGTCTACTCCCTCTGCCCCTCTCCGGCGCTCCACGTCTACTCCCTCTGCCCCTCTCCGGCGCTCCACGTCTACTCCCTCTGCCCCTCTCTGGCGCTCCACGTCTACTCCCTCTGCCCCTCTCCGGCGCTCCACGTCTACTCCCTCTGCCCCTCTCTGGCGCTCCACGTCTACTCCCTCTGCCCCTCTCCGGCGCTCCACGTCTACTCCCTCTGCCCCTCTCCGGCGCTCCACGTCTACTCCCTCTGCCCCTCTCCGGCGTTCCACGTCTACTCCCTCTGCCCCTCTCCGGCGATCCACGTCTACTCCCTCTGCCCCTCTCTGGCGCTCCACGTCTACTCCCTCTGCCCCTCTCCGGCGCTCCACGTCTACTCCCTCTGCCCCTCTCTGGCGCTCCACGTCTACTCCCTCTGCCCCTCTCCGGTGCTCCACGTCTACTCCCTCTGCCCCTCTCCGGCGCTCCACGTCTACTCCCTCTGCCCCTCTCCGGCGCTCCACGTCTACTCCCTCTGCCCCTCTCCGGCGCTCCACGTCTACTCCCTCTGCCCCTCTCCGGCGCTCCACGTCTACTCCCTCTGCCCCTCTCCGGCGCTCCACGTCTACTCCCTCTGCCCCTCTCCGGCGTTCCACGTCTACTCCCTCTGCCCCTCTCCGGCGTTCCACGTCTACTCCCTCTGCCCCTCTCCGGCGCTCCACGTCTACTCCCTCTGCCCCTCTCCGGGGCTCCACGTCTACTCCCTCTGCACCTCTCCGGCGTTCCACGTCTACTCCCTCTGCCCCTCTCCGGCGCTCCACGTCTACTCCCTCTGCCCCTCTCCGGCGCTCCACGTCTACTCCCTCTGCCCCTCTCCGGCGCTCCACGTCTACTCCCTCTGCCCCTCTCCGGCGCTCCACGTCGCCTCATTATGAGACCTGGACTCCATCACTTCAACGATTCCTCCCTTATATCTGTCACTCCCTTAGGTTCATTCCCCAGGCAGTATTGATTATGTGTTTCATGTCAAGACCCTACTCCTGTTTTGTATTGTTTTTTTTCCATTGTTTTATTACTCACCATCTGCACCTGCTCCTCCACTCCCAGCATCTTCGTTACAACAATGAACACTTAACAGCACATTTCACACATGACAAATACACAATATACATATAAAATTCGACCAAATAATGTTTTATTTAAATATATACAGCAATACATTAAAGTTTAAAGTATTAGTGTTAATTTATAACTCTGTTGTTGTGTTGTAGTCAGGAGCTGCAGGATGCTATAGAGAGTCTGGTCGACCAGAAGAGAAGAGGTCTACAGGAAGCTGACAAACTGGACCACATCAACTTCACTGCAGACCTCATCTTTGCACAGGTCAGTCCCTGACCTTGCCGTTACCCTATCCCCAACACTAACCCAAGCACAGGTCGTCTGCACAACTTAAAAACTGCCTTAGCCCACTGAGACAAAGATCTAGGCAGGGCCCAAACCCAGGCTTAACCAAGGGTGGGGTCAATTTCCTTTCAATTAAGTCAATATACATTTATGGAACTTTAGAATTTCAGTTAACTTCCTGAATTGACTGAATTGAAATGGAATTGATCCTAACACTGGGGCTGACCCCAGCCCATGTCCTCTGCACAATATTATAATCTATTCTGCCGGTTGTTTCCACTTTCTTATGTTAAAGCATGTATAACAATAACATAGCCTGAGTAGCCAACGTGAGTCAACTAATCTGACGTGTGATTGTGTGTTTCAGAGCCACGGGGAGCTGTCAGCTGAGAATGTGAGGCAGTGTGTATTGGAGATGGTGATAGCAGCTCCAGACACTCTGTCCATCAGTCTGTTCTTCATGCTGCTGCTGCTCAAGCAGAACCCTGACGTAGAACTACAGCTCCTAGAAGAGATAGACACTGCTATAGGTGAGTCCCCACTTCACAATCTGTTAACATAGAGCTACAGCTTTTAGAAGAGATAAACACTGTTAAATTCTGTCTTTGTGTCTTTGAGCAAGGTATTTAATCCTAATTGCTCCTGTAAGTCGTTCTGGATAAGAGTGTCTGTTAAATGACTCAAATGTATAATAGGTCAGACCTTCACAATCTGTTAACATAGAGCTACAGCTTCTAGAAGAGATATACACTGTTATAGGTGAGGAACCTCCTGCTGCAGCTTTTCTCTTTTTACTAGTTATAGGTCAGGACCCATCAAACCCAGACAACTACAGTACTTTCCAATTGAACTAAACCCTCTCATTTGATATTTTAGGGGTTCATGTAGCTATACTGAATATGTGGCAGTTTGAAGACCATCTCCCTCCTCTCTCAATGTAGGTGATAGGGAGCTCCACAACTCTGACCTGCAGAACCTAAGGGTCCTGGAGAGCTTCATCAATGAGTCCTTAAGGCTCCATCCCGTGGTGGACTTTACCATGCGCCGGGCACTGTCTGATGATGTCATCAGTGGCTACCGGGTGCCGAAGGGGACAAACATCATTCTGAACATGGGCCGCATGCACAGATCAGAGTTCTTCCTCAAGCCCAATGAGTTCAGTCTGGACAACTTTGAGAAAAATGTAAGAGAATAATCAAGACTATCACAGGGAGAAATTCATCTGCACCCTGAGGTGTAAAGAATTTGACGAATGTATTAATTTATTTATTTCTCTCTGTCGCTCTCTCTCTCTCTTGCACTCTCAGATACCTAATCGTTTCTTCCAGCCTTTCGGGTCCGGTCCTCGATCCTGCGTTGGCAAGCACATCGCCATGGTGATGATGAAATCCATCCTGGTTACGCTGTTGTCACGGTACTCTGTGTGTCCTCATGAGGGCCTGACCCTAGACTGCCTCCCACAGACAAACAACCTATCACAGCAGCCCGTGGAGGAGGAGGGGGAGCCTCACACCATGAAGTTCCTCCCACGACACCAAGCCAGGAAGCAGTCTTAGAGCAGGGCTCAGACACTGGTATTGCATCCCAAATGACAACCTATTCCCTCTGTAGTGCAATACTTTTCACCAGGGCTCACAGGGCTCTGGTCAAAAGTAGTGCACTATGTAGGCAATGGGGTGGTATTTGGGACAAAGATTGCATTTTAGGGCTAATCTTAAATTAATACTTACTTCCCATATATGTAATATGTCAGTATTTTATTCATATTTGTATGTTCGTTATTTTGTACTACAAGTTATTTTGTGACGTTTTCTATGATAATAGGTTATGTTCCACGAGCACATGTCTTTGTAACCAATGGTATCTGTAATAAGAAAAGCTTGTTGATTCACACACCATTGTAATTATAGAATCTAAACTGTACATTCACACTTTTGAAACTAAATGACACTGAAGTGAAAATAAATGGCATATATTGTTATATTCAATCTGTTCAGTTTATTCATTAGATGTCCTTGGACCCATGGATGTTATAACTGACTGTCCATGAGATCAACATGATATTTTAAACATACGTTGAAGCTATACAGTTTAAACAATGAAGCTATAATTTGGGTTATGATTTTAGACAGTTGAACTAAGCTCATGAGACATTTACAGCCTTGTATTATTGTTCATCATTACCAATCTTTAGGCGCGCTCATTTAACCCCTTATCTCCTGTATAGGAGTATGCCCTTCATCTTACTGTCTCAGTGAGAAGGGAACAGCAGGTTCCTGTTTTGCATATTTGTCCAGAACATTTTTGCTTCTTTAATATGAGCGATTTGGTGAGTTAGATTTCCATCTATTATATAAAACATACTGTAGGTAGCCCTAACCAACAAAAATATAAATGCAACATGCAAAAATGTCAACGATTTTACTGAGTTACAGTTCATATGACAAAATCAGTCAATTGAAATGAAATCATTAGGCCCTAATCTATAGATTTCACATCACTGGGCAGGGGCACAGACATGGGTGGGCCTGGGAGGGCATAGGCCCACTGAAGAGCCAGGCCCAGCCAATCTGAATTAGTTTTCACCCACAAAAGGGCTTTATTGCAGACAGAAATACTCCTCAGTTTCATCATCTACCTGGATGGCTGGTCTAAGATGATCCTGCAGGTGAAGAAGGTCCTGCATTGGCGTGGTTACACGTGGTCTGTGGTTGTGAGGCCGGTTGGATATACTGTCAAATTCTCTCAAACGTCGTTGGGGGCGGCTTATAATAGAGAAATGAACATTAAACAGCTCTGGTGGACATTCCTGCAGTCAGCATGACTTTGTGTGCAACATTCTGTCCGGTCCCCCGGTCCCCTGGTAATGGCTTCATCTGCACCGTTTCACCCACCCTGAGCTCAGGTAGGTCCTTTGCTGATTTGTTGTAGATGAACTTAGACACCTGTCCTCTGTGATGAAGCTTCTCCAGCACGTCTGTCACCACACAGGGCTCCAGGAGAGTGTTGGCTACTGCTAGAGCTGCTTTTAAGCGCTGTGCCATGAGGCGCTGGGCCGGCGTGCTTTTTATGCCTTCTGTTGGGGCATTGCTCCACTACAGGACCGCTTTCCAGGCATTCTTCACCTCTCACAGCTTTTCTGCAGAGGTTCTTCACGATTTTGACTTCCAACTCTACCTTTCCATTAGCTTTTAGGTGTTGTGGCGATGAGGTGACAGGCTCAAATTCCCATTCAGCAGCAAATGCCCGGAACTCAAAGCAGAAGAATTGGGGTCCATTATCTGGCTGGTCATAGCGGGCAAACTGAGCCTTGCAGCGTTTGGTTGTTGTCTCTGCTGAGAGGTTGTGGAGGAGGTCAACCTCCCAGAAGTATGAGTCATGATCGACTAACAGAAGAAAGTCTTTGCCACTGTGCTGGAGCAGTATGTTGTCTCCCTACAGACAGACACACAGACCAGGCCTGACCACCCATACCAGCACACTCAGCCCTGGTTCAAGTCTGAGGAGAACAATGAGAGAGTCACAAAGACTAGAACTAGAGCTTTTCTGGAGTTGAAAAACACCAACATAAACTCCATTCCAGATGATTCCACTCCTGGAGCCTCCATCCGTCTCTACCAGGGAGGCAGGTTAGTGAACTCTGACTGTGAGCCTGTGTCAAAACCTGACCCTGTTCAGGTAACGGACACACAGCAGAGCAGTGTGACTCTGATCTTACCCCCGTCAAAGACTGGACACACTGACAGGTTCAGAGTGGAGTACAGACCTGTCAGAACTGATCTGTTCTTTCCTTATGAGGAGAAGTGGAGAAACATGGAGACCAGAGATAGTGGAGAAGTCTGTGTGATATCAGGTCTGGAGAGAGATACACAGTACCAGATCAGACACAGAGCAGAGGACAGGGCAGGAGAGAGTGAGTTCAGTGACATCACTGTGACAGAGATTGGGACAGGGTCTGGGCCTGGGCGTCCAGTAGTCCAGTCAGCAGGCAGAAACTCAGTCAGTCTGACCTGGAGAAGACTAGCGGCGGCTGCAGAGGGATGGTCTGTGAATGAGAAGTGGGTCTCCTTCTACAACGCTGAGTCCAGGGATCACATCGACACGTACGCTGACTTAGTCTTCACTGAGGGAGAGAAGATCTACCCGCTGTTTGAAACTTATGGAACAGATAAAGGCCTTCTGATACAGGAGCTGAAATAGATTTCCAGGCGTCATAAGAACACTTGAGTAGTGAAGTGGTCAGTCACACAAAGAGCAGACAAGTTTAGATACATTGTTGCATCATACTTTTTAACAAATACATTTGTATTTAGCTCTTTGTTCATAATAACTTTCACCTCTTGTGTAATTGTAATTTGATCATTTCATTTAGAGATGTTTTATATATACTATTGAGCTGTATAAGACAGTTACAAGCTCGTGTATTGGTTGGAAGATTTATTGCAAGTTAGAAATTATGACTGTTTCAATTAGGTGTTTCCTGAGGAAGTTCAGTGTGTGATGTGGTTTAGTTGATGTAGTTCTATAATCACACACCAGTGCTGTACCTCCCTCTAGTGGCTAGTGTCTGCAACACATCTGTTAACCCACAGCTAATCCTGTTTGATCAACGTGTGAATAGAAACAAGCCACATTATGATGTGCTGAGTGCTCTGTGTCTGCTTCATAAGACTGTGGGATGCAGGTTGAAGTCTTCTCTTTAGTTGGAGGATATTCAGGGGTCATTGATATGTCATATAGACTATGTATGTACTGTCCTTTATATGACTGACCCAGATATGTTGTCTATACTCTCTGTACTAACATTATATTGTGGGGAGAATTTTTGTAATTCATGCAACGTTGGACAGCTTCACTCACTGAGTATAACATTTTATCATCCAG
Source organism: Salvelinus alpinus (assembly GCF_045679555.1). Classification (NCBI taxonomy): domain Eukaryota; kingdom Metazoa; phylum Chordata; class Actinopteri; order Salmoniformes; family Salmonidae; genus Salvelinus; species Salvelinus alpinus. The sequence goes on from NC_092090.1 coordinate 22,778,951, forward strand.
TCTGTGCTTCCGTTCCTTTGAGGGATTAACTATGGTTGAAAACAAAATGGTTGACTGAAGTAGCTTTTCTTTTCCCAGTGTGTCCCTGGTCTTTCTATGTCTCTTTCTGACTGTACAGGACTAGCAACATGTAGAGGCTTTTCTCACAACGTTACTGTTCTCTTCTTCACTGACTATCTGCACTGATTAATAATGTCATTAAAATGTTCTTTAAGTAAACTACATAAACGCTTGTCTTTTATTTTGTCTTGCGTTTATTTGTTTAACGTAATAAATTGTTTAATGAGTTACCATCTCCCAAATTAAACTCTAGAAGATATATAAGAAAAATATTGATAAGTCATTTATTAATCATTACCTCATATCAGTCTCATAATCTGAACGTCGCAAACTTCTTGCATCTGCACAAACCACAGCTTTACTGATCATTCCGTACCACACACATTTATTTAATTGTTTATTTACTAACTAACTAAATGATAACACATGACACACACAAACACAGTATAGGTTATTGATTAGTGTCACGTTCGTCGTAACGAGGAGACCAAGGCGCAGCGTGATTTGAATACATTCTTCTTTATTTAACGAAGAATACTGAACAAACTATACAAAACAACAAAACGAACGTGACGCTAATATAACGAGTGCTGACATGCAACTACATATAGACAATAACCACAATCCCCAATCAGAGACAACGATAAACAGCTGCCTCTGATTGGGAACCAATTCAGGCCACCATAGACCTACAAATGCCTAGACTACACACACACACCTAGACATACAAAAACCCTAGACAATACAAAACAATCATACCCACCCTCGTCACACCCTGACCTGACCAAAATAATACAGAAAACATATAATACTAAGGTCAGGGCGTGACAGTACCCCCCCCCCCCCCAAAGGTGCGGACTCCCGACCGCAAACCTGAACTTATAGGGGAGGGTCCGGGTGGGCATCTATCCTCGGTGGCGGCTCTGGTTCTGGATGCCCGCCCCCTTCTTTACACTGAGTCCGCTCTTGTAGCACTGACCCGTGGATCATCGCCGGAGGCTCTGGACTGTGGATCCTCGCCGTAGGCCCTGGGCTGGGGACCCTCGCTGCGTGGATCATCGCCGGATGTTCTGGACTGGGGACCGTCGCTGGAGACCCCGGGCTGGGGACCGTCGCTGGAGACCCCGGGCTGGGGACCGTCGCTGGAGGCCCCGGACTGGGGACAGTCGCTGGAGGCCCCGGGCTGGGGATAGTCGCTGGAGGCCTCGGGCTGGGGATCGTCGCTGGAGGCCCCGGGCTGGGGATCGTCGCTGGAGGCCCCGGACTGGGGATCGTCGCTGGAGGCTCCGGACTGGGTATCGTCGCTGGAGGCTCCGGACTGGGGGTCGTCGCTGGAGGCTCCGGACTGGAGATCGTCGCTGGAGGCTGCGGACTGGAGATCGTCGCTGGAGGCTCCGGACTGGGGATCGTCGCTGGAGGCTCCGGACTGGGGATCGTCGCTGGAGGCTCCGGACTGGGGCCCGTCTCTGGAGGTTCTGGACTGTGGCCCGTCTCTGGAGGTTCTGGACTGTGGCCCGTCTCTGGAGGTTTCCGGACTGTGGCCCGTTGTTGGAGGTTCCGGACTGTGGCCCTTTGTTGGAGGTTCCGGACTGTGGCCCGTCGTTGGAGGTTCCGGACGGTGGCCCGTCGTTGGAGGTTCCGGTCTGTGGCCCGTCGTTGGAGGTTCCGGTCTGTGAACTGTCGCCGGAAGCTCTGGACTGGGTACTGTCGCCGGACGCTCTGGACTGGGTACTGTCGCCGGACGCTCTGGACTGGGTACTGTCGCCGGACGCTCTGGACTGCCGAGGCGCACTGTAGGCCTGGTGCGTGGTGCCGGAACCGGTGGTACCGGGCTGAGGACACGCACCTCAGGGCGAGTGCGAGGAGCAGGGACAGGGCGTACTGGACCCTGGAGGCGCACTGGAGGCCTGGTGCGTGGTTCCGGAACTGGTGGTACCGGGCTGAGGACACGCACCTCAAGGCAAGTGCGAGGAGCAGGAACAGGGCGTACTGGACTCTGGAGGCGCACTGGAGGCCTGGTGCGTGGTGCCGCAACTGGTGGTACCGGGCTGGGGACACGCACCTCAGGGCGAGTGCGGGGAGCAGGAACAGGGCGTACTGGACCCTGGAAGCGCACTGGAGGCCTGGTGCGTGGTGCCGGAGCTGGTGGTACCGGGCTGAGGACACGCGCCTCAGGGCGAGTGCGGGGAGGAGGAACAGGACGTACTGGACCGTGGAGACGCATTGGAGATCCAGAACATAGAGCTGGCTCAATATGTCCTGGCTGGATGCCCATTCTAGCCCGGCAAATGCGAGGAGCTGGAATAGAGCGCACCGGGCTAAGAATGCGAACTGGAGACACCGTGCGCATCTCTGCATAACACGGTGCCTGACAGGTTACACGCTCCCCACGGTAAGCACGAGGAGTTGGCTCAGGTCTCCTACCTGACTCAGCCAATCTCCTCATGTTCCCCCCCCAAAAAAAAATATTGGTGCTGCCTCTCGGGCTTCCGTGCTAGCCATGTACCTTCATATCGTTGCCGTTCCTCTATTCTCCAATATTTTTCCTCGTAGTATCGCCGTTCCGCTTTCGCTGCCTCTAACTCCTCCTTAGGACGGCGATACTCCCCCGACTGTGTCCAGGGTCCTGCTCCATGCAATATTTCCTCCCATGTCCAGGATCCTTTTCCGTCCAAAATCTCTTCCCAAGTCCATAACTTCTGCTCCTTTTTTTCATGCTGCTTGGTCCTGTTATGGTGGGTTATTCTGTCACGTTCGTCGTAACGAGGAGACCAAGGCGCAGCGTGATTTGAATACATTCTTCTTTATTTAACGAAGAATACTGAACAAACTATACAAAACAACAAAACGAACGTGAAGCTAATATAACAAGTGCTGACATGCAACTACATATAGACAATAACCCACAAACCAAAATGGAAAATGGCAACCTAAATAGGATCCCCAATCAGAGACAACGATAAACAGCTGCCTCTGATTGGGAACCAATTCAGGCCACCATAGACATACATATGCCTAGACTACACACACACACCTAGACATACAAAACCCCTAGACAATACAAAACAATCATACCCACCCTTGTCACACCCTGACCTGACCAAAATAATACAGAAAACATAGAATACTAAGGTCAGGGCGTGACAATTAGAAACTTAATACGATGGAAACAGGTCCCTAGCGGACTAACGACAACATGACTGCTTGTTTATCAAAAGAGGGAGGAGTACAGAGTAACAAAGGGAGAAAGAAAGAGAGACAACTTATACACTTGGAACTACGCTCACAGTAATCATAACACTTTGCCCCGAACCACCGCCCGTTTGGGGTAAAGAAGTAATTCATGTATTTACGTGTTTGATGTCTTCCTTCGTCGTGTATCTCTGTTGGACACAGGCATTTTTGAAAAGGGTTCTGTTGGGCATTCTCCTGAGCTCAAGTGTAAGGCTCTGATTGTCCACAAGAGGTCACAATGTCCTTCTTAGTTGTCCGTGGCTTCAATGCCTTGTCCTGTAGTCTTAAGCAGAACTAATAGGATGGTGTTTACTTTCACCCATTCTGGAAGACTGGTCCTCTGAAGACAGCTAATCAGCCATGTCGATGATCCTCAGTGGGGTGATGAGAGCAGTGTAGTCCACGATGTTTTGAAGAGAGTAACAGAGTACTTACATTCACTTTCTTAGATACAGTGCTTAGAACAGCTACTCGGCCGTAACATTGATTGTTAGAGAGGCTACTTTGTCGTCTTCACCTCGTGTTGATTTTCAGGGTCGTAACCAATGGCGACCTAAGCTGCAACTTGAGTCCTTCTGGTATGCTATGTTAATTCTCAGCTCATCCTTCATACACTCTGGTAAAAAGGGTGTGTTTCCGTCATGCTGACACACAAGGATGAAATCCGGACATACAAAGTGTGAAAACTCTTCAAGTTACAATATTTTCATTATAACGTTTTTATACCATTTTAATGACATCACAAAATAGACATTAATTTCCCATCTCTCATCATTCCCCACATTCGGATGTTAAAAATATTGTCCCAGTGTTCACTTTTGGAGATTAGAGTTTTTGTGCGGCAAAACGTTTCTGTAACAAAGAATCTTTTCTGTAACAAAGAGATTCTTTGTTACAGTTAGGAACTCCCCTCAACTGGTTGTCTAGGTCTTCATTGAAAAGTTAGGAACTCCCCTCAACTGGTTGTCTAGGTCTTCATTGATTAGTTAGGAACTCCCCTCAACTGGTTGTCTAGGTCTTCATTGATTAGTTAGGAACTCCCCTCAACTGGTTGTCTAGGTCTTCATTGATTAGTTAGGAACTCCCCTCAACTAGTTGTCTAGGTCTTTATTGATTAGTTAGGAACTCCCCTCAACTGGTTGTCTAGGTCCTCATTGATTAGTTAGGAACTCGCCTCAACTGGTTGTCTAGGTCTTCATAGACAAGTAAGGAGCTACCCTCAACTGGTTGTCTAGGTCTTAATTGATCAGTTAGGAACTCCCGTCAACTGGTTGTCTAGGTCTTAATTGATCAGTTAGGAACTCCCCTCAACTGGTTGTCTAGGTCTTCCTTGATTAGTTAGGAACTCCCCTCAACTGGTTGTCTAGGTCTTCCTTGATTAGTTAGGAACTCCCGTCAACTGGTTGTCTAGGTCTTCCTTGATTAGTTAGGAACTCCCCTCAACTGGTTGTCTAGGTCTTAATTGATCAGTTAGGAACTCCCCTCAACTGGTTGTCTAGGTCTTAATTGATCAGTTAGGAACTCCCCTCAACTGGTTGTCTAGGTTTTAATTGATCAGTTAGGAACTCCCCTCAACTGGTTGTCTAGGTCTTAATTGATTAGTTAGGAACACCCCTCAACTGGTTGTCTAGGTCTTAATTGATTAGTTAGGAACTCCCCTCAGCTGGTTGTCTAGGTCTTCATTGGACATTAATTGAAAGGAAATAATACAAACCAGCAGACAGGTCTCTCCAGGAATTTAGTTTGACACCCTAATCTTTGGTTGATTGATAATCCCGTATGGCTGCCTGAATCCAACATGACTTCTTGCTGGGCTGGCTAACTGTGTTGGTGATACATTGGGTTGTTCCGGTGCAGCTGTGTGTCCATTCGGTTGAGATCTGCTCAAAGGTGCTTCTAGCACATCATGTCCACCACCATTCTGTCTGGCTGCCCTGGAGTTATATAGGCTACCATGACAACATTATGATGCATGTCCAGGGAGGATACAGCCACACATGACAAGGTCCTAACTGTGGTTTGGAATGCATGGAGTCATGCTATTGATTGCTGTATTCATTATGCAGAAAAATGTGATACAATATTGTCTACTTTTTTTTTTGTAGTTTTACTACATATCATTCACTAAAGAAACCTAAACTGAACTCCTGCTTCCTGGTCTTCTTTACTGTAACTGTTAGCTGTCTCCTGTCTGTCAAGCTTTGTATATGTTACATATTGTTACATATGTTACATATTATGAGGGCAGAACACTGCTTTAAAATAAACTTTAGAATAAATGTAGAATGCGTTTGTCCATTTCAATCTGTGATACCTACCAATAACCACCAGGGGGGGACTAAGACCATCTAAAAACCACAGATGCAGTTCATTCTTCAGTCTGAGTATTGTACACACACACTGAGAACATGTCCACATGCAGCAATAGATCCCATCTCATAACACCAGAAATGAAACATAATCAATGAATCTGATCACTGAATAGCCTCCTGCGGTCAGAAAGGATCTCCTCTCCAGTCATCTGTATTGATAATGACAGATGTTTGTAAACAGAAGAGTCAACCTGGGCTGATACAGCTGTATCCTCATTACTGTGACAGGATCACTATACACCGGATCTCTGAGCCTGTTTCCCACCGCAACACAACAGGTCTAGATGAGGAATGGAACATGAGAAGAAGCCAGTCCTTTCTGAACCCTGTCCTGATGAACCACCTGTTGTAGTAGAAGAGTAGTAAGTGAAGGATGACCTGAGTCACATACTGGATGTCCTTCTACTGACTTCTGGTACACATCAACACACACACACACACACACACACACACACACACACACACACACACACACACACACACACACACACACACACACACACACACACACACACACACACACACACACATACACACACAGCATTGAGATCTCTAAGGAATAGTGTACCTCTGTTTCCTTTCAAGGTGAATATTCTGATATGTTTCTACACACAGCCAAACAGATGAAGGTTGAAAGGGAGTTATGAAATCATCTCTCACCACGCTGGACAGCCCCTACAACTCCAGACTGATACCTTCAATACGATGCTCAAACATTAGTGATTAGAAGAACACGTGGCATGCAGAAATGAGTTTCTATGACAATCAATGAGGCCTGAAAGGAGTTTAAAAATAACAGTTGGTAGAAACAGCTCAGCAGGCAGAATGAGCTCTCTGTATGTTGTGAATCATCATCAGGACAACATTGATCTGAGAAGGGACGGGGGAGTGTGTGTCTGCTGTGTTTATGTAATTCTGTTCATGTGTGCACTACTTTTCACTACTCCAGAGCCGCCTCCCCCCTTCTTTCTCTGTCTCTCCCTCTCCTCCTCTCTTCCCTGCCTCCATCCTGTCCATAGAGATGTAAATAATTCTGCCATGCCAGCTAGGTGAGAGGCTGTGGTCTCTGGCTGAAGTCCTACTCCACTATGATGTAATGAATGTTTCATGGTTTAACTCTGCTATTAAATATTAACAGCAGGTTAACAGCAGCAGGAGCTCTGAGTCAACCTTTGTCGGTGCAGCATTTAAATCAGCACTGCTGGACAGCATGACACAAGGGACATGCTAACAATGGTTCCACATGAAATGGCAGAGATGAATCTGCAATGCAGAGTAGGACTGAGAGAGGGAGAGGGAAAGAGGAGAGACAGGTAGGAGAGGAGATCAGAGGAGATGGGGAAGAGGGAGGAGATGAGAGGAGAAGTGGGGTGTGAGGAGAGGGAGGAGTAAAGAGAGGATAGGAGATGGGAGGAGAGGATATGAAAGGAGAGGGAAGAGAGGAGAAGTGAGGAGAGTGATAAGAGGAGAGGGAGGAGAGGAAAGGAGAGAAAGCAGGGGTGAGAAGAGGTCACTCAAGAGCAGAAGCCACAGCGTCCCCTCAGCATCTGTTGTCCTGACTCCCTCAGACCACTAATGAGGGTTCCCACCACTGAGAGTTCCTACCTCCCGCAACAACGTAACCAGCATGATGGAGTGGCTGTTTCCTGGAGTGATTCCTGGAGTGTGTGCGTGCGTGCCATGCCGTGCAAGCATTTTTGGGTGTGTCTCTCTGTGTGTGTGTGTGTGTGTGTGTGTGTGTGTGTGTGTGTGTGTGTGTGTGTGTGTCTAGAGTCTGTGTGTGTAACACCACAGGAGAACCTCAGCCAGGGTGTTTGATTGTTTTTCCTTCCCTAATTGAAACCACCTGCACACAGCCCGTCCTAACAGTCAGGAGAGCTGACAGTGTAGGACATAGTTGGCGGGTTTCCAGGACCCAGAGTAGACCTACTCCGTGACTTAAAAGCATGCTCAATGGGGATGTTTTTGTCTGTAGTAGGCTGAATCTGGGTCTGGGAAACCGTCCCAAGACGTTTCACCATAGTTTACTACAGTATCAGGACCAGGGTAAGACAAGGTGAAGACTATAGAGGTTACTTTACAGTGTTTCCCAATACTGGTCCTGGGGCCACAAAGGGGGGCACATCTCTACTTTTGCCCTACATGTATGGAGTTACCTTTGTGACATTAATATCAAGCAAAACGTCTTACGTTGAGAACAAAATTCTTCGTATTGCAAACAAAATAATGATATTGAAAGCAAAACATAAACCCAGAAGTTTTGAGAGCCCCAGAAAATATTGCAAGGAAATTATTTTGAATTACGAGAACAAAATAATTGTAAATTGATCTAAAAAAAAAAAATAAAGCGATGATTTTTGACTTATGACAACGCCGCCCTTGTTGCTATTTTTCTTTCTTTGGTTCAGTTACACTGTGTTTCTTTTGCTGACTGTCTTTTCCCGTTGAACGTTCTGGCACATTGATTCCAGCGGCATGTCTTCCCACTGCTGGTTTCCCTCTGAAACTAAGCAAGGTTGGTCCTGGTTGGTCTGTGGATGGGAGACCAGATGTTGTTGGAAGTGGTGTTGGAGGCCAGTAGGTGGCACCCTTCCCCCTGGTCTTTCAGGTGGGATGATAAACTGATGTCCTGACTCTCTGTGGTCATAACAATCCTATGGCACTTTAACATTCATACATGTATGCACTAAAATACCTTTTTTACATAGTAAAAGGGAAACGGACCTTATCCACCACCAATGTGTGGCACTCAAAGCTGTACATGGGAGAAAAACTGACACGTTAGCCTAGAACACACGTCAACACGTTTAAACACGGACACACAGCACACAGAGTGTCGAGGGCAGTGTCTACGTGTGTAACCATAATGCAGAATCAGATGATTCGTCATTCAGTCTCATAAATAACAGATGTCATGGATGGTAACACTGCTGAATCTCCCTACAATCATGCAGTCTGACCAAGCACATGACTAATGGGGGCTCGTCCAGGATCTTGTTTCCCATGAGTATGGTAGTCACACTAATCGCCTACTCTGAAGCTCTGCTGTGGCCAGATATTTGAGTGTTCAAAATACACTTTCTGTCACTTTCTGTCACTGGTTATAAGATTGGTGGAATAATTTAGGAAGTTGCATAAACACAGGCTTATAAAATAAAAAAAGCCATGGACTTTGAGTTGGAAGCATTTGTGGAAAGCCCTACATGGGAGATGCTAGATAAATGTACGGAGAAGAATCTGCTCATCATTGCAAAGCATTATGACATCAAAGTGGCATCTGGCGATCCAAAAGCAGTAGTCAAAGAGTTGATGGTACTACTTCAGCAAAACAGTACTGATCAACTCAGATGCTTTTGGATCGCCAGATGCCACTTTGATGTCATAATGCTTTGCAATGACGAGCTGATTCACCTCTGTACATTTATCTAGCATCTCCCATGTAGGGTTTTCCGCAAATGCCAAGTCCATGTTTTTTATTTTATAAGCCTGTGTGTTTATGCAACTTTCAAAATGATTCCACCAATCTTATGACCCCTCAAGGTGGATGTCATTGACAGAAACTCTACCACAAAAGTGTTTTTTGAACACGCAAATATCTGGGCTCAGCAGAGCTTCAGAGTAGGTGACTAGAGCAACTAGCATACTCATGGGAAACAAGATCCCAGACATGCCCCCATTTAGAGTTCCTTCATTTGCTGGGAGAGTCGAAGACTTCCAAACAGATCCTATTATACACCATTACACAGAGAGGGAGGGAGGGAGGGAGGGAGAGAGGGAGGGAGAGAGAGAGAGAGAGAGAGAGAGAGAGAGAGAGAGAGAGAGAGAGAGAGAGAGAGAGAGAGAGAGAGAGAGAGAGAGAGAGAGAGAGAGGGAGGGAGGGAGGGAGGGAGGGAGGGAGAGAGAGAGAGAGAGAGAGAGAGAGAGAGAGAGAGAGAGAGAGAGAGAGAGAGAGAGAGAGAGAGAGAGAGAGAGAGAGAGAGAGAGAGAGAGAGAGAGAGAGAGAGAGAGAGAGAGAGAGAGAGAGAGAGAGAGAGAGAGAGAGAGAGAGAGAGACAGAGACAGAGACAGAGACAGAGAGAGAGAGAGAGAGAGAGAGAGAGAGAGAGAGAGAGAGAAGAGAATGAGACATGGAAGGGTCAGTACATAGCTCACTGTATGCCTCATATACCAAACACCACTATAGAAGATCTCAAATCTCCAGTCAGATTTAATCACTGAGCTGCACAGGTGGAATGACACGGAATCTGTTTCAGCATGATACTGATACAAGGGTTGTACACTGTATCATTAGAATTAGACAGACAGACAGACAGACAGACAGACAGACAGACAGACAGACAGACAGACAGACAGACAGAGACACACACATACACACACACACACACAGTCCCGGAGAGGGTAACAAGATCAATGTATGTTTGTGCCTGCTGCTCCTCAGTGTCTCTGTGTCACACTGTCTAGGCTATCGATTGCTGTCACACACACACACGCACGCACGTAGGCACGCACCTATGCACACACACACACACACACATATACATACACACACAGTCTGTTTGTGCTATCAATAGCCTGTCAGTGCCTTGTGCCCTTTACCTGCCGCTGCTCAGGGAGAGACTGATGAGGATCAATGGCCTCTCCTCAGAACCACAGGACAAACACCCACCAACGCGTACACACACACACACACACACACACACACACACACACACACACACACACACACACACACACACACACACACACACACACACACACACACACACACACACACACACACACACACACACACACACACACACACACACACACACACACACACACACAATGTGACAGGGACAGGAGTCAGTGAACGTGCTTAGGCACAGCATGCCCTCTGTCAGACACTGACATTCAGAACAGAGTTACACATCAATCTGAGACAGGGAGGTGGGAGGCAGGAAGTTAAAGAGAGAGGAGGGAGGGAGAAAGAATGATAGGAGGGAGGAGGAGGGAGGAGGAGGGAGGAGGAGAGGAGGGAGGATAGTTGGGAGGGAGAAAGGAAGGGAGGGACATATGAGATGGAGATGGAAGGGAGACAGAGAGGGAAGGTGGACATGGGGGAGAGGGAGAGAAAGAGAGAGGGAGAAGAGAGGATGAAGGGAGGAAGAGAGAGCTAGTGGAGAGATAGAGGGACTGACAGAATGATAGAGCATTAGAGGAGAGGTAGAGTGATAGAATGATAGAGCATTAGAGGAGAGGTAAAGGACTGATAGAATGATAGAGCATTAGAGGAGAGGTAGAGGACTGATAGAATGATAGAGCATCAGAGGAGAGGTAGAGGGAGTGATAGAATGATATAGCATTAGAGGAGAGGTAGAGTGATAGAATGATAGAGCATTAGAGGAGAGGTAGAGGACTGATAGAATGATAGAGCATTAGACGAGAGGTAGAAGACTGATAGAATGATAGAGCATTAGAGGAGAGGTAGAGGGAGTGATAGAATGATAGAGCATTAGAGGAGAGGTAGAGTGACAGAATGATAGAGCATTAGAGGAGAGGTAGAGGGACTGATAGAATGATAGAGCATTAGAGGAGAGGTAGAGGACTGATAGAATGATAGAGCATTAGAGGAGAGGTAGAGGACTGATAGAATGATAGAGCATTAGACGAGAGGTAGAAGACTGATAGAATGATAGAGCATTAGAGGAGAGGTAGAGGGAGTGATAGAATGACAGAGCATTAGAGGAGAGGTAGAGTGACAGAATGATAGAGCATTAGAGGAGAGGTAGAGGGACTGATAGAATGATAGAGCATTAGAGGAGAGGTAGAGGACTGATAGAATGATAGAGCATTAGAGGAGAGGTAGAGGACTGATAGAATGATAGAGCATTAGAGGAGAGGTAGAGTGATAGAATGATAGAGCATTAGAGGAGAGGTAGAGGACTGATAGAATGATAGAGCATTAGAGGAGAGGTAGAGGGAGTGATAGAATGATAGAGCATTAGAGGAGAGGTAGAGGGAGTGATAGAATGATAGAGCATTAGAGGAGAGGTAGAGTGATAGAATGATAGAGCATTAGAGGAGAGGTAGAGGGAGTGATAGAATGATAGAGCATTAGAGGAGAGGTAGAGGGAGTGATAGAATGATAGAGCATTAGAGGAGAGGTAGAGGGAGTGATAGAATGATAGAGCATTAGAGGAGAGGTAGAGGACTGATAGAATGATAGAGCATTAGAGGAGAGGTAGAGGGAGTGATATAATGATAGAGCATTAGAGGAGAGGTAGAGGACTGATAGAATGATAGAGCATTAGAGGAGAGGTAGAGGACTGATAGAATGATAGAGCATTAGAGGAGAGGTAGAGTGATAGAATGATAGAGCATTAGAGGAGAGTTAGAGTGATAGAATGATAGAGCATTAGAGGAGAGGTAGAGGGACTGATGGAATGATAGAGCATTAGAGGAGAGGTAGAGGACTGATAGAATGATAGAGCATTAGAGGAGAGGTAGAGGACTGATAGAATGATAGAGCATTAGAGGAGAGGTAGAGGGAGTGATATAATGATAGAGCATTAGAGGAGAGGTAGAGGGAGTGATAGAATGACAGAGCATTAGAGGAGAGGTAGAGGACTGATAGAATGATAGAGCATTAGAGGAGAGGTAGAGTGATAGAATGATTAAGTGATAGCAGAGAGATATGGAACAACAGGAAGAAGACTCTCTCCTGTCCTGTCCTCTCCTGTCCAGTCCTCTCCTGTCCAGTCCTATCCTGTCCTGTCCTATCCTGTCCAGTCCTCTCCTGTCCAGTCCTATCCCGTCCTGTCCTATCCTGTCCTGTCCTATCCTGTCCAGTCCTATCCTGTCCAGTCCTATCCTGTCCTGTCCTATCATGTCCAGTCCTCTCCTGTCCAGTCCTCTCCTGTCCAGTCCTATCCTGTCCTGTCCTGTCCTGTCCTATCCTGTCCAGTCCTCTCCTGTCCAGTCCTCTCCTGTCCAGTCCTATCCTGTCCAGTCCTCTCCTGTCCAGTCCTATCCTGTCCAGTCCTATCCTGTCCAGTCCTATCCTGTCCAGTCCTATCCTGTCCAGTCCTATCCTATCCTGTCCAGTCCTATCCTGTCCAGTCCTATCCTGTCCTGTCCTATCCTGTCCAGTCCTATCCTGTCCTGTCCTATCCTGTCCAGTCCTATCCTGTCCAGTCCTATCCTGTCCTGTCCTGTCCTATCCTGTCCAGTCCTATCCTGTCCAGTCCTCTCCTGTCCAGTCCTATCCTGTCCATTCCTTTCCTGTCCAGTCCTATCCTGTCCAGTCCTATCCTGTCCAGTCCTATCCTGTCCAGTCCTATCCTGTCCTGTCCTATCCTGTCCAGTCCTATCCTGTCCTGTCCTGTCTCCTGCCCAGTAGGATGAATGTCAGTTTGAAACAGAAAAACACACATGTAACAATTCGAGAAATAGAAGAGAAGATGAGAGGAGGGAAGAAAGGAGAGGGGAGAAGAGGTTAGGAGAACAGAGGAGAGAAGAAAAGAGAGGGGAGGAGAGGTTAGGAGAACAGAGGAGAGAAGAAAAGAGAGGGGAGGAGAGGTTAGGAGAACAGAGGAGAGAAGAAAGGAGAGATGAGGAGAGGTTAGGAGAACAGAGGAGAGAAGAAAAGAGAGGGGGGGGATTAGAAGAACAGAGGAGAGAAGAAAGGAGAGGGGAGGAGAGGTTAGGAGAACAGAGGAGAGAAGAAAAGAGAGGGGAGGAGAGGTTAGGAGAACAGAGGAGAGAAGAAAGGAGAGATGAGGAGAGGTTAGGAGAACAGAGGAGAGAAGAAAAGAGAGGGGAGGAGAGGTTAGGAGAACAGAGGAGAGAAGAAAAGAGAGGGGAGGAGAGGTTAGGAGAACAGAGGAGAGAAGAAAAGAGAGATGAGTAGAGGTTAGGAGAACAGAGGAGAGAAGAAAAGAGGGATGAGTAGAGGTTAGGAGAACAGAGGAGAGAAGAAAAGAGAGGGGAGGAGAGGTTAGGAGAACAGAGGAGAGAAGAAAAGAGAGGGGAGGAGAGGTTAGGAGAACAGAGGAGAGAAGAAAAGAGAGATGAGTAGAGGTTAGGAGAACAGAGGAGAGAAGAAAAGATAGGGGGGGAGAGATTAGGAGAACAGAGGAGAGAAGAAAGGAGTGGGGAGGAGAGGAGAGGTTAGGAGAACAGAGGAGAGAAGAAAGGAGAGGGAGGAGAGGTTAGGAGAACAGAGGAGAGAAGAAAATAGAGGGGATGAGAGGTTAGGAGAACAGAGGAGAGAATAAAAGAGAGATGAGTAGAGGTTAGGAGAACAGAGGAGAGAAGAAAAGAGAGAAGAGTAGAGGTTAGGAGAACAGGAGAGAAGAAAAGAGAGATGAGGAGAGGTTAGGAGAACAGAGGAGAGAAGAAAAGATAGATGAGTAGAGGTTAGGAGAACAGAAGAGATAAGAAAAGAGAGATGAGGAGAGGTTAGGAGAACAGAAGAGAGAAGAAAAGAGAGATGAGGAGAGGTTAGGAGAACAGAGGAGAGAAGAAAAGAGAGATGAGTAGAGGTTAGGAGAACAGAAGAGAGAAGAAAAGAGAGATGAGGAGAGGTTAGGAGAACAGAGGAGAGAAGAAAAGAGAGATGAGGAGAGGTTAGGAGAACAGAAGAGAGAAGAAAAGAGAGATGAGGAGAGGTTAGGAGAACAGAGGAGATAAGACAAGACAGTGTGAGAATGGCCTGGAGGCAGTGACATTACCTGAGAGATCAGAAGAGTGGTGCATGGAGGGATGAGGTAAATGTTATCTTTCTCTGTGGTAAAGGAAGGACACCTGACATTTATCTTCCCTTTTCATCCCTCTCTTCTGACAGAGAGGTTCAACATGAACAAGGCTCCCTATCCTTATGGCTAAGGGCCCAGAAGAGTGAATAGGTGTGTGTATGTGTGTGTGTGTGTGTGTGTGTGTGTGTGTGTGTGTGTGTGTGTGTGTGTGTGTGTGTGTGTGTGTGTGTGTGTGTGTGTGTGTGTGTGTGTGTGTGTGTGTGTGTGTGTGTGTTGCGTGCGTGCGTGCGTGCGTGCGTGCGTGCGTGCGTGTGTGTGTGTGTGTGTGTGTGTGTGTGTGTGTGTGTGTGTGTGTGTGTGTGTGTTTGCTCTTCAGTCTGTGTGCAGTCTAAAACAGCATCTCATAGACATACTGTAGGTCGTTAACAGGTTCTGATGGTTCTGCATTGTGTTCTGTAGAAGATGTTGTCAGACATGTTTTAATATTGCTACTTAGAGTAACAGCTAAACTAACAGCACAATGACAGGGGATTACATCCAATCCACTTGTAGATCCATGGCACCAATGCCCTTTAGAATGCACTTCTTTTGACAGGGCCGATAAGGCTCTGGTCAAAACGTGTACGCTATATAGGGAGTAAGGTGCCATTTGGGATGCAGGGATGGAGTGCACACTTCAGGGAGGCTAGAGCTGCAAGGGTGTTGGAGCAGATAGGAGTAGAGGGCAGAGGTTAGAGCTATGACATGTTTAGTTCCAATGACCTTTAACCACTGAGGTCATTACTGAGTGGATTACAGTTTTTTTGGATTGCTTACACACTAAAATTAAAAGTAGTACACTATTAGCAAAACCTTACACTCAAGAAGCAAAACATCAGCCCATATTTGCACAACTATAAGCACATTGTCAACCTCACACTTGTTGCAAAACTCTACACACAGTGATTTGCAAAACACTAAACACACTTAACATACATTACACACAAAAATCTATCATGAAGACACGTCCTTGCAATACCAAAGCACTGACTGTCAAATTACCACACCGTCCAACCAATTGGTTCAACACAGTCATCAGGTGTGCAAACACTCGTTTGCTTAATTGTAGACACACCAATCAGGTGTATAAGCACTATAAAAAGCAGCAGGTGCAGCAAGCACAATGGAAAGAGTCAGAGAAAGAGTAAGACGAGGAGGAGGAGGAGGAGAGGAGGAGGAGGAGGAGAACGAGGAGGAGAACGAGGAGGAGAACGAGGAGGAGGAGGAGGAGGACGAGGAGGAGGAGGACGAGGAGAACGAGGAGGAGAACGAGGAGGAGGAGGAGGACGAGGAGGACGAGGAGGACGAGGAGGACGAGGAGGACGAGGAGGACGAGGAGGAGGAGGAAGGGGAGGAAGAGGAAGACAAGAAGGTGCTCAAAGAGGACCGAATCTGACAAATGAGATCCGCGCAACACTGGTTGACCACGTTGTCAACCACGGCCTGACGCTGAGGGAGGCTGGACTGCGAGTACAGCCAAATCTAAGCCGATATACAGTGGCAAGTGTGATGAGAACATTTCGACTAGAAAATAGGTATTGTAAAAATATCATCATATCAAAAACATCTGCACGGTTTCAGTAACTGCTTACAGTACTGTATTCTATGCACTATCAGCACTTCTGTTACCTTTTCCTGTGAAATTACTGTACTATTGTATACTGTTTTTTTTCTACATAGGATTGAGGGTCAGGGACGACAAGGGGGAAGGCCTCCTATGTTCACAGAACAGCAAGAGAGGGTGATAGTAAACATGGTTTTGGCCAACAATGCTATAACACTCAAGCAGCTCCAAGCTAACATTGTCAATAACCACGCCATTTTCAACGATATCCATCAGGTCTCAACATCAACACTGGCACGCATCCTAAAAAAAAACATATTCAAATGAAGCAAATTTATCGAGTGCCTTTCTAGCGCAATTCCGAAAGGGTGAAACGACTGCGGCATGATTATGCAGAGTTATGTATTCACTTTAGCAGTGTGATCTTGCATACTGTCTCATAATCTTTTACTGTACTGTAATATGTATACTAGATCTACACTGAACTACACTTTTTTTTATTTTGCCTGACACTGTTTTTCAGAGAGTTTTACAAATGGATGGAGAGGAGATCCAGCATGAGTTCATTTACGTGGATGAGGCTGGGTTCAACCTGACGAGAACACGAAGGAGGGGAAGAAACATCATTGGCCACAGGGCTATAGTCAATGTCCCAGGGCAACGTGGGGGTAATATAACACTCTGTGCAGCCATTACACAGAATGGGGTCCTCCACCGTCATGCCCATATGGGCCCTTACAACACAGCACTCATACTTACATTCTTGGACCAATTGCACAACATAACAGCAGCAAATCAAATCGATCATATGCAATACATTGTTGTCTGGGACAATGTGTCTTTCCACCGCTCTGCTCTGGTTCAGAACTGGTTTCAGCAACATCCACATTTCACCGTCCTATATCTTCCACCATACTCTCTATTCCTCAACCCTATAGAAGAGTTTTTCTCGGCATGGCGGTGGAAGGTATATGATCTCCGTCTCCAGGCTGAGGTACCCCTCATCCAAGCCTTGGAGGAGGCCTGTGACCAGATGGAGGTAACCGCAATGCAAGGATGGATTTGTCATTCAAGACGTTTCTTTCCAAGGTGTCTTGCTAATGACAACATTGCCTGCAATGTTGATGAAATTCTCTGGCCAGATCCAGCTAGGCGAAGAGACAATGTCTAGTTATTTATTTTTATTTTTTTGAACTTACAATACGTAAAGTGACGTTTGGTTACAGTATTATGAATCTCCATGTCAACATTTTGGGCGTGTTGAGAAATAAATGAGTTTCTTCAGTCTGCAACATTGGTCTTGTGTAGTGTTTGGTGAATGTACATTATATTTGTACTTTGTTGATAGTAGCCTACTCTAATACAGTTTTTTTGGATTGCTTACACACTAAAATTAAAAGTAGTACACTATTAGCAAAACCTTACACTCAAGAAGCAAAACATCAGCCCATATTTGCACAACTATAAGCACATTGTCAACCTCACACTTGTTGCAAAACTCTACACACAGTGATTTGCAAAACACTAAACACACTTAACATACATTACACACAAAAATCTATCATGAAGTCACGTCCTTGCAATACCAAAGCACTGACTGTCAAATTACCACACCGTCCAACCAATTGGTTCAACACAGTCATCAGGTGTGCAAACACTTGTTTGCTTAATTGTAGACACACCAATCAGGTGTATAAGCACTATAAAAAGCAGCAGGTGAGTTCATCGGTCTTCAAGGACAATGGAAAGAGTCAGAGAAAGAGTAAGACGAGGAGGAGGAGGAGGACGACGAGGAGAACGAGGAGGACGAGGAGAACGAGGAGGACGAGGAGGAGGACGAGGAGGAGGAGGAAGGGGAGGAAGAGAAAGAGGAAGACAAGAAGGTGCTCAAAGAGGACCGAATCTGACAAATGAGATCCGCGCAACACTGGTTGACCACGTTGTCAACCACGGCCTGACGCTGAGGGAGGCTGGACTGCGAGTACAGCCAAATCTAAGCCGATATACAGTGGCAAGTGTGATGAGAACATTTCGACTAGAAAATAGGTATTGTAAAAATATCATCATATCAAAAACATCTGCACGGTTTCAGTAACTGCTTACAGTACTGTATTCTATGCACTATCAGCACTTCTGTTACCTTTTCCTGTGAAATTACTGTACTATTGTATACTGGGTTTTTTTCTACATAGGATTGAGGGTCAGGGACGACAAGGGGGAAGGCCTCCTATGTTCACAGAACAGCAAGAGAGGGAGATAGTTAACATGGTTTTGGCCAACAATGCTATAACACTCAAGCAGCTCCAAGCTAACATTGTCAATAACCACGCCATTTTCAACGATATCCATCAGGTCTCAACATCAACACTGGCACGCATCCTAAAAAAAAAACATATTCAAATGAAGCAAATTTATTGAGTGCCTTTCGAGCGCAATTCCGAAAGGGTGAAACGACTGCGGCATGATTATGCAGAGGTATGTATTCACTTTAGCAGTGTGATCTTGCATACTGTCTCATAATCTTTTACTGTACTGTAATATGTATACTAGATCTACACTGAACTACACAATTTTGCCTGACACTGTTTTTCAGAGAGTTTTACGAATGGATGGAAAGGAGATCCAGCATGAGTTCATTTACGTAGATGAGGCTGGGTTCAACCTGATGAGAACACGAAGGAGGGGAAGAAACATCATTGGCCACAGGGCTATAGTCAATGTCCCAGGGCAACGTGGGGGTAATATAACACTCTGTGCAGCCATTACACAGAATGGGGTCCTCCACCGCCATGCCCATATGGGCCCTTACAACACAGGACTCATACTTACATTCTTGGACCAATTGCACAACATAACAGCAGCAAATCAAATCGATCATATGCAATACATTGTTGTCTGGGACAATGTGTCTTTCCACCGCTCTGCTCTGGTTCAGAACTGGTTTCAGCAACATCCACATTTCACCGTTCTATATCTTCCACCATACTCTCCATTCCTCAACCCCATAGAAGAGTTTTTCTCTGCATGGAGGTGGAAGGTATATGATCTCCGTCTCCAGGCTGAGGTACCCCTCATCC
Source organism: Salvelinus alpinus (assembly GCF_045679555.1). NCBI lineage: Eukaryota > Metazoa > Chordata > Actinopteri > Salmoniformes > Salmonidae > Salvelinus > Salvelinus alpinus. The sequence goes on from NC_092090.1 coordinate 22,798,035, forward strand.
AAGCCATGGAGGAGGCCTGTGACCAGATGGAGGTAGCAGCAATGCAAGGATGGATTCGTCATTCAAGACGTTTCTTTCCAAGGTGTCTTGCTAATGACAACTTTGCCTGCGTGGTTTGATGAAATTCTCTGGCCAGATCCAGCTAGGCGAAGAGACATTGTCTAGTTATTTTTTATTTTATTTTTTTGAACTTACAATACGTAAAGTGACGTTTGGTCAACTTTGTTGATAGTAGCCTACTCTAATCATAGGGAAGTAGATAGTAGCCTACTCTAATCATAGGGAAGTAGATAGCAGCCTACTCTAATCATAGGGAAGTAGATAGTAGCCTATTCTAATCATAGGGAAGTAGATAGTAGCCTACTCTAATCATAGGGAAGTAGATAGCAGCCTGCTCTAATCATAGGGAAGTAGATAGTAGCCTACTCTAATCATAGGGAAGTAGATAGTAGCCTACTCTAATCATAGGGAAGTAGATAGCAGCCTACTCTAATCATAGGGAAGTAGATAGTAGCCTACTCTAATCATAGGGAAGTAGATAGTAGCCTACTCTAATCATAGGGAAGTAGATAGTAGCCTACTCTAATCATAAGGAAGTAGATAGTAGCCTATTCTAATCATAGGGAAGTAGATAGTAGCCTACTCTAATCATAGGGAAGTAGATAGTAGCCTACTCTAATCATAGGGAAGTAGATAGTAGCCTACTCTAATCATAGGGAAGTAGATAGTAGCCTACTCTAATCATAGGGAAGTAGATAGTAGCCTACTCTAATCATAGGGAAGTAGATAGTAGCCTACTCTAATCATAGGGAAGTAGATAGCAGCCTACTCTAATCATAGGGAAGTAGATAGTAGCCTACTCTAATCATAGGGAAGTAGATAGTAGCCTACTCTAATCATAGGGAAGTAGTAGCCTACTCTAATCATAGGGAAGTAGATAGTAGCCTACTCTAATCATAGGGAAGTAGATAGTAGCCTACTCTAATCATAGGGAAGTAGATAGTAGCCTACTCTAATCATAGGGAAGTAGATAGTAGCCTATTCTAATCATAGGGAAGTAGATAGTAGCCTATTCTAATCATAGGGAAGTAGATAGTAGCCTACTCTAATCATAGGGAAGTAGATAGTAGCCTACTCTAATCATAGGGAAGTAGATAGTAGCCTATTCTAATCATAGGGAAGTAGATAGTAGCCTACTCTAATCATAGGGAAGTAGATAGTAGCCTACTCTATTCATAGGGAAGTAGATAGTAGCCTACTCTAATCATAGGGAAGTAGATAGTAGCCTACTCTAATCATAGGGAAGTAGTTAGCCTATTCTAATCATAGGGAAGTAGATAGTAGCCTACTCTAATCATAGGGAAGTAGATAGTAGCCTACTCTAATCATAGGGAAGTAGATAGTAGCCTACTCTAATCATAGGGAAGTAGATAGTAGCCTACTCTAATCATAGGGAAGTAGTAGCCTATTCTAATCATAGGGAAGTAGATAGTAGCCTACTCTAATCATAGGGAAGTAGATAGTAGCCTACTCTAATCATAGGGAAGTAGATAGTAGCCTACTCTAATCATAGGGAAGTAGATAGTAGCCTACTCTAATCATAGGGAAGTAGATAGTAGCCTACTCTAATCATAGGGAAGTAGATAGTAGCCTACTCTAATCATAGGGAAGTAGATAGTAGCCTACTCTAATCATAGGGAAGTAGAAGTGATAAAAGTGTTTTAGGTTTATCACAGCAGAGTGTAACTCGTGCAAACAGAGTATAGTAATGTGAAACGTGTGTGTTTCATATGGTAACAAAGTGTGGTTTTTAAAAGGAAGTGTATAGTTTTTACAAGAGTGTTTAATTTTGCAAAGGATCTGTAGTGTTTTGCTAATTGGGTGTGTGGTTGTGCTAATTGTGTGTAGTGTTTTGAAAACACGGGCCCTGTTTTGAAAATCGTGCTTAAGCAATCAAAACAAACTGTAATACAACTGTCTGAGAACGTTCTAGAACTATGTAAATATCCTATCTGAAACAAAACCAACTAGCAAAACACTAGTAGCTAGTCACAGTCCAGTGTTTCAATACACCATCAGGTCAGGTCTACCCAGTCAGCATGATGGAGGGACGACAAGAGGAGAGGGGGATAGAGGGAGGATAGATGTAGGAGTGCAGCCTAACTTCTCTCAGGGTAGAACATAATTTCATCATGATTAAAAATCAGCAGTAATAACGACGGGGCCATGTCAGGTGGTTCATCATTAGCCTCTGTGGCTAACAGCCAAATACAACTCACCCTGGGTTAATGTGGGTCTCTCAATGGTGTGTTGGTGTGTTGGTGTTTGTGTGTGTGTGTGTGTGTGTGTGTGTGTGTGTGTGTGTGTGTGTGTGTGTGTGTGTGTGTGTGTGTGTGTGTGTGTGTGTGTGTGTGTGTGTGTGTGTGTGTGTGTGTGTGTGTGTGTGTGTGTGTGTGTGTGTGTGTGTGTGTGTGTGTGTGTGTGTGTGTGTGTGTGTGTGTGTGTGTGTGTGTGTGTGTGTGTGTGTGTGTGTGTGTGTCAGGGGAAGCCTGTCCTGCAGAGATAATTCCTTCCTATCAATCTTTCCCTGCCAAGGAGTAGAGGAGGAGGAGAGAGAAGAGAGGTATAAAGGAAAGAGGAGAGGAGGAGGGGAGGAGGAGAAGAGGAGGAGGAGAGGAAAGAGGAGAGGGGGGAAAGGAAAGAGGAGAGAGGAGGAAAGGAAAGAGGAGAGAGGAGAGGAAAGAGGAGAGAGGAGAAAAGGATAGATGAGAGAGGAGGAAAGGAAAAAGGAGAAAAGAGGAAAGGAGAGAGAAGAGAAGAGAGGAGAGAAGAGGAGAGGAGAGAAAAGAGAGGAGAGAAGAGGAGAGGAGAGAAAAGAGAGGAGGAAAGGAGAGAGGAAGAAAGGAGGAAAGGAAAGAGGAGGAAAGGAAAAAGGAGAGAAAAGAGAGAAGAGAGGAGGAAGCTTGCATGTGGCTGGTCTTGGACACCAGCAAACTGTAACCATGGTGATATGAAGTCTTCTTTGGTGTGACATGGTGAATAGAGTTCAGGGCTCAGAGTTTAGAGGTCAAGAGTGGAACTGCAACCTTCTGATCCTAACACGTACTCACTCTGCATGCTGTACCCAGAGTGGCACCTGAGACTGACGAGGTGACGAGGTGTGTGTGTCAAGAAGTGTGTGTGTGTGTGTGTGTGTGTGTGTGTGTGTGTGTGTGTGTGTGTGTGTGTGTGTGTGTGTGTGTGTGTGTGTGTGTGTGTGTGTGTGTGTGTGTGTGTGTGTGTGTGTGTGTGTGTGTGTGTGTGTGTATGTGTGTGTGTGTGTGTCAAGAAGTGAGTGTGTGTGTAGAAACACACATGAGAACTAACCTCTATAAACACACATGAGAACTAACCTCTAAAGACACACATGAGATCTAACCTTTATAAACACACATGATAATTAACCTCTATAAACACACATGAGAACTAACCTCTATAAAAACACACATGATAATTAACCTCTATAAACACACATGAGAACAGACCTCTATAAACACACATGAGAACAGACCTCTATAAACACACATGAGAACTAACCTCTATAAACACACATGAGAACAGAGCTCTATAAACACACATGAGAACTAACCTCTATAAACACACATGAGAACAGACCTCTATAAACACACATGATAATTAACCTCTATAAACACACATGAGAACAGACCTCTATAAACACACATGAGAACTAACCTCTATAAACACACATGAGAACTAACCTCTATAAACACACATGAGAACAGACCTCTATAAACACACATGAGAACGAACCTCTATAAACACACATGAGAACAAACCTCTATAAACACACATGAGAACAGACCTCTATAAACACACATGAGATCTAACCTCTATAAACACACATGAGAACTAACCTCTATAGACACACATGAGAACAAACCTCTATAAACACACATGAGAACAGACCTCTATAAACACACATGAGAACTAACCTCTATAAACACACATGAGACCAGACATCTATAAACAAACATGAGAACTAACCTCTATAAATACACATAAGACGAACCTCCTATAAACACATCACTTCCCACCAGCAGTCATTATCTAGCTAGCTGGTCTGAAGAAACTAGATAATATCTGGTGATTTCAGTCCACATGGTGTCAGTGTTCCATATAATGAGAACAATTAGTATTACTATACCACTCCGTCTGGTTGGATAAAGCTCTGGGGACATGGACCTGTTGATATATACCGCTGGTAATTATTCTCTTGGGCAGAGAGAGACAGAGACAGAGAGAGAGACAGAGAGAGAGAGAGAGAGAGAGAGAGAGAGAGAGAGAGAGAGAGAGAGAGAGAGAGAGAGAGAGAGAGAGAGAGAGAGAGAGAGAGAGAGAGAGAGAGAGAGAGAGAGAGAGAGAGAGAGAGAGCGAGAGAGCGAGAGAGCGAGAGAGAGAGGGAGAGAGGGAGAGAGAGAGAGAGAGAGAGAGAGAGAGAGAGAGAGAGAGAGAGAGAGAGAGAGAGAGAGAGAGAGAGAGAGAGAGAGAGAGAGAGAGAGAGAGAGAGAGAGAGAGAGAGAGAGAGAGAGAGAGAGAGAGAGAGAGAGAGAGAGAGAGAGAGAGAGAGAGAGAGAGAGAGAGAGAGAGAGAGAGAGAGAGAGAGAGAGAGAGAGAGAGAGAGAGAGAGAGAGAGAGAGAGAGAGAGAGAGATAAGAGCAGAGAAGAGAGTAAAAGAGGTGAAGAGAGAAGAGAAGATAGGAGAATAGATGGAGCAGATCTCTCCATGCAGTCTGTTGTGTTAGATAACTGTTGAGTTATAATGACATCTCTACATTACCACTGTGTTCCAGATGAGATGAGATGCGTGGGCGCAATTATAAAATTTTATTTGCATCCAGCTCAGTCTAAAGCCAGCCCTGTCTTTATTAAACGTTCTATTTATCCAAACTGAAATAGATAGAGGTATTGGTACTGGAAGCGATCACATTAACACTACATCTAGCTGTTAGTATAATGTGAGGCACAGAGGAGAGAGACTGTGACGTGATACTGGTATTTATCCCTCTGTTACTGGCTGTCATATCCATACTAGTGGTAGAAACCCAACCAGAGGAGAGAGACTGTGACGTGATACTGGTATTTATCCCTCTGTTACTGGCTGTCATATCCATACTAGTGGTAGAAACACAACCAGAGGAGAGAGACTGTGACGTGATACTGGTATTTATCCCTCTGTTACTGGCTGTCATATCCATACTAGTGGTAGAAACACAACCAGAGGAGAGAGACTGTGACGTGATACTGGTATTTATCCCTCTGTTACTGGCTGTCATATCCATACTAGTGGTAGAAACCCAACCAGAGGAGATAGACTGTGACGTGATACTGGTATTTATCCCTCTGTTACTGGCTGTCATATCCATACTAGTGGTAGAAACCCAACCAGAGGAGAGAGACTGTGACGTGATACTGGTATTTATCCCTCTGTTACTGGCTGTCATATCCATACTAGTGGTAGAAACCCAATCAGAGGAGAGATGCACAGGCACGCACGCAAGGACGATCTCATCAAACCATTTCTGTATGGACCTCGCTTTGTGCACGGGGCATTGTCATGCTGAAACAGGAAAGGGCCTTCCCCAACTGTTGCCACAAAGTTGGAAGCACAGAATCATCTAGAATGTCATTGTATGGTGTAGAGTTAAGATTTCCCTTCACTGTAACTAAGGGGCCTGAACCATGTTAAACAGCCCCAGACCAGTATTCCTCCTCCACCAAACTTTACAGTTGGCACTATGCATTGGGGCAGGTATCGTTCTCCAGGCATCCACCAAACCCAGATTCGTCCTGTCGGACTGCCAGATGGTGATGCGTTATTCATCACTCCAGAGAACGTGTTTCCTATGCTCCGGAGTCCAATGATGGCAGCTTTACGCTACTCCAGCCGGCGCTTTACGCTACTCCAGCCGGCGCTTGGCATTGCGCATGGTGATCTTAGGCTTGTGTACGGCTGCGCGGCCATGGAAACCCATTTCATGAAGCTCACGACGAACGGTTATTGTGCTGACGTTTCTTCCAGAAGCAGTTTGGAACTCGGTAATGAGTGTTGCAACCGAAGACAGACGATTTTTTTGCACTACCTGCTTCAGCCCTCAGCGGTTCCATTCTGTGAGCTTGTGTGGCCTACCACTTCGCAACTGAGCTGTTGTTGCTCCTAGACGTTTCCACTTCACAATAACAGCCCTTACAGTTGAAATTTGACGAACTGCCTTGTTGGAAAGGTGGCATCCTATGATGGTGCCACGTTGAAAGTTACTGAGCTCTTCAGTACTGGCCATTCTACTGCCAATGTTTGTCTATGGAGATTGCATGGCTGTGTGCTAGATTTTATACACCTGTCAGCAACAGTGTGGCTGAAGTAGAATCCACTAATTTGAAGGGGAGTCCACATAATTTTGTACATATAGTGTATGTGGTAAATTTTCACAACTCTTAGTACAAAACTCAAAACAGATCATCAAAAAGTTTTTATTTTATTTTTTACTTTAAGCACATTTTCAATTGACTAAGTACAATACACAAAATCACACAGTAACCTTTTCACCAAACCTAATCAGTGTTTCATTTAGAAATACCTTTCATGTAAAGTAATTGCCTTTCACAATGCAATGCTCACAATGCTTTTCATAAGATTCTCTTCTCATTGTGTTTAAATACATTTGACCATCACTTAATCCAACTGTGCTTAATGGTTAAAGCAAGGCCCCTGAACTCGAGTGTATTTTCTGCACAACGCAATGATGGGGCAGCGACCATGTAACGCTTTTACAACATACAGAAGTGCGCTGGTTATCAAGGGGCAAAGTATTGACACGTTTTTTTGAATTGAGAGACAAGCTTAAAGTTTTCTTTACTGACCATAATTTTCACTTGTCTGACCGCTTGCATAATGACGAGTTTCTCACACGACTGGCCTATCTGGGTGATGTTTTTTCTCACCTGAATGATCTGAATCTAGTATTACAGGGACTCTCTCAACTATACTCAATGTGCGGGACAAAATTGAGGCTATGATTCAGAAGTTGGAGCTCTTCTCTGTCTGCATTAACAAGGACAACACACAGGTCTTTCCATCATTGTATGATTTTTTGTGTGCAAATTAACTCAAGCTTACAGACAATGTCAAATGTGCAAAATAGCAAAGCACCTGAGTGAGTTGGGTGCGCATTTACGCCGGTACTTTCCCGAAACTGATGACACAAACAACTGAATTCATTATCCCTTTCATGCCCTGCCTCCAGTCCACTTATCGATATCTGAAAAAGAGAGCCTCATCAAAATTGCAACAAGCGGTTCTGTGAAAATGTAATTTATTCAGAAGCAACTGCCAGATTTCTGGATTGGGCTGCACTCAGAGTGTCCTGCCTTGGCAAATCACGCTGTTAAGACACTGATGCCCTTTGCAACCACGTACCTATGTGAGAGTGGATTCTCAGCCCTCACTAGCATGAAAGCTAAATACAGGCACAGACTGTGTGAAGAAAATGATTTAACTTGGAACTATAGGGGGTGCTGTTCCGCATTAGCATATTTGGGTCTCCAAATTAAACTGCCTCGTGCTAAATTCTTGATCGTACAATATGCATATTATTGTTATTATTGGATAGAAAACACTTTCTAGTTTCTATAGAAGTTGGAATTTTGTCTCTGAGTGGTACAGAACAATATCTACAGCACTTTTCATGACAGGGGTCAGATTTCAGAAATTTTTACCCCTGATCTGGAGTCTGTTTTTAAGGCGACAGTGAATGCTATGAAGAAACCGACACTGCCTACGTCTTCCTCTGGGTGTCTGTACGTCATCACGTTTTGAATGGAGTCTATTGCACAATCCCAGCCCATATAAAACCACAAAACGTGGGAGGACCTCTCTCTCTTCTCCGCGCGCCACAAGCAAGATGGACATCGGACCTGCCTCATTCCAAATCGTTGTTTAACTAGTTATATTTCTCCGGTCATGTTTTCAGTCGTTATAGTTGTTAAAAACATCATAATGTAGTTAATTTGAACCGTTTTATAGCAATTTATATCCGTTTAGTGCGATTCTGAGGAATTTCTTTGTCGTGCACTTTTTAGCTTTGGAAACGTTTCGGGGTGTCGGTCGTTGGTGGTGGACATTTCGAAGGACAGAGGACATCTATCGACCAAAAGACGTTTATAACATAGAAAGGATACATTGCCCAAGAATCTGATGGAAGAACAGCTCAAAGTAAGCAATATTTAATATGATAAATCGTTGTTCTGTCGAAATATTTTAAACGCATATTTCGCCATTTTGTTTGGTATAGCTTCACTTGGCGAACCCTGTATTGAAAAGTAAGGATAATTTTAAAAATGTAAATCAGCGGTTGCATTAAGAACTAATTTGTCTTTCGATTCCTGTCAACCCTGTATTTTTTAGTCAAGTATATGATTAGCTTTCGATTAAACTAGATCACTCTGAAAGCTGACGTTCCTCATTTTGAGGCTTGAGTTGTGACTATTTCCATTGTATAACCACGGTTTTGTATGGCTAAATATGCACCTTTTCGAACAAACTGTATATGTATGTTGTAAAATGATGTTACAGGAGTGTCATCGGAAGAATTCTGAGAAGGTTAGTGAAAAAATTAATATATTTTGGCGGTGATTACGTTATAGCGCTCTTTGGCTGGAATCAATGCTCTGGTAACGTTTTCACATGTGGTATGCTAACTTATCGATTTATTGTGTTTTCGCTGTAAAACGCTTAGAAAATCTGAAATATTGTCTGGAATCACAAGATCTGGGTCTTTCCATTGCTATGCTTTGTCTATTTTTATGAAATGTTTTATGATGAGTAAATTGGTCATACACGTTGCTCTCTCTAGTAATTCTAGTCGATTTGTGATGGTCGGTGCAATTGTAAACTGTGATTTCTACCTGAAATATGCACTTTTTTCTAACAACACCTATCCTATACCATAAATATGTTATCAGACTGTCATCTGATGAGTTTTTTTCTTGGTTTGTGGCTATCAATATCTTAGTTTAGCCGAATTGGTGATAGCTAGTGGTGGAGAGAGAAAATGGCGGACAAAGAAAGATGGTGTATTTTGCTAACGTGGTTAGCTAATAGATTTACATATTGTGTCTTCCCTGTAAAACATTTTAAAAAACAGAAATGATGGGTTTATTCACAAGATCTGTATCTTTCATCTGGTGTCTTGGACTTGTGATTTAATGATATTTAGATGCTACTATTTACTTGTGAAGCTATGCTAGCTATGCTAATCAGTGTGTGGGGGGTGGGGGGTGCTCCCGGATCCGGGTTTCTGAGGCAGTAGAGGTTTTAAGACTGAGACTCTCTCCAATACAACCCAACATTGCAGAGTTATGAGCATACTTTCAAGCACACCCTTCTCATTAACCTGTGGTGAGTTATTCACAATCTTCGATGAACAAATAAGGTTATAAATGTTTGATGGTTAAATAAAGAGCAAAATTACTGATTATTATTATATTATTTTTTGTGCCCTGGTCCTGTAAGAGCTCTTTGTCACTTACCACAAACCGGGTTGTGACAAACTCACACTCATTCTTACGTTTAATAAATGTATCGTATAGTGTGTGTGTGGCAGGCTTACAATGATGGCAAAAAACTATATTTGAGAGTGCGCTGACCCTGGTGCTAGAGGGGGTACGCAGCCAGAAGTTGAACGTTTGAATCAAATCAAAGTGTATTTGTCACGTGTGCCGAACACAACAGGTGTAGACATTACTGTGAAATGCTTACTTACAGGCTCTAACCAATAGTGCAAAAAAGGTATTAGGTGAACAACAGGTAGGTAAAGAAATAAAACAACAGTAAAAAGACAGGCTATATACAGTAGCGAGGCTATAAAAGTAGCGAGGCTACATACAGACACCAGTTAGTCGGGCTGATTGAGGTAGTCTGTACATGTAGATATGGTTAAAGTGACTTTGCATATATGAACAGAGAATAGCAGTAGCGTAAAAGAGGGGTTGGCGGGTGGTGGGTGGGACACAATGCAGATAGCCGGTTAGCCAATGTGCGGGAGCACTGGTTGGTCGGCCCAATTGAGGTAGTATGTACATATGTACGTGAATGCATAGTTAACGTGACTATGCATATATGATAAACAGAGAGTAGCAGCAGCGTAAAAGAGAGGTTGGGGGACACACACAATGTAAATAGTCCAGGTAGCCATTTGATTACCTGTTCAGGAGTCTTATGGCTTGGGGGTAAAAACTGTTGACTTGGCTGACTTGGCACTCCGGTACCGCTTTGCATGCGGTAGTAGAGAGAACAGTCTATGACTGGGGTGGCTGGGGTCTTTGACCATTTTTAGGGCCTTCCTCTGACACCACCTGGTGTAGAGGTCCTGGATGGCAGGCAGCTTGGCCACAGTGGTGTACTGGGCCGTACGCACTACCCTTGCGGTCAGAGGCAGAGCAATTGCCGTACCAGGCAGTGATGCAACCAGTCAGGATGCTCTCAACCTGCTCCACTACAGGCCCGTCGATGAGAATGGGGGCGTGCTCGGTCCTCCTTTTCCTGTAGTCCACAATCATCTCCTTAGTCTTGGTTACGTTGAGGGATAGGTTGTTATTCTGGAGCCACCCGGCCAGGTCTCTGACTTCTTCCCTATAGGCTGTCTCGTCGTTGTCGGTAATCAGGCCTATAAAAAGTTTGTGAACCACTGATCTAGAGGACTCTATTCGGGGGTGGTTGATGTCACATTGTTGTTATTGATGAAGCTCACAATGGTAGGTATGGAATTCTACCCACTGCCCTCTGATAACGATGCCCTCTGAGTGAGAAACACTCACACACACACGCATGCACGCACACACACACATTTACGCATGCAGGCACATGCACACACATACGCACACACACACACACATACGCACACACACACACTAATAATTGCTTGGAGCAAGAGGACAAAGTGGTAGTTTCAGTGAAACAAACCATGTGGTCTGAAGTAAAATATGTTTACCTTTCAGTGATGCCAAGGAGAGAGTAAGAGGGAAAGAGGTAAAATAGAGAGGGACAGATGGGGAAAAGTGTGAAAGAGAGAGTTTAGCTCTAAAGTCTCTCTATCAGTAACCTCTGGCTGGTAATAAAACAGGCCCTCTTTTTGGGCCTCAACCCAATGAGCCCCACTAACTAACCCCCTAACACTCCTCCCCACACCCTCACATCCTGTCTCTACTTCCTCCCCACACCCTCACATCCTGTCTCTACTTCCTCCCCACACCCTCACATCCTGTCTCTACTTCCTCCCCTCACCCTCACATCTTGTCTCTACTTCCTCCCCACACCCTCACATCCTGTCTCTACTTCCTCCCCTCACCCTCACATTCTGTCTCTACGTCCTCCCCTCACCCTCACATTCTGTCTCTACTTCCTCCCCACACCCTCACATTATGTCTCTACTTCCTCCCCATACCCTCACATCCTGTCTCTACTTCCTCCCCTCACCCTCACATCCTGTCTCTACTTCCTCCCCACACCCTCACATCCTGTCTCTACTTCCTCCCCACACCCTCACATCCTGTCTCTACTTTCTCCCCTCACCCTCACATCCTGTCTCTACTTCCTCCCTACACCCTCACATTCTGTCTCTACTTCCTCCCCACAGCCTCACATCCTGTCTCTACTTCCTCCCCACACCCTCACATTCTGTCTCTACTTCCTCCCCACACCCTCACATTCTGTCTCTACTTCCTCCCCTCACCCTCACATCCTGTCTCTACTTCCTCCCCACACCCTCACATCATGTCTCTACTTCCTCCCCTCACCCTCACATCCTGTCTCTACTTCCTCCCCTCACCCTCACATCCTGTCTCTACCTCCTCCCTACACCCTCACATCCTGTCTCTACTTCCTCCCCACACCCTCACATCCTGTCTCTACTTCCTCCCCACACCCTCACATCCTGTCTCTACCTCCTCCCCTCACCCTCACATCCTGTCTCTACTTCCTCCCCACTCCCTCACATCCTGTCTCTACTTCCTCCCCTCACCCCCACATCCTGGCTCTACTTCCTCCCCACACCCTCACATCCTGGCTCTACTTCCTCCCCACACCCTCACATCCTGTCTCTACTTTCTCCCCACACCCTCACATTCTGTCTCTACTTCCTCCCCACACCCTCACATCCTGTCTCTACTTCCTCCCCACACCCTCACATCCTGTCTCTACTTTCTCCCCACACCCTCACATTCTGTCTCTACTTCCTCCCCTCACCCTCACATCCTGTCTCTACCTCCTCCCCTCACCCTCACATCCTGTCTCTACTTCCTCCCCACACCCTCACATTCTGTCTCTACTTCCTCCCCTCACCCTCACATCCTGTCTCTACTTCCTCCCCACACCCTCACATTCTGTCTCTACTTCCTCCCCTCACCCTCACATCCTGTCTCTACTTCCTCCCCACACCCTCACATCCTGTATCTACTTCCTCCCCACACCCTCACATCCTGTCTCTACTTCCTCCCCACACCCTCACATCCTGTCTCTACTTCCTCCCCACACCCTCACATTCTGTCTCTACTTCCTCCCCACACCCTCACATCCTGTCTCTACTTCCTCCCCTCACCCTCACCCTCACATCCTGTCTCTACTTTCTCCCCTACCCTCACATTCTGTCTCTACTTCCTCCCCACACCCTCACATCCTGTCTCTACTTCCTCCCCACACCCTCACATTCTGTCTCTACTTCCTCCCCTCACCCTCACATCCTGTCTCTACTTCCTCCCCACACCCTCACATCCCATATCTACTTCCTCCCCACACCCTCACATCCTGTCTCTACTTCCTCCCCACACCCTCACATCCTGTCTCTACTTCCTCCCCACACCCTCACATTCTGTCTCTACTTCCTCCCCACACCCTCACATCCTGTCTCTACTTCCTCCCCTCACCCTCACATCCTGTCTCTACTTTCTCCCCTACCCTCACATTCTGTCTCTACTTCCTCCCCACACCCTCACATCCTGTCTCTACTTCCTCCCCACACCCTCACATTCTGTCTCTACTTCCTCCCCACACCCTCACATCCTGTCTCTACCTCCTCCCCACACCCTCACATCCTGTCTCTACTTCCTCCCCTCACCCTCACATCCTGTCTCTACTTCCTCCCCACACCCTCACATCCTGTCTCTACTTCCTCCCCACACCATCACATTCTGTCTCTACTTCCTCCCCTCACCCTCACATCCTGTCTCTACCTCCTCCCCACACCCTCACCCTCCCCTCCTCCCTTCGCCCCATCATAAACACATAAAGGAGGGAATAAGAGCTGTTGAACTAGAAGAGAAGTAGGTTAAAGCCAGTAACCCAGCTGACTAGCCAAGCATCCCTGATCCTGAAGCCTTTAAAGCCCTGGTGTTACATTTGTATAGGTGGTGTGGTGCCAAACCATTTAAGGTGGAACTGTATACATGTCAGTGGTTCCTATCTGTCTCTCTGTGTCTGACAGGCCTGGTAATAAGGGAGGTTCCTTAAAAACTTCTTATGGCTGCAATCCCGTTAACGGGATGATATGACAACAGCCAGTGAAAGTGCACGGCGCCAAATTCAAACAACAGAAATCTCATAATAGAAATTCCTCAAACATTACATGTATCTTATACCATTTTAAAGGTAATCTTGTTGTTAATCCCACCAAAGTGTACGATTTCAAATAGGCTTTACAGCGAAAGCACCACAAACGATTATGTTAGGTCACCGCAAAATCACAGAAAAACACAGCCATCACAAAAAGCAGAAATAGAGACTAAATTAATCACTAACCTTTGATGATCTTCATCAGATGACACTCATAGGACTTCATGTTACACAATACATATATGTTTTGTTCGATAAAGTTCATATTTATATCCAAAAACCTCAGTTTAAATTGGCGCCATGTTCAGAAATGCCTCCAAAATATCCGGAGAAATTGCAGAGCCACGTCAAAAAACATAAATACTCATCATAAACTTTGATGAAAGATACATGTTTTACATAGAATTAAAGATACACTTGTTCTTAATGCAACCGCTGTGTCAGATTTCAAAAAGCTTTACGGCAAGAGCACAATATTCAATAATCTGAGAACAGCGTTCAGCCAAATTGTGCAGTCAACAAAACTCATAAATACTATTATAAATCTTCACTTACCTTTGCTGATCTTCGTCGGAATGCACTCCCAGGACTCCCACTTCCACAAGAAATGTTCGTTTTGTTCGGTAATGTCCATCATTTATGTCCAAATAGCTATTTTTGTTCGAGTGTTTGGTAAACAAATCCAAAGTAAGGAAGCGCGTTCACTAAAAGCAGACGAAATGTCAAAAAATTCCGTAACAGTCATTAGAAACATGTCAAATGATTTATTGAATCAATCTTTAGAATGTTTTTAACATAAATCTTGAATAACGTTCCAACCGGAGAATACCATTGACTTCAGATGTGCGATGGAACAGAGCTCCCTCTCATGTGAACGCGCAAGGTCAGAGCATGGTCACCTCATGGCAGACGTGACTAATTCCTGTCTCCTTCGGCCCCACTTCACAGTAGAGGCATCAGACAAGGTTCTACAGACTGTTGACATCTAGTGGAAGCCGTAGGAAATGCAAACAGATCCATATCCCACTGTGTATTCAATAAGGGTTGGGTTGAAAATCGACCAACCTCAGATTTCACAATTCCTGTTTGGATTTCTTCTCAGGTTTTTGCCTGCCATATGAGTTCTGTTATACTCACATACATAATTCAAACAGTTTTAGAAACTTCAGAGTGTTTTCTATCCAATACTAATAATAATATGCATATATTAGCAACTGGGACTGAGGAGCAGGCAGTTTACTATGGGCACCTCTGGGCACCTTTCATCCAAGCTACTCAATACTGCCCCTGCAGCCATAAGAAGTTAAGAGGGTAAAATGGACCACTCTGTTCCTTCTGACCTCATAGATGAAGGCTGCATTCCAACACTTTACTGACACACTAAGAAGTACGCCATATTAGTAGGTCAGTATGTTTAGTGCAGGACTCTCCAACCCTGTTCCTGGAGAGCTACAGTCGTGTAGGTTTTTGCTCCAACCCTAATCTAGCGCACCTGATTCTAATAATTAGCTAGTTGATCAAATGAATCAGGTTAGTTACAACTGGTGTTGGAGCAAAAACCTACAGGAGGGTAGCTCTCCAGGAACATGGTGGAGAGCCCTGTTTTAGTGTACTCTATGTAAGCCCAAAATAGATATAGAGGGAGAGTTCACTAGGTTAGAGCACATTTTTACTTCTGACGTTTTCCTGACTTGAGATCCGCATACAATCCAAACTTGAAGTTTCACACAAGTCTCTGACTGACGTCAATGAATCATATACAGTACCTGAAAGACTGAGTTGTGTATAGGCTTATATCAACTCGCTAACTATTACACTAAATCATTGTTCCTGTTAGCATTTCTGTTACTCACCACCTCTTACCGATCTCAATCATCTCCCACTACATTCCTGATGGTGACTGCTGAGCTGGGTCAGGTGGGTGAAAGGAAATAACAGTGATGACATTGATAACAGAAATGACAGAGATGACTTAGATGACAGAGATATCTACAGTGTCTTTGTTCCTCTGTGATAAACTACAGAGCTATCAGTCCCTTTGAGGCTGTGGTAGTCAGTCTGATATGCTGTATATTGGAGCCATGGTAATGGACTTATCCACCCCTTTGTCTGTCTAACTATTTGTATTCTGATGCTCCCCATACAGTAATGTCCATGTTCTTACAAACTCTTCTCATCCTCTCTATGACACTCTCTTGTTTAATAACTACACTGAAATACAATACTGAAGTTGTGGTATATCAAAACATATCTTTCACAGGAGGCCATTTTTATGCACTTTCTCTTGTTGGTATGAATATGAATTTTCTTGTGTGTGGAGAGGAGAGGAGGAGGGGAGAGGAGAGGGGGAAGAGGAGAGGAGTAGAGAGGGAAGCGGAGTTCTCTTTATTCTAGTCTCCCTGGGGGTTGTTTCTGGAGGAAACTGTCAGCTCTACTCTGGAGAGAAATAATAAAGGCCTGAGTACTTGGAAGGGTTTTCCTCTGGAGATGGTTAGCCATTTCTCTCCCTCACACCTCCTCTCACCCCCCTCTCTATAACCCCATGCACCAGTCCTCTCTGCATCTGGCTGATGATGGCATTACTGTCAGGGTAAATGATCAGGTTGTCAAGGTTACAGCCAGTTCAGGCTGCCGTAACGGATATAATATTTTTAACTAGGAAGTCAGCGGGGCCTGACAGATCTCTGTCGTTCTATTGGTTCTCCAGGGAGGCCTATCAGTGTTATGCAGATGTGATCACAGCCTCACAGTAAACAAACCAAATCACTCCCCAACGTACATCTCTAGTGTGCGTGTGCGTGCATGCATATTTGTGTATGTGTGTGTGTGTGTGTGTGTGTGTGTGCGCATTGCAGATTGATGGGTGCCTTAAATTCTGGTGGCAGTGTCAGCTATATTGCTGGCAGACAGACAAACACACACACACACACACAGTTTAAACAGCATACAAACAACAGTCAGAAATACACGTAAAGCAATGTCAGTAAAACAGTCAGTAAGACATTCAGTAAAGCAGTAAAACAGTCAGTAAAGTAGTCAGTAAGACATTCAGTAAAGCAGTAAAGTAGTCAGTAAGACATTCAGTAAGACATTCAGTAAAGCAGTAAAGTAGTCAGTAAGACATTCAGTAAGACATTCAGTAAGACATTCAGTAAAGCAGTAAAGTAGTCAGTAAGACATTCAGTAAAGCAGTAAAGTAGTCAGTAAGACATTCAGTAAGACATTCAGTAAGACATTCAGTAAGACATTCAGTAAGACATTCAGTAAGACATTCAGTAAAGTAGTCAGTAAGACATTCAGTAAGACATTCAGTAAAACAGTCAGTAAAGTAGTCAGTAAAACAGTCAGTAAAGTAGTCAGTAAAACAGTCAGTAAAGTAGTCAGTAAAACAGTCAGTAAAACAGTCAGTAAAGTAGTCAGTAAAGTAGTCAGTAAGACATTCAGTAAGACATTCAGTAAGACATTCAGTAAGACAGTCAGTAAGACAGTCAGTAAAACAGTCAGTAAAGTAGTCAGTAAAGTAGTCTGTAAGACATTCAGTAAAACATTCAGTAAAACATTCAGTAAGACATTCAGTAAGACATTCAGTAAAACAGTCAGTAAAAATTCAGTAATAGACATAATTTAAGAGGCAGGGGGGAAACACATGCAGTTATCATTTAAAATCTCAGACTGTTTGTTTGTAAAAGTACCAATGGACATAAAATAGCTTAGTTTCAATGTTTTTTGAAGGACAGTCCAGTCTCTAGCAGCGGAGAATTCAAAAGCATTTCACCAAAGATACTGCGTGTCTTGGGGATTGCCAGGTTTATCTAATTGCTGGATCTCAGGTTGCTGTTGGTGATGGGGGGGGGGTCTTAGTAGTGAGCTGAGAAAGAGCGGTCTTGCCCAGAAAGGATTTGTATATAAATGTGAGCTAGTGGGTTTGACGTCATACATGTAGGAATGGCCAGTTAATGGATCACAGTGATGGGTTGGGAAAGGTCCACTAGTGACAAAGCGTATGGCAGAGGGGTAAAGCACGTCCAGTTTGTTGAGTGTGTACTTTGGGGCCATCCTTTAGACGACATCACCATAGTCCAGGATGGGAGTCATGTCATTTGGACCAGGGTGTACTTAGCAGAGTGTGTGAATGAAGAATGGTTCCGGTAGAGAAAGAATATTCTGGACTTGACCTTTGCTTGAAGATTATTTGTGTGTGTGTGGAATGATAGTGCCATGTCCAGCCAGACACCCAGGGATTTGATCTGACAGACTCCAGGGCAGAGCCATCTAGTGAGGAGATGTTAAGGGGAGGGGTGATGGGCTTTTTCCGCTGGATTCAAATCAAATCATTTCAGTTCATTTGTCACGTGCGCCAAACACAACAGGTGTAGACCTTACAGTGAAATGCTTACTTACAGGCTCTAACCAACAGTGCAAAAAAGGTACGTAAAGAAATACAAACAACAGTAAAAAGATAGTGAAAAACAGTAGCGAGGCTATATACAGTAACGAGGCTATATACAGTAGCGTGGTTACATACAAACACCGGTTAGTCAGGCTGATTGAGGTAGGATGCATATATGATGAACAGAGAGTAACAGTAACGTAAAGAGGGGTTGGCGGGTGGTGGGTGGGACACAATGCAGATAGCCCGGTTAGCCAATGTGCGGGAGCACTGGTTGGTCGGCCCAATTGAGGTAGTATGTACATATGTACATGAATGTATAGTTAACGTGACTATATGATAAATAGAGAGTAGCAGCAGCGTAAAAGAGGGGTTGGGGGGGGGCACACAATGTAAATAGTCCAGGTAGCCATTTGATTACCTGTTCAGGAGTCTTATGGCTTGGGGGTAAAAACTGTTGACTTGACTGACTTGGCACTCCGGTACCGCTTGCCATGCGGTAGTAGAGAGAACAGTCTATGACTGGGGTGGCTTGGTTACGTTGAGGGATAGGTTGTTATTCTGGCACCACCCGGCCAGGTCTCTGACCTCCTCCCTATAGGCTGTCTCATCGTTGTCGGTGATCAGGCCTACCTCTGCCTTCCACTGAAAAGGCTTTTGTTTTGTTTGTGTTGAGGAGGAGGGGCAGGTTAAGGAAGGTGTGCTGGATGTGAGTAAAGCTTGATTGGAGGCTTGTTCTTATAGAGTCCAAGGAGGGTCCTGATGCATAGAGAATGGCCAGGCATTCCTGTGAGAGGCCTACGTCTTCCAGTCTGTTGAGCAGGATGTTGTGGTTGACTGAGTCAAAGGCCTTGGCTAGGTCCATGAAGATGGCCACAGAGTAGTGTTTATTGTCTATTGCAGCGATGATGTCATTGAGTACCTTCATGGAGGTGCTGATGCATCTGTGACCTGATCTAAAGCCAGACTGAACATCAGAGAGGATGTGGTTATGGTTTAGAAAGGGATTTAGCGTGACACACACACACACACACACACATGCAGGGACTCCCTTCCACAACCCAAAATCCTCTGTGAAATATTATCTAGTGAATTCACACAGAAAACAACTGTGGTTTGATTGACACATGGAGGTACTGTTCTAGTGGATGTGTGAGGATGTTTGTCTGAGTCCTGTAAACAGTTTTCTGGGAGAAGAAATACGAGATGAATAAAACCTTTTGTTGTGCTCTTGGCTGAGTAAAATTCCGTAATACACATCTCTGAGAGACAGAACAGTTAAGATCAAAACCTCCTCCCTGTGTGTGTGTGTTTGTGTGTGTGTTTGTGTGTGTGTACAGATGGGTGTCTGTAGATATGAGGAGCTGTCAGTGTGTCTGTCTGAATGGAACAGGGAGCTGAGCACTGAGGCATGCTGGGATAGCTGTCATCCTGTGTGTGTGTGTAGGGGGGGTCCTTCTGTCATCTGCATCCCCCTCTCCTTTCTCTCTCTCTCCTGGAGGTCCCTCTTTTTCTAACCCTAACCTATCCCAAAGGGCCTGAGGGAGCTTCCACCACTCATCCTGTTTCTCTAACTTGTATGTCTGAGAGAAAGAGAAAGTGTGAAACAGAGATCAACAGGGATTTAGGGATGGTTTCTTGGACACGGATCAAGCCTGGAGAATGGAGAATCTCCATCTGAAATTCTTTGTATCCCAGGATTAGACTTAATCTGTGTCCGAGAAACCACCCCTTAAAGAACAACAGTGAAAGAGAGAGGGACACTTTAATACTAATAGTTAAAAGTCCTAATATATTTTGAGCTATTGTGACGATATCTAATTGCTGGCAGTATGCTGTGACTGACAGTCCAGCTCCAAGGTCAGTGAAGTCTTAATTACAGTTGTTTTCAATCGCTTTGGTGCAATTTTCACAAGTAAGTGGTACCTATTCACAACGCTTAGTACGAAACGCAAACAGATCCTCAAAATGGTAGTTGTTTCAAAATTAAGCACATTTTCAATTGACTTTGATTTTACTATTACTTAATCCGACTGATCTTAATTAATAATCACAAACCTATACATTTTAAACTGGTTTTTCTGCAACAGATTTTGACAACTATATAATGAAAATTATTGTTTGTATAGTATAAACATATACAATATGATGTATACTGTAATTTACTGCTATGGCTATTATGATTTTACTTCATAGTAAAGTTCAAAAATCTGATATTGACAAGATCAGAAATGTACAGCATGTAATCTGGAGCACAGGTAGGATGCTGTTATATTCATACCCTGTGCAGTAAACATGTATTCAAAATGAAGTAGATAGGGGATTTTGATGGGGAGGTTTCACACTGCCTTACTAAAATTGTATTGGTCAATACAGAACTGTAATACTGTAATACTGTATATGCCATTTATGTAGCAGGCATTTTTATCCAAAGTGACAACAGCGAGTCCATACATTTTTATCCACAGTGACAACAGCGAGTCCATACATTTTTATCCAAAGTGACAACAGCGAGTCCATACATTTTTATCCACAGTGACAACAGCGAGTCCATACATTTTTATCCAAAGTGACAACAGCGAGTCCATACATTTTTATCCAAAGTGACAACAGCGAGTCCATACATTTTTATCCACAGTGACAACAGCGAGTCCATACATTTTTATCCACAGTGACAACAGCGAGTCCATACATTTTTATCCAAAGTGACAACAGCGAGTCCATACATTTTTATCCACAGTGACAACAGCGAGTCCATACATTTTTATCCAAAGTGACAACAGCGAGTCCATACATTTTTATCCACAGTGACAACAGCGAGTCCATACATTTTTATCCAAAGTGACAACAGCGAGTCCATACATTTTTATCCAAAGTGACAACAGCGAGTCCATACATTTTTATCCACAGTGACAACAGCGAGTCCATACATTTTTATCCACAGTGACAACAGCGAGTCCATACATTTTTATCCAAAGTGACAACAGCGAGTCCATACATTTTTATCCAAAGTGACAACAGCGAGTCCATACATTTTTATCCAAAGTGACAACAGCGAGTCCATACATTTTTATCCACAGTGACAACAGCGAGTCCATACATTTTTATCCACAGTGACAACAGCGAGTCCATACATTTTTATCCACAGTGACAACAGCGAGTCCATACATTTTTATCCAAAGTGACAACAGCGAGTCCATACATTTCTATCCAAAGTGACAACAGCGAGTCCATACATTTTTATCCAAAGTGACAACAGCGAGTCCATACATTTTTGTATGTGACCCCAGTTGGAAGTGGGAAACGAAACCACTACTCTTGTGGTGCTGGGGCCATGCTCTTACTAACTGAGCCACACAGGATCACTACAACACTGTAAAATACATGATACATAGAAGGTGTATGATCCCAATGTGTGCCACCCTCCTTCAGGCTTGGATGAGGCATGCAATTACATCCATCCAGACTGTTAGGCATGGATGAGGCATGCAACTACATCCATCCAGACTGTTAGGCATGGATGAGGCATGCAATTACATCCATCCAGACTGTCAGGCATGGATGAGGCATGCAATTACATCCATCCAGACTGTCAGGCATGGATGAGGCATGCAATTACATCCATCCAGACTGTCAGGCATGGATGAGGCATGCAATTACATCCATCCAGACTGTCAGGCATGGATGAGGCATGCAATTACATCCATTCAGACTGTCAGGCATGGATGAGGCATGCAATTACATCCATCCAGACTGTCAGGCATGGATGAGGCATGCAATTACATCCATCCAGACTGTCAGGCATGGATGAGGCATGCAATTACATCCATCCAGACTGTCAGGCATGGATGCGCCACGCCAACAGGTTTTTCCCCAGGTGTATGAACAATGAAGACATTTACTGCAATGTCTGTGAGAACCTATGGCCAAATGCTCAAGAAAGGCTTGATGCAAACTAGTGCCTGATAAACAGTAAGTTGCTTTCATTCATTTCATTTGATTACTGTACACCTATTGCGGAATTATATCTGAACAATACATTTATTTTTTGCATCAATGATTGTGAAAGATGTATTCAATGATCACACCTTTGATCACACATGGGATAGAAATTCAATTTTGTTGCCTAATGTGAAAACAGTGTAATGTAGTGTTAATTTACAGTACTGAAGCATGTTACATTCACAGGGCAGTTTTGAAACATGTACCTTGTATTTATTGCTATATAAAAATTTGAATATAAAACACTTGCTGCATTACAAGTGTTACCAGTTCGGAGTTATGTGCTAAGCTTAGAAAAGTCAACACATACTTGTGGAAATATTACCAAAGTGACTGAAGAAATATGTAACCAATAGGGCTGATGAATCGCTCAGGCAGGCTAACTAACACTGCTGCTGCAGACTAACTAACACTGCTGCTGTAGACTAACTAACACTGCTGCTGCAGGCTAACTAACACTGCTACTGCTGGCTAACTAACACTGCTGCTGGCTACCTAACACTGCTGCAGGCTAACTAACACTGCTGCTGCAGACTAACTAACACTGCTGCTGCAGACTAACTAACACTGCTACTGCTGGCTAACTAATACTGCTGCTGGCTAACTAGCACTGCTGCTGCTGGTTAACTAGCACTGCTACTGCAGGCTAACTAACACTGCTACTAATGGCTAACTAGCACTGCTACTGCTGGCTAACTAACACTGCTACTGCTGGCTAACTAACACTGCTACTGCTGGCTAACTAACACTGCTACTGCTGGCTAACTAACACTGCTACTGCTGGCTAACTAACACTGCTACTGCTGGCTAACTAACACTGCTACTGCTGGCTAACTAACACTGCTGCTGCTGGTTAACTAGCACTGCTGCTGCTGGCTAACTAACACTGCTACTGCAGGCTAACTAACACTGCTACTGCTGGCTAACTAACACTGCTGCTGCAGGCTAACTAACACTGCTGCCGGCTAACTAACCCTGCTGCTGGCTAACTAACACTACTGCTGCTGGCTACCTAACACTGCTGCTGCTGGTTAACTAGCACTGCTGCTGCAGGGCAACTAACACTGCTGCTGTAGGCTAACTAACACTGCTGCTGCTGGCTAACTAACACTGCTGCTGTAGGCTAACTAACACTGCTGCTGCTGGCTAACTAACACTGCTGCTGCAGGCTAACTAACACTGCTGCTGCAGGCTAACTAACACTGCTGCTGCAGGCTAACTAACACTGCTGCTGCTGGCTAACTAACACTGCTGCTGCAGACTAATTAACACTGCTACTGCAGGCTAACTAACACTGCTGCTGCAGGCTAACTAACACTGCTGCAGGCTAACTAACACTACTGCTGCTGGCTAACTAACACTGCTGCTGCTGGCTAACTAACACTGCTACTGCAGACTAACTAACACTGCTGCCGCAGGCTAACTAACACTGCTGCTGCTGGCTAACTAACACTGCTGCTGCTGGCTAACTAACACTGCTGCTGCAGGCTAACTAACACTGCTGCAGGCTAACTAACACTGCTGCTGGCTAACTAACACTGCTGCTGCTGGCTAACTAACACTGCTACTGCTGGCTAACTAACACTGCTACTGCAGACTAACTAACACTGCTGCTGCTGGCTAACTAACCCTGCTGCTGCTGGCTAACTAATACTGCTGCAGGCTAACTAACACTACTGCTGCTGGCTAACTAACACTGCTGCTGCTGGCTAACTAACACTGCTGCTGCAGGCTAACTAACACTGCTGCTGCAGGCTAACTAACACTGCTGCCGCAGGCTAACTAACACTGCTGCCGCTGGCTAACTAACACTGCTGCTGTAGACTAACTAACACTGCTGCTGCTGGCTAACTAACACTGCTGCTGCTGGCTAACTAACACTGCTGCTGCTGGCTAACTAACACTGCTGCTGTAGGCTAACTAACACTGCTGCTGTAGGCTAACTAACACTGCTGCTGCTGGCTAACTAACACTGCTGCTGCAGGCTAACTAACACTGCTGCTGCTGACTAAATGTTGCTGCTGTTTGTTTCAATCATTAATCCTCATTATTTCTCTCATAATTACCAATGTTTTATTTGCTTTGGTAATATTTTCACAAGTATGTGGTACATTTTCACAACTCTTAGTACAAAACTCCAAACCGGTCACACTTGAAACACAGCCAGTCTTTCATTCAAAACCCGTCATTGTGCGTTCATTTGGATTGTAAACATCTCTCACCACACAACCATTGATTCAAAATGTACAGTAAGTTTATTGTGAAATGTAATGAGAACATTACTACATTACAATATATTTTCAATTTATTAATTTTAACTACCAGTTCATCCATTAAAAAACAATGCAAGATACGTGTTTCAAATGGCCCTGAGAGGTGCTGTAAGTGATATGCTACAGTACTGTAAATTACAGTAGATTACACCATTTTCACATTAGGCAATACACTTACATTATGCAACGAAATGTACAGAAAATCTATAATTTCCATAATATTTATCCAATGTGTAATCAAAGGTGTGATCAATGAAGATATCCTCTACAAGAGTGGTTCCCAAACTTTTTATAGTCCCGTACCCCTTCAAACATTCAACCTCCAGCTGCGTACCCCCTCTAGCACCAGGGTCAGCGCACTCTCAAATGTTGTTTTCTGCTTTCATTGTAAGCTTCCCATTTACAAACTACACAATCCATTTATTAAACATAAGGATGAGTGTTCTTATAGGATCAGGGCACAAATAATAATATAATACTAATTACTAATTTTGCTCTTTATTTAGCCGTCTAACATATAAAACCTTATTTGTTCATCCACAATTGTGAATAACTCACCACAAGTTAATGAGAAGGATGATGCACATAACTCTGCAATTTTGGGTTGTATTGGAGAGAGTCTCAGTCTTTTTCCTCACACAGCCTGTAATTAGTTTTCATGTTAGTGAGGGCCGAGAATCCACTCTCACATGGGTACGTGGTTGCAAAGGGCATCAGTGTCTTAACAGTGCGGTTTGCCAAGGCAGGATACTCGGAGCGCAGCCCACTCCACACTGCCCTTTCCCATCTGGACAAAAGGAACACCTATGTGAGAATGCTATTCATTGACTACAGCTCAGTATTCAACACCATAGTGCCCTCAAAGCTCATCAATGAGCTAAGGACCCTGGGACTAAACACCTCCCTCTGCAACTGGATCCTGGACTTCGTGACGTGCCACCCCCAGGTGGTGAAGGGTAGGTAACGACACATCTGCCACGCTGATCCTCAACACAGGGTCCCCTCAGGGGTGCGTGCTCATTCCCCTCCTGTACTCCCTGTTCACTCATGACTGCACGGCCAGGCACGACTCCAACACCATCATTAAGTTTGCCGATTTTTATTTATTTTATCCGTTATTTTACCAGGTAAATTGACTGAGAACACGTTCTCATTTGCAGCAACGACCTGGGGAATAGTTACAGGGGAGAGGAGGGGGATGAATGAGCCAATTGTAAACTGGGGATTATTAGGTGACCGTGATGGTTGAGGGCCAGATTGGGAATTTAGCCAGGACACCGGGGTTAACACCCCATCTCTTACGATAAGTGCCATGGGATCTTTAATGACCTCAGAGAGTCAGGACACCCGTTTAACGTCCCATCCGAAAGACGGCACCCTACACAGAGCAGTGTCCCCAATCACTGCCCTGGGGCATTGGGATCTTTGTTTAGACCAGAGGAAAGAGTGCCTCCTACTGGCCCTCCAACACCAATTCCAGCAGCATCTGGTCTCCCATCCAGGGCCTGACCAGGACCAACCCTGCTTAGCTTCAGAAGCAAGCCAGCAGTGGTATGCAGGGTGGTATGCCGATGACACAACAGTGGTTGGGAGGAGGTTTCCCTAGGCAGCAAGAGCCTCTCGGTAGATGCTGCAGTGTACCCAAGAAGCACGCGCGTTACCATTCCACTATTTCTCCCTGTCATGGCTTTTGCTCCATCAGCACAGATACCAACACATCTTGACCACCAAAGTCCATTTGATGTCACAAAGCTGTCCAGTACTTTAAAAAAATGATGTCCTGGTTTCCAGAAGAGGATGTCTTCCTTAAATGACCCCCCATAAACATAATGGACATATACCAGGAGCTGTGCCAGGCCCGACACGTCTGTTGAATCATCCAGCTGTAACACGTAGAATTCACTGGCTTGTATGCAAAGCAGTAATTGCTTCAAAACATCTCCTGCCATGTCACTGATGTGTCATAAAATGGTGTTGTTTGATGAAGGGATTGTCTGTATAGTTTTTTTGGCCTTTTCCCCCAGTATTGTCCCAGCCATATCCGCGGCAGCAGGAAGAATTAAGTCCTCCACAAGTATGGGGCTTGTATGGGGCTTGCCTGTCCTAGCCACTCGGTAGCTCACCATATAAGACGCTTCTAGCCCCTTCTTATTAATGTTATCTGTTGCTTTTATACATTTCTCACTACTCGAAAGTCATCTTAATTCTCGCTCAAAAAACTCCAGTGGCTTGTTTTTCAAATTGTCATGTTTTGTTTCTAAATGTCTGCGCAAGAGTGAAGGTTTCATTGAGTTGTGCGATAGTACTTTTGCACATATAACACACTGTGGCTGAGGAAAGGCACTACTCCCAATATAAGTGAACCCCAAATCAATGTTGTTCTCATCATATTTGCGCCTCTTCGATGGTCCAACGTCCTTGTTGTTGTTCAGTGTTTTCCCGGGTAAGGGGGCAGTAGCTCTTTAGGCTGCATCCAATTCACAACTGTCAGTGTTCATGCTAGCTGGGCTTACAACAAATGTAGAATTACTGATGCTAGCATTGAATGTGCTTGTGGAAGCAGAACAGGTTGTGTCGTCAACAGGTGCATGTGTAGTACTGCTGGTAGTAGCCTGGGTCTCGATCCCGCCCTGTGCGACTGGGTCCTGGACTTCCTGACGGGCCGCCCCCAGGTCGTGAAGGTAGGAAACAACATCTCCACTCCGCTGATCCTCAACACTGGGGCCCCACAAGGGTGCGTTCTCAGCCCTCTCCTGTACTCCCTGTTCACCCACAACTGCGTGGCCATGCACGCCTCCAACTCAATCATCAAGTTTGCAGACGACACTACAGTGGTAGGCTTGATTACCAACAACGACGAGACAGCCTACAGGGAGGAGGTGAGGGCCCTCGGAGTGTGGTGTCAGGAAAATAACCTTTCACTCAATGTCAACAAAACAAAAGAGATGATTGTGAACTTCAGCAAACAGCAAAGGGAGCACCCTCCTATCCACATTGACGGGACAGCAGTGGAGAAGGTGGAAAGTTTTATGTTCCTCAGTGTACATATCACCGACCAAGTGAAATGGTCCACCCACACAGAAAGCGTGATGAAGAGGGCGCAACAGCGCCTCTTCAATCTCAAGAGGCTGAAAAAATGTGGCTTGTCCCTGAAAACCCTCACTAACTTTTACATATGCACAATTGAGAGCGTCCTGTCAGGCTGTATCACCGCCTGGTACGGCAACTGCACCGCCCACAACCGCAGGGCTTTCCAGAGGGTGGTGCGGTCTGCACAACGCATCACCGGGGGCAAACTACCTGCCCGCCAGGACACCTACAATACCCGATGTCACAGGAAGGCAAAAAAGATCATCAAGGACAATAACCACCCGAGCCACTACCTGTTCACCCCTCTTCCATCCAAAAAGCGAGGTCAGTACAGGTGCATGAAAGCTGGGACAGAGAGATTGAAAAACAGCTTATATCTCAAGGCCATCAGATTGTTAAACAGCCACCACTAGCAAAAGCCGGGCTGTACAAAAGAGATGATGCCTACAGTACCTACAGACTTGATATCATTGGCCACTTTAATAAATGGAACACTAGTCACTTTAATAATACCACTTTAAGAATGTTTACATATTTCGCATTACTAATCTCATATGTATATACTGTATACTGTATCCTTCACCATCTATTCTTTACTATCTATTGCATCTTAGCCACTCTGTCACTGCTCATCCAAATATCTTATACCTATATATTCTCATCCCATTCCTTTACTAGATTGTGTGTATTAGGTTTTGTTATGGAATTTGTTAGATATTAGGTTTTGTTGTGGAATTGTGAGATATTAGGTTTTGTTGTGGAATTGTTAGATATTACCTGTTAGATACTGCTGCACTGCCGGATCTAGAAGCAGAAGCAGTTCACTACACTCACAATAACATCTGCTAACCATGTGTATGTGACCAATACAATTTGATTTGATTTGATTTGATAGCTGCGCACATGGAGATGTTACCCCCACGTTGTCCAGGCACTTGGACAGTCGCCCATTGGCCAATGATGTTCCACCCACGGTGCCAGGTTCTGGCCAGGTTGAAGCCCGCTTCATCAACAAAGATATACTTGTGATGGTTCACAGCATCAAGCACCATCACCCTCTAAACATATATTTTGGTTAGTTATTTTTACAGTCTAGTTTTAATGATATTGTGAAGTAGTATGTGCATCCAATAGTAATAGTAATAAAGTATATAGTACTGTACCTGAACATACTCGGTCCGCAGTTGTTTCACCCGGTTGTTGTTTCTCTTAAAAGGCACCAGGTAAATGTGTTTCGTAGATACCTGGTGCCTCTTCTAAAGGCAGGTGATTGTTGGTAGGCTGAAGGATGCCACATTGGCAAAGGTGTCATCGTTCTCCTCAATGGCCTGCTCTATTTCGGACAGCCGTATGTCATTCCTGGCCCTCACCATGTCCACCACTGCCCACTCCTGCTGGTCGTCAGCACACGGCCATGGCCACCACCATGGGGTCATCTGTCAATAGGGTAGAACAGAGTATACTGCCAATAGATCATATTGTAAGAATACTGTAACATGTGTTGTGAATTTACATGCATTACAATATGTTATTACTGTAAAGGTAATGGTAAAGCATAGTGCATATCCTGCAGACTTACTGGTTTCCTTGGCAAAATGTTCCCATGATCAAATTGACAGTTGATCTTTTCAGATTGTGGTGCACTAGTCTGGCAGCCTCTGCCATGCCAAGGCCTCTGTTTACCACATGGTCAACGACGATGACACCACAGTTCCCTGCCGTCTGCCTCTCTCTCTGATGTCCATCTCTTTGATGGGGCCCATGCCCACCTCTTTGTCCTCTTTGACGGGGCCCATGCCCACTTCTTTGACCTCTTTGATGGGGCCCATGCCCACCTCTTTGTCCTCTTTGACGGGGCCGATGCCCACTTCTTTGACCTCTTTGATGGGACCCATGCACACCTCTTTGACCTCTTTGATGGGGCCCATGCCCATTTCTTTGACCTCTTTGACGGGGCCCATGCCCACCTCTTTGACCTCTTTGACGGGGCCCAT
Source organism: Salvelinus alpinus (assembly GCF_045679555.1). Classification (NCBI taxonomy): domain Eukaryota; kingdom Metazoa; phylum Chordata; class Actinopteri; order Salmoniformes; family Salmonidae; genus Salvelinus; species Salvelinus alpinus. Next base: position 22,827,444 of record NC_092090.1, read on the forward strand.
GCCCACCTCTTTGACCTCTTTGATGGGGCCCATACCCATCTGTTTGACCTCTTTGACGGGGCCCATGCACATCTCTTTGACCTCTTTGATGGGACCCATGCACACCTCTTTGACCTCTTTGATGGGGCCCATACCCATCTCTTTGACCTCTTTGATGGGGCCCATGCCCACCTCTTTGACCTCTTTGATGGGACCCATGCACACCTCTTTGACCTCTTTGATGGGACCCACACATCTCTTTGACCTCTTTGATGGGACCAATGCCCACCTCTTTGACCTCTTTGATGGGACCCACACATCTCTTTGACCTCTTTGATGGGGCCCACACATCTCTTTGACCTCTTTGATGGGACCCATGCACATCTCTTTGACCTCTTTGATGGGACCCACACATCTCTTTGACCTCTTTGATGGGACCAATGCACACCTCTTTGACCTCTTTGATGGGACCCACACACCTCTTTGACCTCTTTGATGGGACCCATGCACACCTCTTTGACCTCTTTGATGGGACCCACCCATCTCTTTGACCTCTTTGATGGGACCAATGCCCACCTCTTTGACCTCTTTGATGGGGCCCACACATCTCTTTGACCTCTTTGACGGGACCAATGCCCACCTCTTTGACCTCTTTGATGGGACCCACACATCTCTTTGACCTCTTTGATGGGACCCACCCATCTCTTTGACCTCTTTGATGGGACCAATGCCCACCTCTTTGACCTCTTTGATGGGACCCACACATCTCTTTGACCTCTTTGATGGGGCCCACACATCTCTTTGACCTCTTTGATGGGACCCATGCACACCTCTTTGACCTCTTTGATGGGGCCCATACCCATCTCTTTGACCTCTTTGACGGGGCCCATGCCCACCTCTTTGACCTCTTTGATGGGACCCACACATCTCTTTGACCTCTTTGATGGGACCAATGCCCACCTCTTTGACCTCTTTGATGGGACCCACACATCTCTTTGACCTCTTTGATGGGGCCCACACATCTCTTTGACCTCTTTGATGGGACCCATGCCCACCTCTTTGACCTCTTTGATGGGACCCACACACCTCTTTGACCTCTTTGATGGGACCCACACACCTCTTTGACCTCTTTGATGGGACCCATGCACACCTCTTTGACCTCTTTGATGGGGCCCACACATCTCTTTGACCTCTTTGATGGGACCCACACATCTCTTTGACCTCTTTGATGGGACCCACACATCTCTTTGACCTCTTTGATGGGACCAATGCCCACCTCTTTGACCTCTTTGATGGGACCCACACACCTCTTTGACCTCTTTGATGGGGCCCACACATCTCTTTGACCTCTTTGATGGGACCCATGCACATCTCTTTGACCTCTTTGATGGGACCCACACATCTCTTTGACCTCTTTGATGGGACCAATGCACACCTCTTTGACCTCTTTGATGGGACCCACACACCTCTTTGACCTCTTTGATGGGACCCATGCACACCTCTTTGACCTCTTTGATGGGACCCACCCATCTCTTTGACCTCTTTGATGGGACCAATGCCCACCTCTTTGACCTCTTTGATGGGGCCCACACATCTCTTTGACCTCTTTGACGGGACCAATGCCCACCTCTTTGACCTCTTTGATGGGACCCACACATCTCTTTGACCTCTTTGATGGGGCCCACACATCTCTTTGACCTCTTTGATGGGACCCATGCCCACCTCTTTGACCTCTTTGATGGGACCCACACATCTCTTTGACCTCTTTGATGGGACCCACACATCTCTTTGACCTCTTTGATGGGACCCACACATCTCTTTGACCTCTTTGATGGGGCCCACAAATCTCTTTGACCTCTTTGATGGGACCCATGCACACCTCTTTGACCTCTTTGATGGGGCCCATACCCATCTCTTTGACCTCTTTGACGGGGCCCATGCCCACCTCTTTGACCTCTTTGATGGGACCCACACATCTCTTTGACCTCTTTGATGGGACCAATGCCCACCTCTTTGACCTCTTTGATGGGACCCACACATCTCTTTGACCTCTTTGATGGGGCCCACACACCTCTTTGACCTCTTTGATGGGACCCATGCACACCTCTTTGACCTCTTTGATGGGGCCCACACATCTCTTTGACCTCTTTGATGGGACCCACACATCTCTTTGACCTCTTTGATGGGACCCATACCCATCTCTTTGACCTCTTTGATGGGACCCATGCACACCTCTTTGACCTCTTTGATGGGACCCACACACCTCTTTGACCTCTTTGATGGGACCCACACATCTCTTTGACCTCTTTGATGGGACCCACACATCTCTTTGACCTCTTTGATGGGGCCCACACATCTCTTTGACCTCTTTGATGGGACCCACACATCTCTTTGACCTCTTTGACGGGGCCAATGCCCACCTCTTTGACCTCTTTGATGGGACCCACACATCTCTTTGACCTCTTTGATGGGACCCACACATCTCTTTGACCTCTTTGATGGGGCCCACACATCTCTTTGACCTCTTTGATGGGACCCATGCACACCTCTTTGACCTCTTTGATGGGACCCACACATCTCTTTGACCTCTTTGATGGGACCAATGCCCACCTCTTTGACCTCTTTGATGGGACCCACACATCTCTTTGACCTCTTTGATGGGGCCCACACATCTCTTTGACCTCTTTGATGGGACCCATGCCCACCTCTTTGACCTCTTTGATGGGACCCACACATCTCTTTGACCTCTTTGATGGGACCAATGCCCACCTCTTTGACCTCTTTGATGGGGCCCACACATCTCTTTGACCTCTTTGACGGGACCAATGCCCACCTCTTTGACCTCTTTGATGGGGCCCACACATCTCTTTGACCTCTTTGATGGGACCCACACATCTCTTTGACCTCTTTGATGGGACCCACACATCTCTTTGACCTCTTTGATGGGACCCATACCCATCTCTTTGACCTCTTTGATGGGACCCATACCCATCTCTTTGACCTCTTTGATGGGACCCATGCACACCTCTTTGACCTCTTTGATGGGACCCACACACCTCTTTGACCTCTTTGATGGGACCCACACATCTCTTTGACCTCTTTGATGGGACCCACACATCTCTTTGACCTCTTTGATGGGACCCACACATCTCTTTGACCTCTTTGATGGGACGCATACCCATCTCTTTGACCTCTTTGATGGGACCCATGCCCACCTCTTTGACCTCTTTGATGGGACCCACACATCTCTTTGACCTCTTTGATGGGACCCATGCACATCTCTTTGACCTCTTTGATGGGGCCCATACCCATCTCTCTGACCTCTTTGATGGGACCAATGCCCACCTCTTTGACTGGCCCCTTGTCCACAAGCTCTTTGATTTCTTCCTCTCCCTTGCTGTCTATACTGCTCCATGATGAAAGAATTGGAAGTGTTCACACACACTATTTTATATGGTGACCAATTGTTGTTACCACCAATGTGAAATCAATTAGCAAGAATGAGTAGTCATTATGTATGGTTATCATGTATCATACAGGTCATTTAGATGTTTCTACTTTACAAACTCACATTTTATTTCTGTAGTTCTCAAAATCCATATATAGTAGACAAACCATTTAAAAGTCTATAGGTTTACCAAACTGTTAAGTGACTAACAAAGTTAACCATTTTCACTGTAGTGTCCAAAACATACTTCAAGCTGTCAGGCATTCCCTTGGCAGCAAGAGCCTCTCGTGGATGCTGCAGTGTACCCAAGTAGCATCGGGAGCAACTGCTTGCACGTGCGTTACCACTCCACTATGTCTCCCTGTCATGGCTTTTGCTCCATCAGCACAGATACCAACACATCTTGACCACCAAAGTCCATTTGATGTCACAAAGTTGTCCAGTACTTTAAAAATATTCTCTCCTGTTGTCCTGGTTTCCAGTGGTTTGCAGAAGAGGATGTCTTCCTTAATTGACCCCCCATAAACATAATGGACATGTACCAGGAGCTGTGCCAGGCCCGACACATCTGTTGACTCATCCAGCTGTAACGCATAGAATTCACTGGCTTGTATGCGAAGCAGTAATTGCTTCAAAACATCTCCTGCTATGTCACTGATGTGTCATTAAATTATGTTGTTTGATGATGAAGGCATTGTCTGTATAGTTTTTTGGGCCTTTTCCCCCAGCATTGTTCCAGCCATATCCGCGGCAGCAGGAAGAATTAAGTCCTCCACAAGAGTATGGGGCTTGCCTGTCCTAGCCACTCGGTAGCTCACCATATAAGACACTTCTAGCACCTTCTTATTAATGGTATCTGTTGCTTTTATACATGTCTTACTACTTGAAATTCATCTTAATTCTCGCTCAAAGAACACCTGTGGCTTATTTTTAAAATTGTCATGTTTTGTTTCTAAATGTCTGCGCAAGAGTGAAGGTTTCATTGAGTTGTGAGAGTACTTTTGCACATATACTGTAACACACTGTGGCTGAGGAAAGGCACTACTCCCAATATAAGTGAACCCCAAATCAATGTTGTTCTCATCATATTTGCGTCCCTGTTGTTGTTCGGTGCTTTCCCGGGTAAGGGGGCAGTAGCTCTTTAGGCTGCATCCAATTCACAACTGTCAGTGTTCATGCTAGCTGGGCTAACAACAAATGTAGAATTACTGATGCTAGCATTGAATGTGCTTGTGGAAGCAGAACGAGTTGTGTCGTCGACAGGTGCATGTGTAGTACTGCTGGTAGTAGCCTGGGTCTCGACCCCGCCCTGTGCGACTGGGTCCTGGACTTCCTGACGGGCCGCCCCCAGGTGGGGTCTGCAAGTCTGCAGGGTTTTTCCATGATAATAGCTGGGCAGCCACACATGTGGATGTTAATGAAGACCAGTGTGCTGTTATTGTTATTCATGTTATAGGCGGGGATTCAATCAATTGTTGGCTACAATGAGCATTATCAGCTGTCTAGTGCTCCTCTCTGTAATGCGCTTTGATTAAATCCCGGCCATAGGCTCTTTCTGCCAGAGGACAGAATATGTTGATGTCCACGTAGACCAGTGTGCTGTGGTACTGTATTGTATTGTGTTGTTTTCTACCCTGATGTAATTCTCTCTGCTGGAGAACAGATAAACTACCCAGACCCTGGAGATCAGAGGCTGTCAGGAATCTTGGAACACCAAGCTACAATGGAAAACTGGTGTCTGGCACCGGACAGCTCCCCGACGCCAGGCCTCCACTATGGCTGGAGCGCAGAAGGTGTGTGTATGTGTGTGTGTGTGTGTGTGTGTGTGTGAGTGTGTGTGTGTGTGTGGGGGATCTGGCATGTTCCGGTTGCCATCTGCAAGCCCCAGGGAGCATAGCTGGAGTGTGACACACACACACACACACACACACGCACACACACACACACACACACGCACGCACGCACGCACGCACGCACACACACACACACACACACACACACACACACACACACACACACACACACACACACACAATACTGAACTGGTGGTGGTGAGGGGTGGTTTATACAGACTAAACTGAAATGACACTAAAACAAAAGAGCACAGTCCCACTACATCCAGCTCTGAGGTGTACAACACACTCAGTACAATACTGAATATCTACTAATATATGATCTACTACACTGCAACACTATAGATTATAGAAGATAGAACACTACAACACTACAGATTATAGAAGATAGAACACTGCAACACTATAGATTATAGAAGATAGAACACTGCGAAACAAAAACAACAATATTGCAGGTCTGAGATACTGCAGATATTACAACACTGTGATATTAGATATTACAACCCTGTGCTATTAGATATTACAACCCTGTACTATTAGATATTACAACCCTGTACTATTAGATATTACAACACTGTGATATTAGATATTACAACCCTGTGATATTAGATATTACAATCCTGTGCTATTAGATATTACAACCCTGTGCTATTAGATATTACAACCCTGTACTATTAGATATTACAACCCTGTGATATTAGATATTACAACCCTGTGCTATTAGATATTACAACCCTGTACTATTAGATATTACAACCCTGTGATATTAGATATTACAACCCTGTGATATTAGATATTACAACCCTGTGATATTAGATATTACAACCCTGTGATATTAGATATTAGGTCCAACCCTGAAGGTCATATGTACACTATAACTAGCTGGTCAGTGGTATTAGACTGTACAGTAGTCAGATCTGTGATATTAGATATTAGGTTCAACCCTGAAGGTCATATGTACACTATAACTAGCTGGTCCGTGGTATTAGACTGTACAGTAGTCAGATCTGTGATATTAGATATTAGGTTCAACCCTGAAGGTCATATGTACACTATAACTAGCTGGTCCGTGGTATTAGACTGTACAGTAGTTTGACCACAGAGCTGTTGAATAACAGACAGGCTCTTGTATAATTTCTCTGATGTGCCGTAGTGCATTCAGCTTGAAGGAATATCATATATGAAATATGAATGACTGGGACACAAGGAGAATATAAATACACCATATTGTTGTTGCCAGGGACAAATTAAAGCTTCATATCTTTTCACACACGCGTGCATAAACATTATTGCTGCCTGAAAGACACATGCATAAAATGTATGATCATCTGAAGAAGTAAAGACAGTATTGAATAGAATGTCACTGTGTGATTGTGTGAAATGTGGAAGCTATACTGTCCACTAGGGGCAACGTGAGCACCTACTACCTTCTAGTTTAAATTGCAGACTCAGACTCTATTTTTTTATTTTAAGCCTTTCCCAAAGCTTAACCCTAATCTTAACCATTCAGAATGTATACATAAACGTATGTTTAACCCTAACCTAAACCATTCAGAATGTATGCCTAAAGGTATGTTTAACCCTAACCTAAACCATTCAGAATTTATACATAAACTTATGTTTAACCCTAACCTAAACCATTCAGAATTTAAGCCTAAACGTATGTTTAACCCTAACCTAAACCATTCAGAATTAATTAATACAATTACGTTTTAGTTTCACTTTTGAGGAGTTTGACGAACAGCTAAGATAGGGCACCACATAGCGTAATTAAATGGTTCAGCCACAGCATAATTCTGTTACTGCAGTTACACCCCGGGTTGGCGTTATATTTGGTAATTGGGTTTACCACCCTTGGGTGGTGACACTGGGAAAGGACCAGTTGGGGACTGAGAGAGACTCAGACACCAAACCAGGACTACGTCTTAAATGGCACCCTATTCCCTATATTCTGGTCATAAGTAGTGCACTATATAGGTGCACTACATAAGTAGTGTACTATATAGGAAATAGGGTGCCATTAGAGATGCACTTCAGGGATGAAAGCATGACTGGTCTACAGGAACTGTATCTATAATAATCCACAGACTGTCCCCTGGCTAGAGCAGAGAAAGGCCTTACTGGGAAGACTGGGGAGAAACAATAGGATAGACTAGGAGAGGAGGAGACTGGGGAGAAACAGTAAGATAGACTAGGAGAGGAGGAGACTGGGGAGAAACAGTAAGATAGACTAGGAGAGGAGGAGACTGGGGAGAAACAGTAAGATAGACTAGGAGAGGAGGAGACTGGGGAGAAACAATAGGATAGACTAGGAGAGGAGGAGACTGGGGAGAAACAGTAAGATAGACTAGGAGAGGAGGAGACTGGGGAGAAACAGTAGGATAGACTAGGAGAGGAGGAGACTGGGGAGAAACAGTAAGATAGACTAGGAGAGGAGGAGACTGGGGAGAAACAGTAAGATAGACTAGGAGAGGAGGAGACTGGGAAGAAACAGTAGGATAGACCAGGAGAGGAGGAGACTGGGGAGAAACAGTAAGATAGACTAGGAGAGGAGGAGACTGGGGAGAAACAATAAGATAGACTAGGAGAGGAGGAGACTGGGGAGAAACAATAGGATAGACTAGGAGAGGAGGAGACTGGGGAGAAACAGTAAGATAGACTAGGAGAGGAGGAGACTGGGGAGAAACAGTAAGATAGACTAGGAGAGGAGGAGACTGGGAAGAAACAGTAGGATAGACCAGGAGAGGAGGAGACTGGGGAGAAACAGTAAGATAGACTAGGAGAGGAGGAGACTGGGGAGAAACAGTAAGATAGACTAGGAGAGGAGGAGACTGGTGAGTAACAGTAAGATAGACTAGTAGAGGAGGAGACTGGGGAGAAACAGTAAGATAGACTAGGAGAGGAGGAGACTGGGGAGAAACAGTAAGATAGACCAGGAGAGGAGGAGACTGGGGAGAAACAGTAAGATAGACTAGGAGAGGAGGAGACTGGGGAGAAACAGTAAGATAGACTAGGAGAGGAGGAGACTGGGGAGAAACAGTAAGATAGACTAGGAGAGGAGGAGACTGGGGAGAAACAGTAAGATAGACTAGGAGAGGAGGAGACTGGGGAGAAACAGTAAGATAGACTAGGAGAGGAGGAGACTGGGGAGAAACAGTAGGATAGACCAGGAGAGGAGGAGACTGGGGAGAAACAGTAGGATAGACTAGGAGAGGAGGAGACTGGGGAGAAACAGTAGGATAGACCAGGAGAGGAGGAGACTGGTGAGAAACAGTAGGAGACCAAACCAGTGCTCCTAGTATGAACTGTGAATGGAGCCTGCTGCTCCCTGCATGTTGGTGTGTGGGGCTTTGTGTGTGTGTGTGTGTGTGTGTGTGTGTTCCCTCTCTCTGTCTCCCTCCTCTCTCTCTCACCGCCTCCATCTCACCTACTTCCTCCCTCTCTCTCTCTCTTTCCCTTCCTCCCCCTCCTCTCCCTTTCTCCATGTGATGCCTGAAGTTTGGAGAGAGAGAGAATGAGAAAGAGAGAGAGAGAGAGATCTCAGTCTAATTGAAGCCTCTCCAGTGAGTGTGTTCATGCAACACTAATTAAAAGTGTTGTGGAAACAAGAGTTTACAATATTCCCCCACAGACAGACTGGATCTGGGTTACTTCCCTTCCTCTCTATTTGGAAATCTCTCTTTTCAGGTTTTACCTTAGAAAACCTCAGCCAGTGTGTTTTAGTGATAGCATGGCCATAATACACTGAAGGACCTCAGCCAGTGTGTTCTAGTGATAGCATGGCCATAATACACTGAAGGACCTCAGCCAGTGTGTTCTAGTGATAGCATGGCCATAATACACTGAAAGACCTCAGCCAGTGTGTTTTAGTGATAGCATGGCCATAATACACTGAAAGACCTCAGCCAGTGTGTTCTAGTGATAGCATGGCCATAATACACTGAAAGACCTCAGCCAGTGTGTTTTAGTGATAGCATGGCCATAATACACTGAAAGACCTCAGCCAGTATGTTTTAGTGATAGCATGGCCATAATACACTGAAGGACCTCAGCCAGTGTGTTTTAGTGATAGCATGGCCATAATACACTGAAAGACCTCAGCCAGTTTGTTTTAGTGATAGCATGGCCATAATACACTGAAAGACCTCAGCCAGTGTGTTCTAGTGATAGCATGGCCATAATACACTGAAAGACCTCAGCCAGTGTGTTTTAGTGATAGCATGGCCATAATACACTGAAAGACCTCAGCCAGTATGTTTTAGTGATAGCATGGCCATAATACACTGAAGGACCTCAGCCAGTGTGTTTTAGTGATAGCATGGCCATAATACACTGAAAGACCTCAGCCAGTTTGTTTTAGTGATAGCATGGCTATAATACACTGAAAGACCTCAGCCAGTGTGTTTTAGTGATAGCATGGCCATAATACACTGAAAGACCTCAGCCAGTGTGTTTTAGTGATAGCATGGCCATAATACACTGAAAGACCTCAGCCAGTGTGTTTTAGTGATAGCATGGCCATAATACACTGAAAGACCTCAGCCAGTGTGTTTTAGTGATAGCATGGCCATAATACACTGAAAGACCTCAGCCAGTATGTTTTAGCTATAGCATGGCCATAATACACTGAAAGAACTCAGCCAGTGTGTTTTTGTGATACATGGCCATAATACACTGAAAGACCTCAGCCAGTGTGTTTTAGTGATAGCATGGCCATAATACACTGAAAGACCTCCATCAGTGTGTTTTAGTGATAGCATGGCTATAATACACTGAAAGACCTCAGCCAGTGTGTTTTAGTGATAGCATGGCTATAATACACTGAAAGACCTCAGCCAGTGTGTTTTAGTGATACATGGCCATAATACACTGAAAGACCTCAGCCAGTGTGTTTTAGTGATACATGGCCATAATACACTGAAAGACCTCAGCCAGTGTGTTTTAGCTATAGCATGGCCATAATACACTGAAAGACCTCAGCCAGTGTGTTTTAGTGGTAGCATGGCCATAATACACTGAAAGACCTCAGCCAGTGTGTTTTAGTGATAGCATGGCCATAATACACTGAAAGACCTCAGCCAGTGTGTTTTAGTGATACATGGCCATAATACACTGAAAGACCTCAGCCAGTGTGTTTTAGTGATAGCATGGCTATAATACACTGAAAGACCTCAGCCAGTGTGTTTTAGTGATAGCATGGCTATAATACACTGAAGGACCTCAGCCAGTGTGTTTTAGTGATACATGGCCATAATACACTGAAAGACCTCAGCCAGTGTGTTTTAGTGATACATGGCCATAATACACTGAAAGACCTCAGCCAGTGTGTTTTAGCTATAGCATGGCCATAATACACTGAAAGACCTCAGCCAGTGTGTTTTAGTGGTAGCATGGCCATAATACACTGAAAGACCTCAGCCAGTGTGTTTTAGTGATAGCATGGCCATAATACACTGAAAGACCTCAGCCAGTGTGTTTTAGTGATAGCATGGCTATAATACACTGAAAGACCTCAGCCAGTGTGTTTTAGTGATAGCATGGCCATAATACACTGAAAGACCTCAGCCAGTGTGTTTTAGTGATAGCATGGCCATAATACACTGAAAGACCTCAGCCAGTGTGTTTTAGTGATAGCATGGCTATAATACACTGAAAGACCTCAGCCAGTGTGTTTTAGTGATAGCATGGCCATAATACACTGAAAGACCTCAGCCAGTGTGTTTTAGTGATAGCATGGCCATAATACACTGAAAGACCTCAGCCAGTGTGTTTTAGTGATAGCATGGCTATAATACACTGAAAGACCTCAGCCAGTGTGTTTTAGTGATAGCATGGCCATAATACACTGAAAGACCTCAGCCAGTGTGTTTTAGTGATAGCATGGCCATAATACACTGAAAGACCTCAGCCAGTGTGTTTTAGTGATAGCATGGCTGTAATACACTGAAATACCTCAGCCAGTGTGTTTTAGTACAATATGTTTTAGTACATGTAATACTTCTTCTTTGGTCATACTTTAGGAGATCAGGATGACACTTTGTTATCAGTCTATACACTACATTATCTACAGGGCATTCAGAAAGTGTTCAGACCACTTGACTTTTTCCACAGTTTGTCACGTTATCAATCTACACACAATACCCCATAATGACAAAGTAAAAACAGGTTTTTAGAAATGTTTGCTAATTTATAAAAATTGAAAATAGAAAATAGATACCTTATTTACATACGTTTTCAGACCCTTTGCTATGTGACTCGAAATAGAGCTCAGGTACATCCTGTTTCCATTGATCATCCTTCAGATGTTTCTACAACTTGATTGGAGTCTGTGGTCAAATGAATTGATTGGACATCATTTGGAAAAGTACACACTTGTCTAACTAGGTCTCACAGTTGAAAGTGCATGTCAGAGCAAAAACCAAGCCATGAGGTCGAAGGAATTGTCTGTAGAGCTCAGAGACAGGATTGCGTCGAGACACAGATCTGGGGAAGGGTACCAAAACATTCCTGCAGCATTGAAGTTCCCCAAGAACACAGTGGCCTCCGTAATTCTTACATGGAAGACATTTCTAAAATCCTGTTTTGACTTTGTCATCATGAGGTTTTGTGTGTAGATTGATGAGGGGAAAAAACGATATAATCCATTTTATAATAAGGCTTCAACGTAACAAAATGTAGAAAAAGTCAAGGGGTCTGCATGCCTTCCAAATGCTCTGTATATATTACATGATCTGTACTTCATTATCTATATATTACATTATCTGAATACACTGTCTATGCTACGTTATCTTCTATAAGCCACATTAGACCTTGGTGGAGATTACAGCAGTGTGGTTATGTGGGAAAACGATCATTCAGTCACACTGTGTTATATAATGGTATATTTAGAGGGTGGTTGTAAACACACACACAGCAGAGGAATAAAATGAAAGCGTAAAACAGTATAATGCGTTTTGATCGAACCGGGAAGACCATGAATACTATTCAGAGTGTATCTAATGCAGCGTTGACAGAGAGAGGAGGATGTGAAGACTGATTCACTAGGAACTCAGACCATGAAAAAGCCCTTTGCCTTCCTCTCTTCAGTCAGACAAAAGAGTGTGAGGAAACTTCAGTGTGTCCCAAATGGCACCCTATCCCCTACATAGTGCACCACTTTTACCTACAGCCCTATGGGCCATGGGAAGACCGTATCATTGCTGACACAGCTTCAGTGTGTAGCCACCACGCAACCAGCAGTCTGGTCCCAGTATGAGAGATGGACTCACTGGGTATAAAACCAACACCACCACATAGATGTCTAGTAATGTATGAGATGAAGGTCATGTATAGCTGTGTTACACTTGACAGCACTGTGTGTGTTTCTACCAGGCGAGGTGGAGGTGGAGCATGCTGGTCCGGAGACAGACACTCTCTCCAGCCTGACGTCAAGGGGAGAAGGAGAAGAGACTACATCTATTAATATATTCCTTTTATCCAAGCAGCTATTCAGCAGAGCATGAAACAGGCTGCTCAAAGGAGCCGTCCTGCCATTGGTGTGAAATGAGCTGGGAATAACAAGGCTTATAGAACCTACTTGGCAGGAAGTCTCCTAGAGCTGACTGTAGAAGAGTGTGTGTGTGTGTCTATCTGTCTGTGTGTGTGCATGCTCGAGCGCCTGTGTGTGTGTGTGCTCCTGCTCGTGTGTTAAGATAAGTCTACAGAGGCCTGATGAGGTGACCCTGACCAGTCATCATCTGAAGAGGGTCAAGGATGAACCAGCGCTGGGGAAACCAACATCCTCCTCCTGTCAGAAGGATGAACCAGCGCTGGGGAAACCAACATCCTCCTCCTGTCAGATGGATGAACCAGCGCTGGGGAAACCAACATCCTCCTCCTGTCAGATGGATGAACCAGCGCTGGGGAAACCAACATCCTCCTCCTGTCAGATGGATGAACCAGCGCTGGGGAAACCAACATCCTCCTCCTGTCAGATGGATGAACCAGCGCTGGGGAAACCAACATCCTCCTCCTGTCAGATGGATGAACCAGCGCTGGGGAAACCAACATCCTCTTCCTGTCAGATGGATGAACCAGCGCTGGGGAAACCAACATCCTCCTCCTGTCAGATGGATGAACCAGCGCTGGGGAAACCAACATCCTCTTCCTGTCAGATGGATGAACCAGCGCTGGGGAAACCAACATCCTCTTCCTGTCAGATGGATGAACCAGCGCTGGGGAAACCAACATCCTCCTCCTGTCAGATGGATGAACCAGCGCTGGGGAAACCAACATCCTCTTCCTGTCAGATGGATGAACCAGCGCTGGGGAAACCAACATCCTCTTCCTGTCAGAAGGATGAACCAGCGCTGGGGAAACCAACATCCTCTTCCTGTCAGATGGATGAACCAGCGCTGGGGAAACCAACATCCTCTTCCTGTCAGAAGGATGAACCAGCGCTGGGGAAACCAACATCCTCTTCCTGTCAGATGGATGAACCAGCGCTGGGGAAACCAACATCCTCTTCCTGTCAGATGGATGAACCAGCGCTGGGGAAACCAACATCCTCCTCCTGTCAGATGGATGAACCAGCGCTGGGGAAACCAACATCCTCCTCCTGTCAGATGGATGAACCAGCGCTGGGGAAACCAACATCCTCTTCCTGTCAGATGGATGAACCAGCGCTGGGGAAACCAACATCCTCTTCCTGTCAGATGGATGAACCAGCGCTGGGGAAACCAACATCCTCCTCCTGTCAGATGGATGAACCAGCGCTGGGGAAACCAACATCCTCTTCCTGTCAGATGGATGAACCAGCGCTGGGGAAACCAACATCCTCCTCCTGTCAGATGGATGAACCAGCGCTGGGGAAACCAACATCCTCCTCCTGTCAGATGGATGAACCAGCGCTGGGGAAACCAACATCCTCCTCCTGTCAGATGGATGAACCAGCGCTGGGGAAACCAACATCATCCTCCTGTCAGATGGATGAACCAGCGCTGGGGAAACCAACATCATCCTCCTGTCAGATGGATGAACCAGCGCTGGGGAAACCAACATCCTCCTCCTGTCAGATGGATGAACCAGCGCTGGGGAAACCAACATCCTCCTCCTGTCAGATGGATGAACCAGCGCTGGGGAAACCAACATCCTCCTCCTGTCAGATGGATGAACCAGCGCTGGGGAAACCAACATCCTCTTCCTGTCAGATGGATGAACCAGCGCTGGGGAAACCAACATCCTCTTCCTGTCAGATGGATGAACCAGCGCTGGGGAAACCAACATCATCCTCCTGTCAGATGGATGAACCAGCGCTGGGGAAACCAACATCCTCCTCCTGTCAGATGGATGAACCAGCGCTGGGGAAACCAACATCCTCCTCCTGTCAGATGGATGAACCAGCGCTGGGGAAACCAACATCCTCCTCCTGTCAGATGGATGAACCAGCGCTGGGGAAACCAACATCCTCCTCCTGTCAGATGGATGAACCAGCGCTGGGGAAACCAACATCCTCCTCCTGTCAGATGGATGAACCAGCGCTGGGGAAACCAACATCCTCCTCCTGTCAGATGGATGAACCAGCGCTGGGGAAACCAACATCCTCCTCCTGTCAGATGGATGAACCAGCGCTGGGGAAACCAACATCCTCCTCCTGTCAGATGGATGAACCAGCGCTGGGGAAACCAACATCCTCCTCCTGTCAGATGGATGAACCAGCGCTGGGGAAACCAACATCCTCCTCCTGTCAGATGGATGAACCAGCGCTGGGGAAACCAACATCCTCCTCCTGTCAGATGGATGAACCAGCGCTGGGGAAACCAACATCCTCCTCCTGTCAGATGGATGAACCAGCGCTGGGGAAACCAACATCCTCCTCCTGTCAGATGGATGAACCAGCGCTGGGGAAACCAACATCCTCCTCCTGTCAGATGGATGAACCAGCGCTGGGGAAACCAACATCCTCCTCCTGTCAGATGGATGAACCAGCGCTGGGGAAACCAACATCCTCCTCCTGTCAGATGGATGAACCAGCGCTGGGGAAACCAACATCCTCCTCCTGTCAGATGGATGAACCAGCGCTGGGGAAACCAACATCCTCCTCCTGTCAGATGGATGAACCAGCGCTGGGGAAACCAACATCCTCCTCCTGTCAGATGGATGAACCAGCGCTGGGGAAACCAACATCCTCCTCCTGTCAGATGGATGAACCAGCGCTGGGGAAACCAACATCCTCCTCCTGTCAGATGGATGAACCAGCGCTGGGGAAACCAACATCCTCCTCCTGTCAGATGGATGAACCAGCGCTGGGGAAACCAACATCCTCCTCCTGTCAGATGGATGAACCAGCGCTGGGGAAACCAACATCCTCCTCCTGTCAGATGGATGAACCAGCGCTGGGGAAACCAACATCCTCTTCCTGTCAGATGGATGAACCAGCGCTGGGGAAACCAACATCCTCCTCCTGTCAGATGGATGAACCAGCGCTGGGGAAACCAACATCCTCCTCCTGTCAGATGGATGAACCAGCGCTGGGGAAACCAACATCCTCTTCCTGTCAGAAGGATGAACCAGCGCTGGGGAAACCAACATCCTCCTCCTGTCAGATGGATGAACCAGCGCTGGGGAAACCAACATCCTCTTCCTGTCAGATGGATGAACCAGCGCTGGGGAAACCAACATCCTCTTCCTGTCAGATGGATGAACCAGCGCTGGGGAAACCAACATCCTCTTCCTGTCAGATGGATGAACCAGCGCTGGGGAAACCAACATCATCCTCCTGTCAGATGGATGAACCAGCGCTGGGGAAACCAACATCCTCTTCCTGTCAGATGGATGAACCAGCGCTGGGGAAACCAACATCCTCCTCCTGTCAGATGGATGAACCAGCGCTGGGGAAACCAACATCCTCCTCCTGTCAGATGGATGAACCAGCGCTGGGGAAACCAACATCCTCTTCCTGTCAGATGGATGAACCAGCGCTGGGGAAACCAACATCCTCCTCCTGTCAGATGGATGAACCAGCGCTGGGGAAACCAACATCCTCTTCCTGTCAGATGGATGAACCAGCGCTGGGGAAACCAACATCCTCTTCCTGTCAGATGGATGAACCAGCGCTGGGGAAACCAACATCCTCCTCCTGTCAGAAGGATGAACCAGCGCTGGGGAAACCAACATCCTCTTCCTGTCAGATGTTGTGCATGTCAGAGAGCTGTCCTGCTATTCCCTCATTGAGATGGTTATTATTGTTCCGATGGCTTTAGTATGGGACTGTCTCTCTGCACTCTGGGCCCTGCAGACAGAACAGAGAGACCAGCTAGGGGAGGATGGTGCTGGTCCCTGGGCCCTGCAGACAGAACAGAGAGACCAGCTAGGGGAGGATGGTGCTGGTCCCTTGGCCCTGCAGACAGAACAGAGAGACCAGCTAGGGGAGGATGGTGCTCGTCCCTGGGCCCTGCAGACAGAACAGAGAGACCAGCTAGGGGAGGATGGTGCTGGTCCCTGGGCCCTGCAGACAGAACAGAGAGACCAGCTAGGGGAGGATGGTGCTCGTCCCTGGGCCCTGCAGACAGAACAGAGAGACCAGCTAGGGGAGGATGGTGCTGGTTCCTGGGCCCTGCAGACAGAACAGAGAGACCAGCTAGGGGAGGATGGTGCTGGTCCCTGGGCCCTGCAGACAGAACAGAGAGACCAGCTAGGGGAGGATGGTGCTGGTTCCTGGGCCCTGCAGACAGAACAGAGAGACCAGCTAGGGGAGGATGGTGCTCGTCCCTGGGCCCTGCAGACAGAACAGAGAGACCAGCTAGGGGAGGATGGTGCTGGTCCCTGGGCCCTGCAGACAGAACAGAGAGACCAGCTAGGGGAGGATGGTGCTGGTCCCTGGGCCCTGCAGACAGAACAGAGAGACCAGCTAGGGGAGGATGGTGCTGGTCCCTGGGCCCTGCAGACAGAACAGAGAGACCAGCTAGGGGAGGATGGTGCTGGTCCCTGGGCCCTGCAGACAGAACAGAGAGACCAGCTAGGGGAGGATGGTGCTCGTCCCTGGGCCCTGCAGACAGAACAGAGAGACCAGCTAGGGGAGGATGGTGCTGGTCCCTGGGCCCTGCAGACAGAACAGAGAGACCAGCTAGGGGAGGATGGTGCTGGTCCCTGGGCCCTGCAGACAGAACAGAGAGACCAGCTAGGGGAGGATGGTGCTGGTCCCTGGGCCCTGCAGACAGAACAGAGAGACCAGCTAGGGGAGGATGGTGCTGGTCCCTGGGCCCTGCAGACAGAACAGAGAGACCAGCTAGGGGAGGATGGTGCTCGTCCCTGGGCCCTGCAGACAGAACAGAGAGATCAGCTAGGGGAGGATGGTGCTGGTCCCTGGGCCCTGCAGACAGAACAGAGAGACCAGCTAGGGGAGGATGGTGCTGGTCCCTGGGCCCTGCAGACAGAACAGAGAGACCAGCTAGGGGAGGATGGTGCTGGTCCCTGGGCCCTGCAGACAGAACAGAGAGACCAGCTAGGGGAGGATCGTGCTGGTCCCTGGGCCCTGCAGACAGAACAGAGAGACCAGCTAGGGGAGGATGGTGCTGGTCCCTGGGCCCTGCAGACAGAACAGAGAGACCAGCTAGGGGAGGATGGTGCTGGTCCCTGGGCCCTGCAGACAGAACAGAGAGACCAGCTAGGGGAGGATGGTGCTGGTCCTTAGGGTGTTGGCAATACACAGACAGACTATCACACACAGGACACAGCCACACAGGACGCAGGTACACAGGACACAGGTACACAGGACGCAGGTACACAGGACACAGGTACACAGGACACAGCCACACAGGACACAGGTACACAGGACACAGGTACACAGGACGCAGGCACAAAGGACACAGGCACACAGGACGCAGGCACACAGGACGCGGGGACACAGGACACATGCACACAGGACGCAGGCACACAGGACACAGCCACACAGGACACAGGTACACAGGACGCAGGCACAAAGGACACAGGCACACAGGACGCAGGCACACAGGACGCGGGGACACAGGACACATGCACACAGGACGCAGGCACACAGGACGCAGGCACACAGGACACAGGCACACAGGACACAGGCACACAGGACACAGGCACACAGGACACAGGCACACAGGACACACTGTGGTTCCTCAGGCGGACAGGCAGAGCAGGGAGTTGTTTTATTTGAGTGGGTGTGTGTGTTTTTGTGCCTGCCTGCGTGCTTGCATATGTGTGTGTGTGTGTCTGCTAGAGATGTATCATGCTGACAGGCTGGCCTCAGAGAAGCAGAGCCTCCCTTAGAAACCCTCTGTCCTAATGGCCTGCAGAGCTACGCACCATTATCCCTCCCAGTCCCAGTCTCAGTCTGTCATACCGCGGTACAGCACGCGCTACAGTTCTCAGCACGGTACACAGCCCAGACACTACTCCACGGTACACAGCCCAGACACTACTCCACGGTACACAGCCCAGACACTACTCCACAGTACACAGCCCAGACACTACTCCACGGTACACAGCCCAGACACTACTCCACGGTACACAGCCCAGACACTACTCCACGGTACACAGCCCAGACACTACTCCACGGTACACAGCCCAGGCACTACTCCACGGTACACAGCCCAGACACTACTCCACGGTACACAGCCCAGACACTACTCCACGGTACACAGCCCAGACACTACTCCACGGTACACAGCCCAGACACTGCTCCACGGTACACAGCCCAGACACTACTCCACGGTACACAGCCCAGACACTACTCCACGTTACACAGCCCAGACACTACTCCACGGTACACAGCCCAGACACTACTCCACAGTACACAGCCCAGGCACTACTCCACGGTACACAGCCCTGACACTACTCCACGGTACACAGCCCTGACACTACTCCACGGTACACAGCCCAGACACTACTCCACGGTACACAGCCCAGACACTACTCCACGGTACACAGCCCAGACACTACTCCACGTTACACAGCCCAGACACTACTCCACGGTACACAGCCCTGACACTACTCCACGGTACACAGCCCAGACACTACTCCACGGTACACAGCCCTGACACTGCTCCACGGTACACAGCTCCTCAACCCCCTCGGTCCCCTGCAGTCCAACCGCTACACTGGTCAGCCTGTGATAGAGATTGAGACAGTGTGGAGTGTGTGGGAGGTGAACAACATCTCCAAAATGGTTCCTAAGTTGAAAAGTTTCAATGTTAAAGTGGTGGATTATTAGCACCTTCCCTTCCCTGGGAGAAAGCTTACAGTAGCCCATCATCAGCCAGACATGGGCCATGTCAACGGCCCATTGCCATGTTGCTCGTCAGCTTTACATCACGGCCGATGGCGGTAGATATCACTAACAGCAACATGCTGAATGTCAGTTAGCCATGTCTGGTAACACTGTTGGACTGCTAGTGGTTACATAGAGTACAAAACCAGGTGTGACATCAACTACAGAGGAAACCAGGTGAGTTCTCTCTCCAGCCAATCAGTATAATTTATTGATCAACCAGGAAGAAACAAAATTCCACAGTTCCACAGCAGGACTGTTAGAACTGGACGACCAGAGGTGTCCCAGTTTATAAAGGTAAAGAAGAGCTGTAGTCTGAGTGTGTGAGAGAATGTTTGTGTATGTGAGAGACTGTTTGTGTGTGTGAGAGACTGTTTGTGTGTGTGAGAGACTGTTTGTGTGTGTGAGAGACTGTTTGTGTGTGTGAGAGACTGTGTGAGTGTGTGAGAGACTGTTTGTGTGTGTGAGAGACAGTGTGTGTGTGTGTGAGAGACTGTTTGTGTGTGTGAGAGATTGTGTGAGTGTGTGAGAGACTGTGTGAGTGTGTGGGAGACTGTTTGTGTGTGTGAGAGACTGTGAGTGTGTGAGAGACTGTGTGATTGTGTGAGAGACTGTGTGAGTGTGTGAGAGACTGTGTGAGTGTGTGAGAGACTGTGTGAGTGTGTGAGAGACTGTTTGTGTGTGTGAGAGACTGTTTGTGTGTGTGAGAGACTGTTTGTGTGTGTGAGAGACTGTTTGTGTGTGTGAGAGACTGTGTGAGTGTGTGAGAGACTGTTTGTGTGTGTGAGAGACAGTGTGTGTGTGTGTGAGAGACTGTTTGTGTGTGTGAGAGATTGTGTGAGTGTGTGAGAGACTGTGTGAGTGTGTGGGAGACTGTTTGTGTGTGTGAGAGACTGTGAGTGTGTGAGAGACTGTGTGATTGTGTGAGAGACTGTGTGAGTGTGTGAGAGACTGTGCGAGTGTGTGAGAGACTGTGTGAGTGTGTGAGAGACTGTGTGTGTGTGTGTGAGAGACTGTGTGAGTGTGTGAGAGACTGTGTGAGTGTGTGTGAGTGTGTGAGAGACTGTGTGAGTGTGTGAGAGACTGTTTGTGTGTGTGAGAGACTGTTTGTGTGTGTGAGAGACTGTGTGAGTGTGTGAGAGACTGTTTGTGTGTGTGAGAGACTGTTTGTGTGTGTGAGAGACTGTTTGTGTGTGTGAGAGACTGTGTGAGTGTGTGAGAGACTGTTCGTGTGTGTGAGAGACTGTGTGAGTGTGTGAGAGACTGTTTGTGTGTGTGAGAGACTGTGTGAGTGTATGAGAGACTGTTTGTGTGTGTGAGAGACTGTGTGAGTGTGTGAGAGACTGTTTGTGTGTGTGAGAGACTGTTTGCGTGTGTGAGAGACTGTTTGTGTGTGTGAGAGACTGTGTGAGTGTGTGAGAGACTGTTTGTGTGTGTGAGAGACTGTGTGAGTGTGTGAGAGACTGTTTGTGTGTGTGAGTGTGTGAGTGTGTGAGTGTGTGAGAGACTGTGTGAGTGTGTGAGAGACTGTGTGAGTGTGTGAGAGACTGTGTGAGTGTGTGAGAAACTGTGTGAGTGTGTGAGAGACTGTCTGAGTGTGTGAGAGACTGTGTGAGTGTGTTAATTCACTGACCTATCGGTCTGAGTACATGAGACCATTCTGAATAGACTGATAATAAACACATGGTATGCTTTGTTCTACAGCCTTCGTCTCACAACACTCTGCTTCTATTACTGACCTCAACTGGACCAAAACATCCGAGGACAGGCACTCACACACACACACACACACACGCGTGCGCGGGCTAACACGCACGCATGCACACACACACACCACTCTGTCACGGTCCAACGTCTTTAATATGCACTTCCACCAGAGGGGGTTTGTGATTGTCTTAATCAGTTGCTTAGTCTCAAATGGCACCCTGCTCCCTATATAGTGCACTACTTTTGACCAGTTTGCATAAGGCTCTGGTCAAAAGTAGTGTACTTTATAGGAAATAGGGTGCCATTTGGGACACTTCTCTTCGTATTTGTATCCAAAGCACTCTATGCAGAGCACCACACTACAAACCCCTACAGTTATACAGCCATAATGCTCAGTGCAGTCAAACACGGGATTTTCCTGTGTTTCATATATATTTCCACACTATGAGGTTGGAATAATACTGTGAAATAGTGAAAATTATAATAATACATTTTTAGTGTAAGAGCTGTTGAAAAGACCACCTGAAATTTCAGCCTGTTGTGGTGTAATGGAGTTTTGACCAGCCTGGTGACATCAGGCACTACAATAGTTAATAGACCAATAAGAAGTTCCAAACCAGCCAATAACAGCTAGTGTTCCCCTCCCCACTCAGACCACTCTCAGACAGTCCCAGCTAAATTCTTGCTTAAGAAAATGCTCTCGCTAAGAAGCTATTTTTGTTTCTTTTTGACCATTTAAATTGAAAACAATCACACTAAGGTACTTAATTATTAACCAGAAATGATTGAATATTGATTTTAAAATGACATCACTGGACCTTTTAAGTCAAGTAATACATAGTAGTAAATAGAGTCTCAGTCAGCGGGTGATTACAACTCTATAACACCAGTCAAACAGAGGGATGGTACCAACACAATCAATGCTTCATCATCTACTTATCAAATATAATACGTACACTCAGAGCTCCCAAGTGACACAGCGGTCTAAGGCACTGCATCTCGGTGCTAGAGGCGTCACTACAGACCCTGGTTCGAATTCCAGGCTGTGTCACAACCGGCCGTGATTGGGAGTCCCATAGGGCGGCGCACAATTGGCCCAGCGTCATCCGGGTTAGGTTTTGGCCGGGGTAGGCCGTCATTGTAAATAAAAATGTGTTCTTCACTGACTTGCCTAGTTAAATAAAAATACAAAAAGAAAATAAACTGCTGCTACTAAATACAGTTTAATGTTAAAGTAAGATGTGGTGTCCAATCTGAAACATAACGTTAATTTAACTTAAACTGAAAAGAGTGCATGCTATGCTGCTGAGAGATAGGAGAGAGAGAGAGAGAGAGAGAAAGAGAGGAAGAGGGTAGTTGCTGTGCTCCTGTGAAGAGAGTGTGAATTCACAGGCTGGGTGTGAATGGCTAACACTGGTGAGAGAGGGGACAAAGAAGAGGAGAAGGGGTGAGGCCCAGGGGTGAGAGAGGTTGGGAAGGGTGGGTAAGGACAGGGAACAAGAGGAGTGAGGATGGAGGGCAGGAGGGTAACTGAGTTGCGAAGAGGAGGGGAGGACCACGCCTAACTAACTGTGGCATGCTGCCCTCTGTCACACACACACACGCAAACGTGCACAGATGGAGAGGAGAGGAAAAAGAGAGAGAGAGAGAGAGAGAGAGAGAGAGAGAGAGAGAGAGAGAGAGAGAGAGAGAGAGAGAGAGAGAGAGAGAGAGAGAGAGAGAGAGAGAGAGAGAGAGAGAGAGAGAGAGAGAGAGAGAGAGAGAGAGAGAGAGAGAGAGAGAGAGAGAGAGAGAGAGAGTAGAACAAGACAGGAGAGGAGAGAGAGAAAGAGAAAGCAAGAGAAGGAGTAGAGTGGTTAAGATGGACAGCCTCCACACAGACCTGTGACTGTCAAGTGTTTTGGGACTGTAGGTTAGAGCTCCCTCTGGATGAGACTGTGTTTACTCCAGTTGCTCTGCTGTGGAAGACTGTTAGCTTAGCGTTGACACAGCTCTCTCCCAATGGGCCCGCTAATGCTACGGCTAATTCAATTCGCCAGCCCTTCGTTCGAGCCCTGACACATCTGGATTCTAATTGCCACTCAAACCTTTCTGAATAACTTATGAATTCTAAACGACCTAATTTGCATGCTGCAGTGGTGTAGTAGCAGTACAGTACAGATGGCTTTGCCTGCGTGGTGTGAGGGTAATAAATGTAATCCATGCTTTTGGATTGTATATTTAATATAGATTCATATTTAATATTATGAACAAACCCGTGGGAAAGCCTCTACCCAGACACATCTTGACCAATAACTCCATTATGGAGTAATGTGACAGGTATGGAGAGAAGAAAGAAGTGGCCACTTCCCAACACTCCCTCCCTCCAAACCACCCCTCCCTCCTTACCTCCCTCCAACACTCCCTCCCTCCAAACCACCCCTCCCTCCTTACCTCCCTCCCTTCTTCCCTCCCTACCTCCTTACCTCCCTCCATCACTCCCTCCCTCCAAACCACCCCTACCTCCTTACCTCCCTCCCTACCTCCCTACCTCAGTAAAGCGGTGCCTGGGTAGAATGCCAGGTATGTGAGAGAGGTGTGTGCTCTCAGATGTTCAAGGTCTGAGTTTCCTGGCAAAAATAATGAATGATCTGACAAACGATTTCCTCTGAGTCAGAAGATACTTAGAATGGAGAAACTGGGAGAAAGAGGGGGACGGGGTGAGAGAGAGACAGAGACAGAGAACGAGAACGGTTGTCCTTGACAGAAAGTGAAGCAACAATGTATCCCGTAGCAACAGACAGGGAGGGGCTTGAGGGAGATGAATTTAGACGCCTCTCTGCTTCACACCCTATCGATCACACACGCACACCCACACACTGTCTCATCCCACACACACTTCCACAGTCGTCAGGGTGACCTCCATAGTGACCAGCATCCCCTGGCCGTCGTGGTGACAGCAGCATAAATTACAGATCTGGAGTCAGCACACAAACACTGATGAAAGGACAGAGCTCTCCTATCTGATGACCAATCTCAATGGGACATTCTATTCTCCTCTCCTATCTGATGACCAATCTCAATGGGACATTCTATTCTCCTCTCCTATCTGATGACCAATCTCAATGGGACATTCTATTCTCCTCTCCTATCTGATGACCAATCTCAATGGGACATTCTATTCTCCTCTCCTATCTGATGACCAATCTCAATGGGACATTCTATTCTCCTCTCCTATCTGATGACCAATCTCAATGGGACATTCTATTCTCCTCTCCTATCTGATGACCAATCTCAATGGGACATTCTATTCTCCTCTCCTATCTGATGACCAATCTCAATGGGACATTCTATTCTCCTCTCCTATCTGATGACCAATCTCAATGGGACATTCTATTCTCCTCTCCTATCTGATGACCAATCTCAATGGGACATTCTATTGTCCTCTCCTATCTGATGACCAATCTCAATGGGACATTCTATTCTCCTCTCCTTCTCTTTTTCTTCTTTCGACCTCTTCCTCCTCAAGTACATCCTCCTCTCTTCCCCCTCCCCCTTCTCCCACTATCCTCCCTCTTCTTTTGACCCTATCCTACCCTCTCTCTTGTACATTACAAATGTAATATTATATATATGCAGTGTTGTAACAATGTACAAATGGTTAAAGTACACAAGGGAAAATAAATAAGCATAAATATGGGTTGTATTTACAATGGTGTTTGTTCTTCACTGGTTGCCCTTTTCTTGTGGCAACAGGTCACAAATCTTGCTGCTGTGATGGCACACTGTGGAATTTCACCCAGTAGATATGGGAGTTTATCAAAATTGGATTTGTTTTCGAATTCTTTGTGGATCTGTGTAATCTGAGGGAAATATGTCTCTCTAATATGGTCATACATTGGGCAGGAGGTTAGGAAGTGCAGCTCAGTTTCCACCTCATTTTGTGGGCAGTGAGCACATAGCCTGTCTTCTCTTGAGAGCCATGTCTGCCTACGGCGGCCTTTCTCAATAGCAAGGCTTTGCTCACTGAGTCTGTACATAGTCAAAGCTTTCCTTAAGTTTGGGTCAGTCACAGTGGTCAGGTATTCTGCCACTGTGTACTCTCTGTTTAGGGCCAAATAGCATTCTAGTTTGCTCTGTTTTTTTGTTAATTCTTTCCAATGTGTCAAGTAATTATCTTTTTGTTTTCTCATGATTTGGTTGGGTCTAATTGTGCTGTTGTCCTGGGGCTCTGTGGGGTGTGTTTGTGTTTGTGAACAGAGCCCTAGGACCAGCTTGCTTAGGGGACTCTTCTCCAGGTTCATCTCTCTGTAGGTGATGGCTTTGTTATGGAAGGTTTGGGAATCGCTTCCTTTTAGGTGGTTGTAGAATTTAACGGCTCTTTTCTGGATTTTGATAATTATTGGGTATCGGCCTAATTCTGCTCTGCAAGCATTATTTATCTCTCTCTCTCTCTCTCTCTCTCTCTCTCTCTCTCTCTCTCTCTCTCTCTCTCTCTCTCTCTCTCTCTCTCTCTCTCTCTCTCTCTCTCTCTCTCTCTCTCTCTCTCTCTCTCTCTCTCTGTTTTGTTCTGTCCCAGAAGTCTTTGTTCTCCGTGTGTGTGTCAGAGGGATAGAAGGCTGTGACCACATCAGTAGGACGTTGTTGGAACAAGGCTTTGATAGAGACTAGATACAGTAAAGGTTGTTGGTAGGTAAAGATAAATCAGGAAGTAAACTGTACAATCCCCAGCACACACACACAGGAGGAGGGAAAGGGAGAGAGGGAGGGAGGGAGAGGTGATGGTTGGTTGGGTTAGGAGGAGGGAGAGGGAGAGAGGGAGGGAGGGGTGATGGTTGGTTTGGTTAGGAGGAGGGAGAGGGAGGGAGGGAGGGAGGGAGGGAGGGAGGGAGGGAGGGAGGGAGGGAGGGAGGGAGGGAGGGAGGGAGGGAGGGAGGGAGGGAGAGGTGATGGTTGGTTGGATTAGGAGGAGGGAGAGGGAGAGAGGGAGGGAGGAAGGGGTGATGGACGGGGTCCAGGGCTGGATGTCTCTTTACGTCTGGCATCCTCTTCTTCTCTCACACACAATAGGCCACGAGAGAGAGAGAGAGTGTGTGTGTGTGTGTGTGTGTGTGTGTGTGTGTGTGTGTGTGTGTGTGTGTGTGTGTGTGTGTGTGTGTGTGTGTGTGTGTGTGTGTGTGTGTGTGTGTGTGTGTGTGTGTGTGTGTGTGTGTGTGTGTGTGTGTGTGTGTGTGTGTGTGTGTGTGTGCCAACTAACTAAAACTGCTGACAGTAAACCAGGAAAGTGAATTTTCTGGCTGTGGTTGAGGCTTAGTGCTGTTGTCTCTGGGTTTCATTAGATGAAGGGGGAAAGAGAAAGAGAGAGATGGAGAGAGAGAAGAGCGGAGAATCCAGCAGATCTGGGCAGAGGAAAGAGAGAGAGGGATGGAGAGAGAGAAGAGCGGAGAATCCAGCAGATCTGGGCAGAGGAAAGAGAGAGAGGGATGGAGAGAGAGAAGAGTGGAGAATCCAGCAGATCTGGGCAGAGGAAAGAGAGAGAGGGATGGAGAGAGAGAAGAGCGGAGAATCCAGCAGATCTGGGCAGAGGAAAGAGAGAGAGGGATGGAGAGAGAGAAGAGCGGAGAATCCAGCAGATCTGGGCAGAGGAAAGAGAGAGAGGGATGGAGAGAGAGAAGAGCGGAGAATCCAGCAGATCTGGGCAGAGGAAAGAGAGAGAGGGATGGAGAGAGAGAAGAGCGGAGAATCCAGCAGATCTGGGCAGAAGAAAGAGAGAGAGGGATGGAGAGAGAGAAGAGCGGAGAATCCAGCAGATCTGGGCAGAGGAAAGAGAGAGAGGGATGGAGAGAGAGAATAGCGGAGAATCCAGCAGATCTGGGCAGAGGAAAGAGAGAGAGGGATGGAGAGAGAGAAGAGCGGAGAATCCAGCAGATCTGGGCAGTGGAAAGAGAAAGAGAGAGATGGAGAGAGAGAAGAGCGTAGAATCCAGCAGATCTGGGCAGAGGAAAGAGAGAGAGGGATGGGATGAACAGAAGGAATTAGGAAGATAAACAGAGATATAGAAAGGGATGTAGAGAGGAGAGAGAGTGGATGCTGAGGCTCACACACACACACACACACACACACACACACACACACACACACACACACACACACACACACACACACACACACACACACACACACACACACACACACACACACACACACACACACATGCACACTAATACGCACACACACACACACACTCTTACACACACAAACACAGACAAACACACACAGAGACACATGCGTACGCACGCACGCACACACACACGGACGAACACACACTTAGTATTCATCTCTCTCTCTGTCAGTATTCCTTAAACACTGCTAAATCTTCAGAAGACTCCCAGTCATATCAGCTATACTGTTTAACTGCACACACACACACACACACACACACACACACACACACACACACACACACACACACACACACACACACACACACACACACACACACACACACACACACACACACACACACACACACACACACACACACACACACACACACACACACACACACACACACACACACCACAGCTCTTCTCTCCTCTTCTCTCCTCTTCTCCCTCTCCTCTTCTCCCTCTCCTCTCTCCTCTCATCTCTCTGTTATCAGGGACATCAGAGTAGGAGGGACAGTTTACATCATTAACGCCTGTTTAAGATTTTAGTAGCGTACTAAATTACCTATTGCATATGCAAATGGAACATATGTTTAGCTGTTAGCTCCGGCGTTTAAAGGCCTGTATGACTGAAGGGTGGAAAAATGAGCTTCATAAATGGATTAGTAAATTCATAACCTCACTGAGGCTGATAATAGGCCTTCACTGTTTATAACATCTGGGAGAGAACATCAAATCAGATCAGTCTCCTTACACACACACACACACACACACACACACACACACACACACACACACACACACACACACACACACACACACACACACACACACACACACACACACACACACACACACACACACACACACACACACACACACACACACACACACACACACACACACACACACACACACACACAGAATGAAATAGGGGTGATTAGGGCAGGCAGAGAAAGTGGATGCTGAGGCAGGACGTATCACAGGTGAGATCTGGCCCAGGTGAACCTTTAATTTCCTGTCCTGCATGTATGTGGGCGGCTCTCCTGTAGAGAGACATCCTGATACACAGCTGCTCACACACACTCACACATACATACATGCACACTCTCGTGCATACACACACACACACACACACACACACACACACACACACACACACACACACACACACACACACACACACACACACACACACACACACACACACACACACACACACACACACACACACACACACACACACACACACACACACACACACACACACACACACCTGTACACACGAACCACACCTCTTCCCTCCTCTCCTCCTCTCCTCTCTTCTTCTCTCCTCTCCTCTTTCTGTGATCAGGGACATCAGAGTAGGAGGGACAGCTTATGACCTAAATGACCTATTGCATATGCAAATGGGCATATGTTTAGCTGTTAGCTCTGGTGTTGAAAAGCCTGTAAGACTGAAGGTTAGAAAAATGAGCTTCATTAATGGACGGGCATTCGCTATACTCCAAGATGGTGTAGCAGTCAGACGTCTTTTGTCCTTGTCGTGTCCTGTGTATATATATTTTTATATATATTGTTATATTTTTATATACTTTATATTTTTCTTAACCTCAACTTCAACATACTCTCCTGCAATCCACCTCACCCAATGTGGTATGGATCTGCTATTTTCTTTACTTTTGAACACAGAAGCTAGCCAGCTAACTAGCTACTAGCTAGTAGTCAGCTAGCCACTGCTAGCGGTCATCAGCTACCTTTAGCCTGGACAACTCTCGCCAGTCTGCACAGCGCGACTCAAACCAGAGCAAATCAGACGTATTTTTCTCCATTTCTCCGGATTCCTACCCGCAAGCTCTGAACCTTTTCACCTGGATCATCGCAGCTAGCTATCTGCTATCCGAGTGGCCACTCCTGGCTACCGTCTCTGTCCCAAAGCAAGAACCAATTAGTCTGGAGCTAGCTTTTGCTAGGCCCATCTCCCAGCTAGCCGAAGAGGTCCATCAGCCACTCCTTGGGTTACAATACCAATTTTACCAATTGGCATGGACCCCTTTAACTGCCAACACGGAGCCCCTCCGACCCATCATGACTGGACTACCGATGTAATTCATCCGAGGGGGTTTTTCAACTTTTTTCAACTGGTTCGCGACGTCCCCTGAATGCCCATCTGCTAGCCTGTTATCTACGGCCCGCTAGCTGTCTAGAGCATATCGGACTGTTAGCTGAAGAGGCCAATCGGACAAATTCTTTGGCCACTATACCTATTTTGCCAATTGGCCTGGACCCTTTTACCACACGAAGCCCTGCTGATCCATGACGACTGATCTGCCGACGTAACCGCACGAGGGGGCTACAACAGACTTCTTCCGTCACGACGTCCCTCTAAGGCCCTTCTGCTAACTTGCTAGCCCAGGCCCGCTAGCTGTCTGATTCCCCGTGTCGCTGGCCTGCCGAGCTACTCACTGGATCCCTATGATCACTCGGCTACGCATGCCTCTCCCTAATGTCAATATGCCTTGTCCATTGCAGTTTTGGTTAGTAATTATTGCCTTATTTCACTGTAGAGCCTCTAGCCCTGCTCAATACGCCTTAGTTAACCCTTTATTTTCATCTCAAAACACATGCGGTGACCTCACCTGGTTTAAATGATGTTTCTAGAGACAATATCTCTCTCATTGTCACTCAATGCATAGGTTTACCTCCACTGTATTCACATCCTACCATACCTTTGTCTGTAAATTATGCCTTGAATCTATTCTACCGTGCCCAGAAACCTTCTCCGTTCGGAACTCTCTGTTCCGAACGTACTAGACGACCAGTTCTTATAGCCTTTAGCCGTACCCTTATCCTACTCCTCCTCTGTTCCTCTGGTGATGTAGAGGTTAATCCAAGCCCTGCAGTGCCTAGCTCCACTCCACTCAAGATAGAACTGCCAAAGGGGGCGGAGTTGAAATCTACTGCAGAGATAGCCTGCAGAGTTCTGTCTTACTATCCAGGTCTGTACCCAAACAATTCGAGATTCTACTTTTAAAAATCCACCTTTCCAGAAACAAGTCTCTCACCGTTGCCGCTTGCTATAGACCACCTTCTACTCCCAGCTGTGCCCTGGACACCATATGTGAATTGATTGCCCCCCATCTATCTTCAGAGCTCGTGCTGTTGGGTGACCTAAACTGGGACATGCTTTACACCCCGGCCATCCTACAATCTAAGCTTGATGCCCTCAATCTCACACAAACGACCACCCCTCATCACTGTCAAGTGCTCCCTAAAACACTTCAGCGAGCAGGCCTTTCTAATCGACCTGGGTATCCTGGAAGGATATTGACCTCATTCCGTCAGCAGAGGATACCTTGTTATTCTTTAAAAGTAATTTCCTCACAATCTTAAATAAGCATGCCCCATTCAAAAAATGTAGAACCAGGAACAGATATAGCCCTTGGTTCACTCCAGACCTGACTGCCCTTGACCAGCACAAAAACATCCTGTGGGGTACTGCATTAGCATTGAATAGACCTGCGATATGCAACTTTTAAGGGAATTAAGGAACAAATATACACAGGCAGTTAGGAAAGCAAAGGCTAGCTTTTTCAAACACAAATTTGCATCCTGTAGCACAAACTCCAAAAAGTTCTGGGACACTGTAAAGTCCATGGAGAATAAGAGCACCTCCTCCCAGCTGCCCACTGCACTGAGACTAGGAAACACTGTCACCACCGATAAATCCGCGATAATTGAGAATTTCAAGAAGCATTTTTCTACAGCTGTCCAAGCTTTCTACCTGGCTACCCCAATAGCCCTAACTTGCCCAAGCCTCCCCATTTCTCCTTCACCCAAATTCAGATAGTTGATGTTCTGAAAGAGCTGCAAAATCTGGACCCCTACAAATCAGCCGGGCTAGACAATCTGGACCCTCTCTTTCTAAAATGATCTGCCGAAATTGTTGCAACCCCTATTACTAGCCTGTTCAACATCTCTTTCGTATCGTCTGAGATTCCCATAGATTGGAAAAACTGCTGCAGCCATCCCCCTCTTCAAAGGGGAAACACTCTAGACCCAAACTGCTACAGACCTATATCTATCCTACCCTGCCTTTCTAAGGTATTCGAAAGCCAAGTTAACAAACAGATTACCGACCATTTCGAATCCCACCGTACCTTCTCCGCTATGCAATCTGGTTTCAGAGCTGGTCATGGGTGCACCTCAGCCACACTCAAGGTCCTAAATGACATCATAACCGCCATCAATAAGAGACATTACTGTGCAGCTGTATTCATCAACCTGGCCAAGGCTTTCGACTCTGTCAATCACCACATTCTTATCGGCAGACTCAAGAGCCTTGGTTTCTCAAATGACTGCCTCGCCTGGTTCACCAACTACTTCTCTGATAGAGTTCAGTGTGTCAAATCGGAGGGCCTATTGTCCGGACCTCTGGCAGTCTCTATGGGGGTGCCACAGGGTTCAATCCTCGGGCCGACTCTTTTCTCTGTATACATCAATGATGTCGCTCTTGCTGCTGGTGATTCTATGATCCACCTCTATGCAGATGACACCATTCTGTATACTTCTGGCCCTTCTTTGGACACTGTGTTAACTAACCTCCAGACGAGCTTCAATGCCATACAAAACTCCTTCCATGGCCTCCAACTGCTCTTAAATGCTAGTAAAACTAAATGCATGCTCTTCAGCCACCTTCACTCATGCTGCCAAACATACCCTCGTAAAACTGACTATCCTACCGAACCTTGACTTCGGCGATGTCATTTACAAAATAGCCTCCAACACTCTACTCAGCAAATTGGATGCAGTCTATCACAGTGCCATCCGTTCTGTCACCAAAGCCCCATATACTACCCACCACAGCTGGCCCTCGCTTCATATTCGTCACCAAACCCACTGGCTCCAGGTCATCTATAACACTTTGCTAGGTAAAGCCCCACCTTATCTCAGGTCACCATAGCAGCACCCACCCGTAGCACGCGCTCCAGCAGGTATAGTTCACTTGTCACCCCAAAGCCAAATCCTCCTTCGGCCGCCTTTCCTTCCAGTTCTCTGCTGCCAATGACTGGAACAAACTGCAAAAATCACTGAAGCTTTAAGCACCAGCTGTCAGAGCAACTCACAGATCACTGCACCTGTACATAGCCCATCTGTAAATAGCCCATCCAACTACCTCATCCCATACTGTTATTTGTTTTATTTATTTTGCTCCTTTGCACCCCAGTATCTCTATTTGCACACTCATCTTCACACTCATCTTCATCTATCACGCCAGTGTTTAATTGCTATATTGCAACTATTTCGCCACTTTGGCCTATTTATTGCCTTACCTCCCTTATCCTACCTCATTTGCACACACTGTATATAGACTTTTTATATTGTATTATTGACTGTATGCTTGTTTATTCCATGTGTAACTCTGTGTTGTTGTTTTTGTCGCACTGCTTTGCTTTATCTTGGCCAGGTCGCAGTTGTAAATGAGAACTTGTTTTCAACTAGCCTACCTGGTTAAATAAAGGTGAAATAGGCTGATAATAGGCCTTCACTGTTTAGAACAGGGGTGTCAAACATACGGCCCGCGGGCCGGAACCGGCCCCCAAGGAGGTTCGATCAGGCCCGCAGGATAATTTGAAAGTGGAAAAAATGCATAAAAGACATGGAATTAATATTTTTAATTCGCTGCAATTCATGGATTATCCGCTAAGGGGCGCACTCTTTCCATCAGAGTAGAAGACAAGCCGCATCACTGAGACAGACTGAAAACAGCAGACGGTATCAATGCGCCATCTGCTGCTTGTTACGACGTTGTTAATACCTTGGTCTCTACCTCTCCGCTACACCCTCATTAGCCAAAATGTCGTTATCCAAACGGAGAAAAGTAGATAAGGAGTGTAGAATTTTCAAAGAAAAATGGACCACGTCCTATTTATTTACAGAGATGCACGGAAAACCTTCGTGCTTGGTGTGTTTGCAACAAGTTTCGGTATTGAAGGAATATAATATTCGACGCCACTACGAGACTCATCACAGCGAAAAATATGACGGCTTGCAAGGACAACTGAGAAGAGATAAGATTAACGAATTGCTGGCGGGTCTGAGGAAACAAATTTCAATATTTTCCTAATGTTCTTGTGCTTCTTTACACCAAAACAAAGGAAAGACATGATATTTTGGTTATTTATAGCAGAGTATGGTATAATTTTAATGGTCCGGCCCACTTGACATCTCCCTAGGCCGTATGTGGCCCACGATGCGAAATGAGTTTGACACCCCTGGTTTAGAACATCTGGGCGAGAACATCAAATCAGATCAGTCTCCTTACACACACACACACACACACACACACACACACACACACACACACACACACACGCACACACGCACACACGCACACGCGCACACGCGCACACACGCTCACGCGCACGCGCGCACACACACACACACAATGAAATAGCAATGATAGCGGCAGGCAGGCTGTTAAAGATTGTGAAGAGTGTCAGTTATGAGCTGGACATTCAGTAGAACATCTAGAGAGGGGAGGGAGCCTGAGGAGAGATTCCATAATTGACACACAGAGGAATCCTGTAGCCCTGTGTTGTCCCATTAGAGAGAACACACCAATTACACTCTACTAATTATTAACTTTGATCATTCTGGCTTTCAAAAGGAAAAATGACTAATTAACATGGTGACGTGGGTTTTTTCTGAAGTAATTTCAGCGAGCGAGAGTGACTCATCTGTTGTATAATTGTGTTTGAGTTTTGGAGGGTGTTGAGGTTCCTATGGGATGCCAGATAGTCTTACCAAGAACAGAAGTGATTGAAGTAGTTATTTTGACTCATTCTGTTCAGATTCTGGCCAGGCTCTCACAGGGGATGTGGCACTCACACAATCACTCACACACACAACCACGCACACACACAACCACACACACAACCATGCACACACACAACCACGCACACACACACACAACCATGCACACACACAACCACACACACACACACACACCCACTCACACACACACACCCACTCACACACACACACCCACTCACACAGTTGTCAATAAAAGACAGTAGAAAAGAGTCTACGTCGTCATTTTGTAATCTTTTGGATGGGGGAAGGCAGTGGGGCGGAGGCAGAGAGTGGACGGGACAGAGGGGAGGTAGAGATGGGGAGGTAGAGAGGGGGAGACAATGGGGTGGGAGAGAAGTAGAGGATGGATGAAGAAACTGAGGGGAGGTGGGTTTGGTGACACTCAATGCTCTGAGCATTGAGTGTTGTGTGAGTCAGAGTAAAGGAATGAAGGGAGAGTGGGTTGAGAGTGGAGTATAGCATACTATTTTCCATGTAGTGAAAGATATAGGGAATAGGGTGTCATTTGGGATGCAACCAAAGACATGGGGGGGTGGGAAGCATTAAGTGGTACTTCTACAGAGGATTGGGGGATCAGGAGGGTTATAGAAGAGGAGGAGGGGTGGAGGGTTGGAGGGTCAGGAAGGTTATAGAGGAGGAGGGTTGGAGGGTCAGGAGGGTTATAGAGGAGGAGGAGTGGAGGATCAGGAGGGTGATAGAGAAGGAGGAGTGGTGGAGAGTTGGGGTGTCAGCAGGGTAATAGAGGAAGAGGAGGGGTAGAGGATTGGGGGGTCAGGAGGGTTATAGACGAGGAGTGGTGGAGGGCCAGGAGGGTTATGGGGGAGGAGGAGTGGTGGAGGGTTGGGGTCAGGCGGGTTACAGAGGAGGAGGGTTGGGCAATCTGGAGGGTTATAGAGGAGGAGGGGTGGAGGGTTGGGGGGTCAGGTGTGTTATAGAGGAGGAGGGTTTGGGGGTCAGGTGGATTAAAGAGGATGAGGAGGAGTGGAGGTTTCGGAGGTCATAAAATATAACTAGAGGAGGAGGAGGGGTGGAGGGTCAGAATGGTTATAGAGGAGAAGGAGGGGTGGAGAGTTGGGGTGGTTAGGAGGGTTATAGAGGAGCAAAAGGGTTGGAGGGTTGGGGGGTCAGGAGGGTTATAGAGGAGGAGGGTTGGGGTGTTGGGGGGTCAGGAGTGTTATGGAGGAGGAGGGGTGGGGTGTTGGGGGGTCAGGAGGGTTATAGAGGAGGAGGAGGGTTGGAGGGTTGGGGGGTCAGGAGGGTTATAGAGGAGGAGGAGGGTTGGAGGGTTGGGGGGTCAGGAGGGTTATAGAGTAGGAGGGTTGGGGTGTTGGGGGGTCAGGAGGGTTATAGAGGAGGAGGAGGGTTGGAGGGTTGGGGGGTCAGGAGGGTTATAGAGGAGGAGGGGTGGGGTGTTGGGGGGTCAGGAGGGTTATAGAGGAGGAGGAGGGTTGGAGGGTTGGGGGGTCAGGAGGGTTATAGAGGAGGAGGAGGGTTGGGGTGTTGGTGGGTCAGGAGGGTTATAGAGGAGGAGGAGGGTTGGAGGGTTGGGGGGTCAGGAGGGTTAATGAGGAGGAGGGTTGGGGTGTTGGGGGGTCAGGAGGGTTATAGAGGAGGAGGAGGGTTGGAGGGTTGGGGGGTCAGGAGGGTTATAGAGGAGGAGGAGGGTTGGGGTGTTGGGGGGTCAAGAGGGTTATAGAGGAGGAGGGTTGGGGTCAGTAGGTTCATAGAGGATTTGATTTGATTTGGATCTCTTTTAGTCCCCATTTGGACTAATCTTCCAAGAGTCCTTAAACATGAAAATACAATTTATAATACGAACACATTTTCACATATAACACACTATTACAAACATACATAATGACCCAATAAATACTCAATCTAAAGAATATTGATTCTTTATCTACTATAGTCCCACAACATTTCTAAGTATTATATTTAAATCGTTTTAAAATAATGTTTAAATGTATATATTGAAAGGTTTCTGGTTTGCTCAGTTAATTTATTCCATTTCTTTATTGCTCTAAATCGAAATGTTCTTTTGCCTATTTCTCTTTTCTTTCTGGACAACACATAGATGGTAGACAATCTACAGATTTTTACGGAATGTCTGTCTCTTACCAACTGAATACCGTTGTGAATTGAACTTGACCGTTTTAAATTATGTATATTATGAAATAAAATAAGCATGTTTTTTTCAATTATCTTGTCGATTGATGACCAACCAAGAACACTGCGCATAACTGCAACAGAAGAACCATATCTCCACCTTAAAACAATCCTTGCTGCTTTGTTCTGTGCATTCTGCAGCCTCCTAACTTCACTTGATGATGCATTTCCCCAGACCACAGAACAGTAGTTCACCTGACTCTCAATTAATGCTTGTGTTATTTGGTGAATAATTTTCCTGGTAAATATTTAGCTATCCTTCTGATTATGCATGCTGTTTTAATACTTTGTTTTACATAGATGAGTTATTTGAGACGGCCATGATAAGCAGTTGTCTAGCTGCACTCCCAATAGTTTGGTTTCTGCCACTTCTTCAATTTGTACTCCTCCCATACTTAATTGTGTCCCATGCTGTTTTGGCCTTTTCCTAGTGGAACAGACCAACATAACTCTGGTTTTCTTGGTGGAAGTTCAGGGGGGTTATAGAGGATGAGGAGGGTTGGAGGGTGGGGGATCAGGAGGGTTATAGAGGAGGAGGAGGGTTGGGGTCAGGATGGTTATAGAGGAGGAGGAGGGTTGGGGTCAGGAGGGTTATAGAGGAGGAGGGGTGGAGGTTCAGGAGGGTTATAGAGGAGGAGGAGGGTTGGGGTCAGGAGGGTTATAGAGGAGGAGGGGTGGAGGTTCAGGAGGGTTATAGAGGAGGTGGAGGGGTGAAGGGTTGGGGGGTCAGGTGGGTGAAAGAAGAGGAGGACGGTTGGGATATCATTAAGGTTATAGAGGAGGAGGGGTGGAGAGTCAGGAGGGTTATAGAGGAGGAGGAGGGGTGTGGGTCAGGAGGGTTACAGATGAGGAGCGGTGGAAGGTTGAGGGGGTCAGGAGGGTTATAGAGGAAGAGGAGGGGTGGAAGGTTGTGGGGGTCACAAGGGTTATAGAGGATGAGGAGGGTGGTGGGTTGGGGGGATCAGGAGGGTTATAGAGGAAGAGGAGGGGTGGAAGGTTGTGGGGGTCAGGAGGGTTATAGAGGAAGAGGAGGGGTGGAAGGTTGTGGGGGTCACAAGGGTTATAAAGGAAGAGGAGGGGTGGAAGGTTGTGGGGGTCAGGAGGGTTATAGAGGAAGAGGAGGGGTGGAAGGTTGTGGGGGTCACAAGGGTTATAGAGGATGAGGAGGGTGGTGGGTTGGGGGGATCAGGAGGGTTATAGAGGAGGAAGTGTGGAGGGTTGGGGGGTCAGGAGGGTTATAAAGGAGGAGGGTTGGGGTGTCAGGAAGGGATATAGAGGAGGAAAAGGGTTGGAGGGTGCAGGGGTCAGTTGGGTTATAAAGGATAAGAATTGAGTGTTGGGGGGTCAGGATGGTTATAGAGGAGGAGGGGTGGAGGGTCAGGAGGTTTATTGAGGAGGAGGAGGGATGGAGGTTCAGGAGGGTTATAGAGGAAGATGAGGTGTGAAGGGTTTGTGGGGTCAAGTGGGTTAAAGAGGAGGAGGGATGGAGGGTTTGGGGGTCTGGATGGTTATAGAGGAGGAGGAGGGTTGGGATGTCATTAAGGTTATAGAGGAGGAGGAGGAGGAGTGGAGAGTTGGGGGGTCAGGAGGGTTATAGAGGAGGAGGAGGGTTGGAGGGGTCAGGAGGGTTACAGAGGAGGAGGAGGATTGGAGGGGTCAGGAGGGTTACAGAGGAGGAGGAGGATTGGAGGGGTCAGGAGGGTTATAGAGGAGGAGGAGGGTTGGAGGGGTCAGGAGGGTTACAGAGGAGGAGGAGGATTGGAGGGGTCAGGAGGGTTATAGAAGAGGAGGAGGGTTGGAGGGGTCAGGAGGGTTATAGAGGAGGAGGAGGGTTGGAGGGGTCAGGAGGGTTATAGAGGAGGAGGAGGGTTGGAGGGGTCAGGAGGGTTATAGAGGAGGAGGAGGGTTGGAGGGGTCAGGAGGGTTACAGAGGAGGAGGAGGATTGGAGGGGTCAGGAGGGTTATAGAAGAGGAGGAGGGTTGGAGGGGTCAGGAGGGTTATAGAGGAGGAGGAGGGTTGGAGGGGTCAGGAGGGTTATAGAGGAGGAGGAGGGTTGGAGGGGTCAGGAGGGTTATAGAGGAGGAGGAGGGTTGGAGGGGTCAGGAGGGTTATAGAGGAGGAGGAGGGTTGGAGGGGTCAGGAGGGTTATAGAGGAGGAGGAGGGTTGGAGGGGTCAGGAGGGTTAAGTGATGAAACTGTTAGGAGATGATTACTGATGTCATCATTTCAGCTCCTCTACTCTAGCAGTACACACACACCCTCCTGTTAGGAGATGATTACTGATGTCATCATTTCAGCTCCTCTACTCTAGCAGTACACACATACCCTCCTGTTAGGTGATGATTACTGATCTCATCATTTCAGCTCCTCTACTCTAGCAGTACACACACACCCTCCTATTAGGTGATGATTACTGATCTCATCATTTCAGCTCCTCTACTCTAGCAGTACACACACACCCTCCTGTTAGGTGATGATTACTGATCTCATCATTTCAGCTCCTCTACTCTAGCAGTACACACACACCCTCCTGTTAGGTGATGATTACTGATGTCATCATTTCAGCTCCTCTACTCTAGCAGTACACACATACCCTCCTGTTAGGTGATGATTACTGATCTCATCATTTCAGCTCCTCTACTCTAGCAGTACACACACACCCTCCTATTAGGTGATGATTACTGATCTCATCATTTCAGCTCCTCTACTCTAGCAGTACACACACACCCTCCTATTAGGTGATGATTACTGATCTCATCATTTCAGCTCCTCTACTCTGGCAGTACACACACCCTCCCAGCGTATTTATGTGATGATTGTACAATAGGCATGTGTCTGTCCGCTACTTGTCCCTAACTGACCCCCTGTGGTGAACACAGATTATCACTGAGCTGCGTCAGATAAAGATTGACTCATATAACTGTTATTACTGAGAGGAGAGAGGAGGGCATTATTATTACTGGAAGATACCAGGAGGTTTGACCTGCTGTCTGCCTTGGGGGGTCAGGAGGGTTATAGAGGAGGAGAGAGGAGGGCATTATTATTACTGGAAGATACCAGGAGGTTTGACCTGCTGTCTGCCTTGGGGGGCCAGGAGAGTTATAGAGGAGGAGAGAGGAGGGCATTACTATTACTGGAAGATACCAGGAGGTTTGACCTGCTGTCTGCCTTGGGGGGTCAGGAGGGTTATAGAGGAGGAGAGAGGAGGGCATTATTATTACTGGAAGATACCAGGAGGTTTGACTTGCTGTCTGCCTTGGGGGGCCAGGAGAGTTATAGAGGAGGAGAGAGGAGGGCATTACTATTACTGGAAGATACCAGGAGGTTTGACCTGCTGTCTGCCTTGGGGGGTCAGGAGGGTTATAGAGGAGGAGAGAGGAGGGCATTATTATTACTGGAAGATACCAGGAGGTTTGACTTGCTGTCTGCCTTGGGGGGCCAGGAGAGTTATAGAGGAGGAGAGAGGAGGGCATTACTATTACTGGAAGATACCAGGAGGTTTGACCTGCTGTCTGCCTTGGATGATTTCATAACGTTTCAATTTGCTTGTCTCCAGATCTTTAGTCAGTGAGAACAGACATTACTGCGTCCTATATGGCACCCTACTTATAGTGCTCTACCTTTGACCAGGGGTAATAGGGATCTAGTCAAAAGTAATGCACTAAATAGGGAATAGGGTGCAATTTTGGACACAGTATCTGTCCTTGTACAAGCACTTAACTTATCTCCACTCTCCAACAACCATCTCTTATATCTCTCTTCTCCCCTATACACCTCACCCTACATAACCTCACACTCCAGTCCCCTCACACATCTCACACACACACCCTCTTTGCTCTCCTCTCTTCTCCTCTCATTTAATCTCCTTCCCACTCTCCCACATCCCACACTTTCTCCCCCTCTCCTCTATTTTCCTTCCTTCCCTCTCTCCCACACACCCCACCTCCCCTCCTCTTCTCTCCTACCCCTTCCAGAGTTGCAGTGTCTCATGGGAGAGAGGAGTGGAAAGCGCCACAACGTTGTGAATCAATAGGCTTTTCCACGGCCTCTTGGCCAGCCTAGAAATCAATGGTTGAGGGAAATGAAGCTGTAGACTTTGAATACATTACGCACCCTGATGCAGGAGGCAAACAGCTCAGTTCCAAACAGCCCCGTTCCAAACAGCCCCGTTCCAAACAGCCCAGTTCCAAACAGGCCAGTTCCAAACAGCCCAGTTCCAAACAGCCCAGTTCCAAACAGACCAGTTCCAAACAGCCCAGTTCCAAACAGCCCAGTTCCAAACAGACCAGTTCCAAACAGACCAGTTCCAAACAGCCCAGTTCCAAACAGCCCAGTTCCAAACAGACCAGTTCCAAACAGACCAGTTCCAAACAGACCAGTTCCAAACAGCCCCGTTCCAAACAGCCCAGTTCCAAACAGACCAGTTCCAAACAGCCCAGTTCCAAACAGCCCAGTTCCAAACAGACCAGTTCCAAACAGCCCAGTTCCAAACAGCCCAGTTCCAAACAGCCCAGTTCCAAACAGACCAGTTCCAAACAGCCCAGTTCCAAACAGCCCAGTTCCAAACAGACCAGTTCCAAACAGCCCCGTTCCAAACAGCCCAGTTCCAAACAGCCCAGTTCCAAACAGCCCAGTTCCAAACAGCCCAGTTCCAAACAGCCCAGTTCCAAACAGCCCAGTTCCAAACAGACCAGTTCCAAACAGCCCCGTTCCAAACAGCCCAGTTCCAAACAGACCAGTTCCAAACAGCCCAGTTCCAAACAGCCCAGTTCCAAACAGCCCAGTTCCAAACAGCCCAGTTCCAAACAGCCCAGTTCCAAACAGACCAGTTCCAAACAGACCAGTTCCAAACAGACCAGTTCCAAACAGTCCAGTTCCAAACAGTCCAGTTCCAAACAGACCAGTTCCAAACAGTCCAGTTCCAAACAGTCCAGTTCCAAACAGTCCAGTTCCAAACAGCCCCGTTCCAAACAGACCAGTTCCAAACAGCCCCGTTACAAACAGCTCAGTTCCAAACAGCCCAGTTCCAAACAGCCCCGTTCCAAACAGCCCAGTCTGCTGGATTAGGATGTAGAAAGTAGATAGAACACTCTTTCCTGTTCTAATACTTCTCTCTACATCCTCTGTTTTCTCCCGTCAAAATGCAGTCTGGGAAAATAGATTTTGTCAGTTATCCATTTAAGCAGACACTCTTATTCAGAGGTCAAGAGCACATCAGCAGAGTTCTCACCTAGTTGGCTCGGGGAGTCAAACCAACGACCTTTCAGTTACTGGCCCAATGCACTTAACCGGTACACTACCTGCCACCTACACATCTGACTGGCAGGTAAATTACTTCCTTAAACCAGGGTTTTGGTTTTAGAGAGAATCATTTGGTCCATTCCTTTTTATATGCTATACTTTTTGTATAATTCTTGCCAGATTTGTTGGTTTTCTCTAGTGTTTAGCTGCTGTATATTCCTCCTTTGTTACAGGACTCTCTATAGAGAGAGAGGGGGGAAGAAGAGAGAGAGGGAGAGAGAGGTGTCCTGTCCTGCAACACAGAAAGAATACACAGAAAGAATACACATACACTCAAATGATGGTGTGTGTTACCATACTAAAGCCACCTGGCCTGGTCTCCTCTGCTCCAGCCCTGCCTGCTCTCACACCTACTGGCCATATGGTCCTTCTGCTCCGTACAGTGGCCCAAGGTGCTGCTCCAATCACAGGCCAATCGTTCCAGTCTGACAGAGACTGCAGCAGGGTAATTAATAGAAAACACTAACAACTCTGTAGGCTGATTAATTAGGAGGATTTCACCCTGTATTATGAAACTGGCATGTATTATTCAGGAGGTTTATTCAAAACAACATACAGAAAAAGGAGAGAGGGAGAGAGAGAGAGAGAGAGAGAGAGAGAGAGAGAGAGAGAGAGAGAGAGAGAGAGAGAGAGAGAGAGAGAGAGAGAGAGAGAGAGAGAGAGAGAGAGAGAGAGAGAGAGAGAGAGAGAGAGAGAGAGAGAGAGAGAGAGAGAGAGAGAGAGGCCGTCATTGTAAATTTGAATTTGTTCTTAACTGACTAGTCTAGTTAAATAAAAGTAAAAAGAATAAAGGTTAGGATGAGGGTGGGAATAGTGTTGGGGGTGAGGGGTTGGGGCTAAGGAAGGGTGAGGGATGGGGTGGTGAGGGGTTGGGGCTAAGGAAGGGTGAGGGATGGGGTGGTGAGGGGTTGGGGGTAAGGAAGGGTGAGGGATGAGGGGGTGAGGGGTTGGGGCTAAGGAAGGGTGAGCGATGGGGTGTTAAGGGGTTGGGGCTAAGGAAGGGTGAGGGATGAGGGGGTGAGGGGTTGGGGCTAAGGAAGGGTGAGGAGTGGGGGGGTGAGGGGTTGGGGCTAACGAAGGGTGAGGGATGAGGTGGGTGAGGGGTTGAGGGATGAAGGGGTGAGGGTTTGGGGCTAAGGAATTGTGAGGGATGAGGGGTGAGGGGTTGGGGCTAAGGAAGGGTGAGGGATGGGGTGGTGAGGGGTTGGGGCTAAGGAAGGGTGAGGGATGAGGGGGTGAGGGGTTGGGGCTAAGGAAGGGTGAGGGATGGGGTGGTGAGGGGTTGGGGCTAAGGAAGGGTGAGGGATGAGGGGTGAGGGGTTGGGGCTAAGGAAGGGTGAGGGATGAGGGATGAGGGGGGGAGGGGTTGGGGCTAAGGAAGGGTGAGGGATGGGGTGGTGAGGGGTTGGGGCTAAGGAAGGGTGAGGGATGGGGTGGTGGGGTTGGGGATAAGGAAGGGTGAGGGATGAGGGGGTGAGGGGTTGGGGCTAAGGAAGGGTGAGGGATGAGGGGGTGAGGGGTTGGGGCTAAGGAAGGGTGAGGGATGAGGGGGTGAGGGGTTGGGGCTAAGGAAGGGTGAGGGATGGGGTGGTGAGGGGTTGGGGCTAAGGAAGGGTGAGGGATGAGGGGGTGAGGGGTTGGGGCTAAGGAAGGGTGAGGGATGAGGGATGAGGGATGAGGGGGTGAGGGGTTGGGGCTAAGGAAGGGTGAGGAATGAGGGGGTGAGGGGTTGGGGCTAAGGAAGGGTGAGGGATGAGGGGGTGAGGGGTAGCAGAAGTCAAACCAATCACTTTACATCCATTACTGTCAGCCCCATGATACAGCCATTTGGGACCTAGGGGTTGAAGCCAGGTGTGTGTGTGTCCACCATGCAGTAGTTGAGTGATCACACCAGGTTCTGAGCCCTCCTCGTAGGGACCTGTCTGTCCTCGCCCCACTGCCCTAAATCCATGACTCTGTGTGTGTGTGTGTGTTTGTGTGTGTGTGTCTGTGTGTTTGTTTCTACGGCCCACTGCCCTCGATCATTGAACTGACATTTATAGCCTGATGGGTCCTGAGCTCTCCCAAAGCCACGTCTCTGTTCTACAGTCCAGCCAATCAGACAGAATCTATCTGCTTCTCAGGGCCTTGTTTATGGCATTAACTTCTATCCAAGTGCGTCGTTTTAGTCAAAGATGTTTCCCCGACAATCATTATTGCACTAAAGCCGGGATTTAAGCTGATGGTGCGTAGTTGACAATGGTCATGTTGCTCTGGTTTCAGATTTAATCTCGGCCTAAAGATGTTAAATAAAGCAGTGGCATTTATGTGTATGCAGATGTGTCAATCCAGTCCAGTCCTATTGACAGACAGACAGACAGACAGACAGACAGACAGACAGACAGACAGACAGACAGACAGACAGACAGACAGACAGACAGACAGACAGACAGACAGACAGACAGACAGACAGACAGACAGACAGACAGACAGACAGACAGACAGACAGACAGACAGACAGACAGACAGACAGACAGACAGACAGACAGAC
The DNA here is from genome assembly GCF_045679555.1 of Salvelinus alpinus. Taxonomy (NCBI): domain Eukaryota; kingdom Metazoa; phylum Chordata; class Actinopteri; order Salmoniformes; family Salmonidae; genus Salvelinus; species Salvelinus alpinus. The sequence continues at coordinate 22,871,729 of NC_092090.1, forward strand.
AGACAGACAGACAGACAGACAGACAGACAGACAGACAGACAGACAGAGGAGACAAATGAATGAGAGACTGGTTTAATATGGGAGGGCATTCATGTAATTGCGTACTAGTATTTGATCGTTTGGGAAGTTTCACTATTAATTGAATATGTTTTAATGGCTGTTGTTATTGTTGCTCAGCTCCTTCCTTCTGTCACCCACACAAACATGCATGTGTGTGTGAGAGTGTGTAAGTGTGTAAGTGTGTGTGTGTGGTTTTGTGTGTGTGTGTGTGCTTGTGTGTGTGTGTGTGTGCCCAGAGGGACTGCAGCAAAACCATATTTTATTCATTTTAATTAGCCCGTAACTCAATTAAATTCTTCCCTCATAATTTAGCTGACACTAGACACATAATGTAATCCTGATGGTGGGCGCACGCCTCCAATATTCCCTGTACTCTACTGTGCTGTACGGTCTGAGACGAAAGAGAGACAGAGTGTGAATGTTACATGGACCTGTTAAATATATAGAAAAAAAGGAAACGCAACATGTAAAGTGGTCCCATGTTTCATGAGCTGAAATAATAGATTCCAGAAATGTTCCATATCACAAAAAGTATTATTTCTCTCAAATGCTCTGCACAAATTTGTTTACAACCCTGTTAGTGAGTATTTAGCCTTTGCCAATATATTCCAACCACCTGACAGGTGTGGTATATCAAGAAGCTGATTAAACAGCATGCTCATTACACAGGTGCACCTTGCGCTGGGGACAATAAAAGGCCACTCTAAAATGTACAGTTTTGTCACGTAACACAATGCCACAGATGTCTCAAGTTTTCAGGGAGTATGCAGTTGGCATGCTGACTGCAGGAATGTCCACCAGAGCCGTTAATGTTAATTTCAGTACCATAAGCCGCCTCCAATGTCATTTTAGAGAAATGGGAAGTACGTCCAACCGGCCTCACAACCGCAGACACGTTTAACCAGTCCAGCCCAGGACCTCCACATCTGTCTTCTTCACCTACGGGGATCATCTGAGACCAGCCACCTGGACAGCTGATGAAACTGTGGGTTTGCACAACCAAAGAATTTCTGCACCAACTGTCAGAAACCATCTCAGGGAAGCTCATCTGCATGCTTGTCGTCCTCACCAAGGTCTTGACCTGACTGCAGTTTGGCATCGTAACAGTCTTCAATGGGCAAATGCTTACCTTCGATGGACACTGGCAAGCTGGAGAAGTGTGATCTTCACGGATGAGTACCGGTTTCAACTGTAGCGGGCAAATGGCAGACAGCGTGTATGGCATCGTGTGGGCTAGCAGTTTGCTGATGTCAACGTTGTGAACAGAGTGCCCCATGGTGGCGGTGGGGTTATGGTATGGGCAGGTATAAGCTACGGACAAGAAACACAATTGCATTTTATTGATGGCAATTTTAATGCAGAGAGATACGGTGACGAGATCCTGAGGCCCACTGTCGTGCCATTCATCCGCCCCCATCACCTCATGTTTCAGCATGATAATGCACGGCCCCATGTCGCAAAGATCTGTACACAATTCCTGGAAGCTGAAAATGTCCCAGTTCTTCCATGGCCTCCATACTCACCAGACATGTCACCCATTGAGCATGTTTGGGATGCTCTGGATCGATGTGTACGACACATGTCCCACCAATATCCAGCAACTTTGCACTCCCATTGAAGAAGAGTGGGACAACATTCTACAGGCCACAATCAACAGCCTGATCAACTCTGCTCCCAATTTTTTTTAATGTGTGTGACCAACAGATGCATATGTGTGTTCCCAGTCATGTGAAATCCATAGATTAGGACCTAATACATTTATTTCAGTTGACTGATATCTTTATATGAACTGTAGCTCAGTAAAATCTTAGAAATTGTTGCATGTTGCGTTTATATTTTTGTTCAGTGTAGTTAACACTGTATAATGTGCCTGTCTCAGCTTGAGTATGGTATGGTGCCCTATTCCCTATCTAGTGTTCCATTTGGGACAAAACCTGTGTCTGCTCTCCTCAGCAACACGTGACAAGACAGCCCAGCAACACAGAACCTTCACATCCTAGCTAGCAAAGCAGGCAACACAGAACCTTCACAATACAGCTAGCACAGCAGGTAACACAGAACATTCACAACACAGCTAGCACAGCAGGCAACACAGAACCTTCACAACACAGCTAGCACAGCAGGCAACACAGAACCTTCACAACACAGCTAGCACAGCAGGCAACACAGAACCTTCACAACACAGCTAGCACAGCAGGCAACACAGAACCTTCACAACACAGCTAGCACAGCAGGCAACACAGAACCTTCACAACACAGCTAGCACAGCAGGCAACACAGAACCTTCACAATACAGCTAGCACAGCAGGCAACACAGAACCTGCACAACACAGCTAGCACAGCAGGCAACACAGAACCTTCACAACACAGCTAGCACAGCAGGCAACACAGAACCTGCACAACACAGCTAGCACAGCAGGCAACACAGAACCTTCACAACACAGCTAGCACAGCAGGCAACACAGAACCTTCACATCCCAGCTAGCACAGCAGGCAACACAGAACCTTCACAACACAGCTAGCACAGCAGGCAACACGGAACTGTCACAACACAGCTAGCACAGCAGGCAACACAGAACCGTCACACAGCAGGCAACACAGAACCGTCACAACACAGCTAGCACAGCAGGCACGTCACCCTGCTCTATCTCTTACAGCAGAGTCATTTACATGCTATGCGTGTGTGTGTGTGTTTATGTCTGCACACGCACACTTCCATCTGTTCACAAGTCTCACATCCAAGATTTTCATTCCTCTGCTTTTCCAGCGTCTAGGCTCCTTGGGGAGTCCACACACACACACACACACACACACACACACACACACACACACACACACACACACACACACACACACACACACACACACACACACACACACACACACACACACACACACACACACACACACACACACTGCTCAGCGGGGGACACCACAAGGTGACAGCATCCATCACAGCACATCTGCTGAGTGTTGTCTTCCATGTGTGTGTGTATGTGTGTGTACGCCCAAAAGTGTGTGTGACTGCAGCCTACCAAGCAGAGCCTTCTTGGCGCTCATCAGTGTGTGTTCTTTTGACCCCCAGACTCCCTCACACACAGACAGATACACACACATGCACACAAACACACACACAATCTCTGTCCCTCAGTACTGTGAAGCAGAAAGTCATTAAGAGGTCTTATTGATCCGCTAATGAAAGAGAAGAGCAGAGTATGCACACAGCCAGAGGTGGAGGTCCAGCAATGTCACGCCTGACAGATGCCTGACAAGGACAGCAGTGTGTGTGTGTGTGTGTGTGTGTGTGTGTGTGTGTGTGTGTGTGTGTGTGTGTGTGTGTGTGTGTGTGTGTGTGTGTGTGTGTGTGTGTGTGTGTGTGTGTGTGTGTGTGTGTGTGTGTGTGTGTGTGTGTGTGTGTGTGTGTGCGTGTGTGCGTGTGTGCGTGTGTGCGTGTGTGCGGTGTGCGCGCGTGCGTGCTGCGGCGTGCGTGCGTGCGTGTGTGCGTGTGGCGTGTGGTGTGGTGGGGGGGGGGGGGGGGGACCGACAGGGGGTTGGAGGACTGCATGTCTGTCTCTGAAGGAGCCAATTAATGATTAACGTACGCTCCTCTCCTCTCCTCTGTTGCTCTTCCTCTTCTGTCTCCCCTCCCTCCTCTGTTGCTCTTCCTCTGTCTCTCCTCTTTCCTCTGTTGCTCTTCCTCTTCTGTCTCTCCTCTCTCCTCTGTTGCTCTTCCTCTTCTGTCTCTCCTCTCTCCTCTGTGCTCGTCCTCTTCTGTCTCTCCTCTTTCCTCTGTTGCTCTTCGTCTTCTGTCTCTCCTCCCTCCTCTGTTGCTCTTTGTCTTCTGTCTCTCCTCTCTCCTCTGTTGCTCTTCGTCTTCTGTCTCTCCTCCCTCCTCTGTTGCTCTTCATCTTCTGTCTCTCCTCTCTCCTCTGTTGCTCTTCCTCTTCTGTCTCTCCTCTCTCCTCTGTTGCTCTTCCTCTTCTGTCTCTCCTCTCTCCTCTGTTGCTTTTCCTCTTCTGTCTCTCCTCCCTCCTCTGTTGCTCACCTCTTTCTGTTCAATATATGTCTGTGTGAACATAGATCCTCCAGGAGAAAGCAGGCTCTCCTCTCCACCTGTCTACCTGTCAGGGCTGTTGTTGTCAGGTAGCCAGATTGGCAGCTGTCTTGGAGAAAGAAAAACGGACATATTCTGTCCACAAAACAGCCCATGCAATAGGCAAAGTTTTCCCAGAAAGCCATCAAATAATCCTCAAGTAACATTGCAATGAGACAGAAAAGCACCTGCTTGACTAGTACACTATGATACTCCACAAGGCTATCAGGTTATATTCAGTCTACTCCACAAGGCTATCAGGTTATATTCAGTCTACTCCACAAGGCTATCAGGTTATATTCAGTCTACTCCACAAGGCTATCAGGTTATATTCAGTCTACTCCACAAGGCTATCAGGTTATATTCAGTCTACTCCACAAGGCTATCAGGTTATATTCAGTCTACTCCACAAGGCTATCAGGTTATATTCAGTCTACTCCACAAGGCTATCAGGTTATATTCAGTCTACTACACAAAGCTATCAGGTTATATTCAGTCTACTCCACAAGGCTATCAGGTTATATTCAGTCTACTCCACAAGGCTATCAGGTTATATTCAGTCTACTCCACAAGGCTATCAGGTTATATTCAGTCTACTCCACAAGGCTATCAGGTTATATTCAGTCTACTACACAAGGCTATCAGGTTATATTCAGTCTACTCCACAAGGCTATCAGGTTATATTCAGTCTACTACACAAAGCTATACGTTTATGTTCAGTCTACTCCACAAGGCTATCAGGTTATATTCAGTCTACTACACAAGGCTATCAGGTTATATTCAGTCTACTCCACAAGGCTATCAGGTTATATTCAGTCTACTACACAAAGCTATCAGGTTATATTCAGTCTACTCCACAAGGCTATCAGGTTATATTCAGTCTACTCCACAAGGCTATCAGGTTATATTCCGTCTACTCCACAAGGCTATCAGGTTATATTCAGTCTACTCCACAAGGCTATCAGGTTATATTCAGTCTACTACACAAAGCTATCAGGTTATATTCAGTCTACTCCACAAGGCTATCAGGTTATATTCAGTCTACTCCACAAGGCTATCAGGTTATATTCAGTCTACTACACAAGGCTATCAGGTTATATTCAGTCTACTCCACAAGGCTATCAGGTTATATTCAGTCTACTCCACAAGGCTATCAGGTTATATTCAGTCTACTCCACAAGGCTATCAGGTTATATTCAGTCTACTCCACAAGGCTATCAGGTTATATTCAGTCTACTCCACAAGGCTATCAGGTTATATTCAGTCTACTCCACAAGGCTATCAGGTTATATTCAGTCTACTACACAAGGCTATCAGGTTATATTCAGTCTACTCCACAAGGCTATCAGGTTATATTCAGTCTACTACACAAAGCTATACGTTTATGTTCAGTCTACTCCACAAGGCTATCAGGTTATATTCAGTCTACTACACAAGGCTATCAGGTTATATTCAGTCTACTCCACAAGGCTATCAGGTTATATTCAGTCTACTCCACAAGGCTATCAGGTTATATTCAGTCTACTACACAAGGCTATCAGGTTATATTCAGTCTACTCCACAAGGCTATCAGGTTATATTCAGTCTACTACACAAAGCTATAAGTTTATATTCAGTCTACTCCACAAGGCTATCAGGTTATATTCAGTCTACTCCACAAGGCTATCAGGTTATATTCAGTCTACTCCACAAGGCTATCAGGTTATATTCAGTCTACTACACAAGGCTATCAGGTTATATTCAGTCTACTACACAAGGCTATCAGGTTATATTCAGTCTACTCCACAAGGCTATCAGGTTATATTCAGTCTACTCCACAAGGCTATCAGGTTATATTCAGTCTACTCCACAAGGCTATCAGGTTATATTCAGTCTACTCCACAAGGCTATCAGGTTATATTCAGTCTACTCCACAAGGCTATCAGGTTATATTCAGTCTACTCCACAAGGCTATCAGGTTATATTCAGTCTACTACACAAAGCTATAAGTTTATATTCAGTCTACTCCACAAGGCTATCAGGTTATATTCAGTCTACTACACAAGGCTATCAGGTTATATTCAGTCTACTACACAAGGCTATCAGGTTATATTCAGTCTACTACACAAGGCTATCAGGTTATATTCAGTCTACTACACAAGGCTATCAGGTTATATTCACTCTACTCCTGTGAGCCACCAGGCTATCAGACTTTCTGAGGGGATGTGTTTGAAGGATCAGTGGTTTCCTACTGTGGTAGATTACAGTGTGTCATCTGATCCACAGGAGAGCCTTGTCTCAGGAGAACAGGTACTGTACAATTCCATGGTCTATGGTCTATATATAACTACTATTGTTGTGCTAATGAGACTGTCTCAGTATGATCAGAGGAGAGAAGTTCCTGGACTGACAGAAAGGCTGTTAAGTAAGTACTCTGTCTGTGTGTGTGTGTGTGTGTGTGTGTGTGTGTGTGTGTGTGTGTGTGTGTGTGTGTGTGTGTGTGTGTGTGTGTGTGTGTGTGTGTGTGTGTGTGTGTGTGTGTGTGTGTGTGTGTGTGTGTGTGTGTGTGTGTGTGTGTGTGTGTGTGTGTGTGTGTGTGTGTGTGTGTGTGTGTGTGTGTGTGTGTGTGACAACAAGGAGGAAACAGTAAACAAACTCTAGATGTTTCATTCACATTTCAGTTATATAAAAGAGTCTCTTATCAAATCAGATTTTATTAGTCACATGCGCTGAATACAACAGGTGTAGACCTTACAGTGAAATGCTTACTTACGAGCCCCTAACCAACAATGCAGTTAAAAAATATACGGATAACAATAAGACCCAAAAGTAACAAGTAATTAAAGAGCAGCAGTAAAATAACAATAGCGAGACTATATACAGGGGGGTACCGGTACAGAGTCAATGTGCATGGGCACCGGTTAGTTGAGGTAATATGTACATGTAGGTAGAGTTATTAAAGTGACTATGCATAGATGATAACAACAGAGAGTAGCAGCGGTGTAAATGAGGGGGGCAATGCAAAAGTCTGGGTAGACACTTTGATTAGGTGTTCAGGAGTCTTGTGTCTTGGGGGTAGAAGCTGTTCAGAAGCCTCTTGAACCTAGACTTGACGCTCCAGTAACCGCTTGCCGTGCGGTAGCAGAGAGAACAGTCTATGACAATTTTTATGACCTTCCTCTGACACCGCCTGGAATAGAGGTCCTGGATGGCACGAAGCTTGGCCCCGGTGATGTACTGGGCCGTATGCACCACCCTCTTTAGTGCCTTGCGGTCGGAGGCCAAGCAGTTGACATACCCGGCAGTGATGCAACCAGACAGGATGCTCTCGATGGTGCAGCTGTAGAACCTTTTGAGGATCTGAGGACCCATGCCAAATCTTTTCAGTCTCCTGAGGGGGAATAGGTTTTGTCGTGCCCTCTTCATGACTGTCTTGTTGTGCTTGGACCATGTTAGTTTGTTGGTGATGTGGACACCAAGGAACTTGAAGCTCTCAACCTGCTCCACTGCAACCCTGTCGATGAGAATGGGGGCATGCTCGGTCCTCTTTTTCCTGTAGTCCACAATCATCTCCTTTGTCTTGATCACGTTGAGGGAGAGGTTGTTGTCTTGGCACCACGCGGCCAAGTCTCTGACTTCCTCCCTATAGGCTGTCTCGTCGTTGTCGGTGACCAGGCCTACCGCTGTTGTGTCATCGGCAAACTTAATGATGGTGTTGGAGTCGTGCCTGGCCGTGCAATCATGAGTGAACAGGGAGTACAGGACGGGACTGAGCACGCACCCCTGAGGGGCCCCTGTGTTGAGGATCAGCATGGCAGATGTGTTGTTACCTACCCTTACCACCCGGGTAGGCCCGTCAGGAAGTCCAGGATCCAGTTGCAGAGAGAGGAGCTGTAGTCAATGAATAGCATTCTCACATAGGTGTTCCTTTTGTCCAAATCGGAAAGGGCAGTGTGGAGTGCAATAGAGATTGCATCATCTGTGGATCTGTTCAGCGGTATGCAAACTGGAGTGGGTCTAGGATTTCTGGGATAATGGTGTTGTGAGCCATGACCAGCCTTTCAAAGCACTTCATGGCTACAGACGTGAGTGCTACGGGTCGGTAGTCGTTTAGGCAGGTTACCTTTGTGTTCATTGGCACAGGGACTATGGTGGTCTGCTTGAAACATGTTGGTATTACAGATTCGGACAGGGAGAGGTTGAAAATGTCAGCAAAGACACTTGCCAGTTGGTCAGCACATGCACGCAGTATACATCCTGGTAATCCATCTGGCCCTGCGGCCTTGTGAATGTTGACATGTTTAAAGGTCTACTCACATCGGCTGCGGAGAGCATGATCACACAGTCTTCCAGGACAGCTGGTACTCTCATGCATGTTTCATTGTTATTTTCCTCGAAGCGAGCATAGAAGTAGTTTAGCTTGTCTGGTAGGCTCGTGTCACTGGGCAGCTCCCGGCTGTGCTTCCTTTTGTAGTCTGCAATGGTTTGCAAGCCCTGCCACATCCGACAAGCGTCAGAGCCGGTGTAGTACGATTCGATCTTAGTCCTGTATTGACGCTTTGCCTGGTTGATGGTTCGTCGGAGGGCATAGCGGGATTTCTTATAAGCTTCCGGGATAGAGTCCCGCTCCTTGGAAGCGGCAACTCTAGCCTTTTATCTCAGTGTGGATGTTGCCTGTAATCCATGGCTTCTGGTTGGGTATGTACGTACGGTCACTGTGGGGACGACGTCATCGATGCAGTTATTGATGAATCTAATGACTGATGTGGTGTACTCCTCAATGCCATCGGAGGAATCTCGGAACATATTCCAGTCTGTGATAGCAAAACATTCCTGTAGCTTAGCATCTGCTTTATCTGACCCCTTTTTTATTGATCTAGTCACTGGTGCTTCCTACTTAAATTTTTGCTTGTAAGCAGGAATCAGAAGGATAGAATTATGGTCAGAATTTCCAAATGGAGGTCGAGGGAGAGCTTTGTATGCGTCTCTGTGTGCAGAGTAAATGTGGTCAAGAGTTTTTTTCCGTCTGGTTGCACATTTAGCATGCTGATAGAAATTTGATAAAAGGGATTTAAGTTTCCCTGCATTAAAGTCCCCAGCTAGTAGGATCGCCGCCTCTGGGTGAGCGTTTTCTTGTTTTCTTATGGCGGAATACAGTTCATTCAATGCTGTCTTAGTGCCAGCCTCTGACTGTGGTGGTATGTAAACAGCTACGAAAAATATAGATGAAAACTCTCTAGGTAGGTTGTGTGGTCTATAGTTTATCCTGAGATACTTTATCTCAGGCGAACAATAGCTCGAGACTTCCTTAGATATCGTGCACCAGCTGTTATTTACAAGAATACATAGTCCGGCGCCGCTTGTCTTACCAGACGCCGCTGTTCTATCCTGCCGGTGCAGCGTATAACCAGCCAGCTGTATGTTGATTGTGTTGTAGTCCAGCCACGACTCCGTGAAGCATAACATATTACAGTTTTGAATGTCCTGTTGGTAGTTTAATCTTCCACGTAGGTCATCTATTTTATTCTCCAGATTGCACGTTTGCTAGCAGAATGGAAGGAAGTGGGGGTTTATTCGATCACCTACGAATTCTCAGAAGGCCGCCCGCCCTCCGGCCCCTTTTTCTCCGCTTTCTCTTCACGCAAATGACGGGGCTCTGGGCCTGTTCCCGAGAAAGCAGTACATTCGTGGCACAAATATTAATTTCCACAAAGTTTGCTGCTTCAGTGTCTTTGTGTGACACTGAAGTGTCAAAGGCTTTTATTGACAATTACATGAAATTGATGCAAAGAGTCAATATTTGCAGTGTTGACCCTTCTTTTTTAAGACCTCTGCAATCCGCCCTGGCATGCTGTCAATTAATTTCTGATCCACATCCTGACTGATGGCAACCCATTCTTGCATAATCAATGCTTGGAGTTTGTCAGAATTTGTGGGTTTTTGTTTGTCCACCAGCCACTTGAGGATTGACCACAAGTTCTCAATGGGATTAAGGTCTGGGGAGTTTCCTGGCCATGGACACAAAATATCAATGTTTTGTTCCCCGAGCCACTTAGTTATCACTTATGGCAAGGTGGCAAGGTGCTCCATCATTTTGGCAAGGTGCTCCATCATGCTGGAAAAGGCATTGTTCGTCACCAAACTGTTCCTGGATAGTTGGGAGAAGTTGCTCTCGGAGGATGTGTTGGTACCATTCTTCATTCATGGCTGTGTTCTTAGGCAAAATTGTGAGTGAGCCCACTCCCTTGGCTGAGAAGCAACCCCACACATGGATGGTCTCAGGATGCTTTACTGTTGGCATGACACAGGACTGATGGTAGCGCTCACCTCGTCTTCTCCGGACAAGCTTTTTTCCGGATGCCCCAAACAATCGGAAAGGGGATTCATCAGAGAAAATTACTTTACCCCAGTCCTCAGCAGTCCAATCTCTGTACCTTTTGCAGAATATCAGTCTGTCCCTGATGTTTTTCCTCGAGAGAAGTGGCTTCTTTGATGCCCTTCTTGACACCAGGCCATCCTCCAAAAGTCTTCACCTCACTGTGCGTGCAGATGCACTCACACCTGCCTGCTGCCATTCCTGAGCAAGCTCTGTACTGGTGGTGCCCCGAGCCCGCAGCTGAATCAACTTTAGGAGACGGTCCTGGAGCTTGCTGGACTTTCCTTCTTCACAACAATTGTACCGCTCTCCTTGAAGTTCTTGATGATCCGATAAATGTTTGATTTAGGTGCAATCTTTTGTGGCAGGGCTGAAATGCAGTGGAAATGTTTTTTGGGGATTCAGTTCATTTGCATGGCAAAGAGGGACTTTGCAATTAATTGCAATTCATCTGATCACTCTTCATAACATTCTGGTGTATATGCAAATTGCCATCATACAAACTGAGGCAGCAGACTTTGTGAAAATTAATATTTGTGTCATTCTCAAAACTTTTGGCCACGACTGTATATCATTCACGTCAGACTCGTTAAAGGAAAAAAAGGATTCTGCCAGTCCGTGGTGAGTAATCGCAGTCCTGATGACCAGAAGTTATATTCGGTCGTATGAAACTGTAGCGGCAACATCATGTATTAATTAAGTTAAAAAACAAGTTACAAACAACGCAAATAAACGAACAAAAGCACAATCATTTGGGGGCACGTAAAACGTCTGCCTTCTTCTCCGCCGCCATCTTAAGCACCATCTTATCCAGAGCCACTTATAACTACCTTCCAATAAAACCCATGGACCAACTATGTACCATCAGCATTATAAGTAAATGATAACACTTCCTATACTAACACTAACACTTCAATAACAAGTGTAAGTAACAATCACAGTGCTACATTAGAGTAGATTGTGTGTGTGTAATTATTATGTGCACCTCTCAGCACTGATAATCCCTCTTACTTTGCTGTGAGGAGAGACAGACTGTCAGGTGAGGGTCTGTCTACTTTCATCAAGCCAACCAACCGTACACAGAAAACTAGTCATTTGCATTCATTAATTTCATTATAAGGACTGTACTCTGCCTGACGAGCTGGGCTATGATTTAATTACTTACACACACACACACAAGTGCGCAACCACGCAAACACACACGCACACACATACACAAACACACACACAAAGAAACAGGCGTAAGCGTGCACGCACGTAAGCATGAATGCATTTAGGCAGACAGACAGACAGACACACACACTCCTCTCCTCTCCTCTCCTCTTCTATCATCTCCATTACAGACACTTATCGGAGACATTAGCATTGATTAGCATTGATTAGCTCCTGTAATATCCCACCGCCCGCCTACAAACCCCCAAATTCAATATTTCACTCTTTAAGAAATACCATTGAGCTCCTTAATAAAATCATGAATAATCACCCGACCGCCAGAAGAGTTAAATAGTGAAATAATTAGCAGAGTCAATGGGTTCTGCTATCTCCTAGACTGGTTGAGTGCTCAGGCGAAAGCTATTAACTTTTTTTGTGTGATTTCAATTAAAAAGCGAAGGGATGTTGGCTATCTTTAAACGATAATATGTCCTCCTCTCCTCCACTCTCCTCTCCAGAGGAACCATTATCCTGCTCTCCTCCTCTCTCCTCTCCATAGGAACCATTATCCTCCTCCACTCTCCTCTCCAGAGGAACCATTATCCTGCTCTCCTCCTCTCTCCTCTCCAGAGGAACCATTATCCTCCTCTCCTCCTCTCTCCAGAGGAACCATTATCCTGCTCTCCTCCTCTCTCCTCTCCAGAGGAACCATTATCCTGCTCTCCTCCTCTCTCCTCTCCAGAGGAACCATTATCCTGCTCTCCTCACTACTTGGATTAGCACATGGCTATACATCTCTCTGGATAAAAATGTGCATGACATCCTTTTCTTACAAGGTTAGTCTCCAGCGCTTTTCCCCTACTCATCATTTACATTTATAATTTCATCAAAATTAAGATAATCCTTTTGAGAATTAGAATGGTATTTTTTTTTAACTGACAACAGTTTTTACTGAATACTGAATATGTTTGGTCATTAACCTGGTGCAATAGGGCTTGAATCCCACCAGGGCTGCTTGCAGATATATTGTGTGAATCGTTTTCTGAATCAAAATGGCTGCCACACATTGACAAATCTGAGGTCTTGATACAGTGATGTGTCTCTGAACTTGTGTCAGGTTACTTATATAGCAAGCAAGCTAGTGTCAGGTTACTAGTGTAGCTTCATCACAACGCCTTCCTTTACAAGGCTGTAGATGTGAATACTGAGCAACATAGTCATCAATTTCTCCTCTCCATGAATATTCCTCTGTAACATCCTCCTGATAAGAGACACACACACACACACACACACACACACACACACACATATGTATTGTTCTTCTATCCTCGTGGGGACATAAAATAGATTTCCATTCAAAATCATATTTTCCCTAACCCCTAACCCTAAACATAACCCTAACCCTAACCTTAAACGGTAGTCCTAACCCTAACCACTAACAACTTACCCTTACCATACAGTAATTCTAACCCTAACCCTAATTATAACCCTAAACCTAACCCCTGAGCTTAAAATAGCCTTTGTCCTCATGGGGATGTGGGAAATGGCCCCACGAGGGAAAATGTACTATCCTTGTGGGGACTTAGAGATTTTAGGTCCCCACATGGATAGAAGAACCAACCCACACACACACACACACACACACACACACACACACATAAATGTAGGGTCACACTCCAGAGCTTCTGCTCATTACACTGAGACTAGGGTTGGGGTGAGTAACACTTATAACATACACAGTGGAACAGCTCGGAATGAAGATCCGCCAATTAGACACATGCTCTGCTTTGATTGGTCTGATTCAATTATAATATGTTAATGTGACTGACTTCAAGAACAAGACCTGGCAATGTATTAACCTTTCATAAAACGGTTAGTTCCAACCATGCATTAGCTGTGATGTGTTCGAAACGGGGATTTATTTCATTATAAACTAAGTGATATCGTCCCACCAGTTTTGATATTACTTCACCTTGGCCATTAGCTATGGCACAGATGAAATAAACTAGCCAACAGACGTCTTCATAGTATTAATGAAGATCAGCCAATTAGATACAGGCTCTGCTTTGATTAGTCTGATTCAATTCTAATATGTTAATGTGATTTACTTCATAGTAGCAGTGTAACAGTGTTTAACATCCAGAAGTAAAGGGCTAGTGTAAGTAGTGTAGCATTACAACTGTGTTTGTAGGATTATACTCACAGACAGAAAGAGACACAGGAGCTAACCTGCTGAACAGCCTTTGTTTAATGCAAGGTCCCACTGTAAGACTTTTCTGTTAAGAATACACAGTAAAATACCGTCAATCTGTTTTACAGCATTAATGCTCTAGATTGCACTGCATTTTGGGTAAAATGCTGAAAAATACTGTTATAAACTGAAATTGGAAGCCTGCTATAAAAATGACTCTAACATAATGTATTTCTTTACGGTAATAGTTTACCTCATGCTGTCGGGTGAGACTCAGGAAGCTCAAACTATTTTAACAACGTTAAGCTGCTGTGAAGTGCTATAATATTTTCAGCAGCTGCTGGGTACACTAGGTACCTTGACTTGTTTAGAAGTATATTTATTGCTAGCCAACGTTGAATTACAGCATTGTTTCTTAGCTAACCTAGCTAGCCAGCTAGCTCACTGGCTAACATTTGCTAGCTAGTTAGCTAGTTAGCTCGCTCAAGTTGACACAAGCCATTTCGAACTGCCTCTAATTTGCTCGTAAATATCTTGTTGTGTGACCTAGAAAAAAATCACCCAGATAATAATTGCTGTGATAACCGGCTTCACTGTACCGCAGCCTCTGAGTACCATAAAGAATAAACTGACCGTTATGTTTTCACCATTACAACAGAGAAAATGGCATGTTTCTGTAAGTCCAAAAGATATAACCCATATTAACGGCTCAACGTTAATAAGCTACTTTCATGCCTCAGCCACTAAAGCCGACACACATGACCAGTGCACCACCGGTGTTGTATGAAGGTGCCTGCCGACCTAAGGTGCTTCCACTGGGCAGCTCTACCACAGTGCTGACAGAAGTAGCTGGTAACATGGCCAATTTCCTTCCCTTGCAGGGTTAGTAGGATAGCAGCCTACACAAGAAATACCTAATATTGGTAGCCTTCTAGATGTCACTGTGATACAGTCTACTCAATGGGCAGAGCATGAACAACAACACCAGGACACAGTGTCCTCCTTAGCTGTCACAACCTTTCTGGCACAGGATGTGTGATTCAGTTTACTCGGCTCTCAGCTGCGTGACATGTGTCCGTGTCTGTATAACCTCTTAACAACATTGTTCCATAATGTTACAGGATTAGCTAAACATGATCACTTTAACAGTACAAACATTTGGTGGCACGGAAAGAAAGGAAAATGTTGTGAGTCTGGTAAAATAATCTGTGGTATTGTGTAGACTATAGCTATCAGGAATCAAGGTAAAACCCAAGTGCAGACTGTGTGAAGTAACAGTGTTTATTGTCACCACAGAGGCAGGCAAACGACAGGTCAATGCAGGCGTCGAAAATCCAGAGTAGGAGCAAAGGAACAGGATGGCAGGTGGGCTCAGGGTCAGGGACGGGCAGAGTGGTCAGGCAGGCGGGTACAGGGTCAGGGACGGGCAGAGTGGTCAGGCAGGCGGGTACAGGGTCAGGGACGGGCAGAGTGGTCAGGCGGGCGGGTACAGGGTCAGGGATGGGCAGAGTGGTCAGGCGGGCGGGTACAGGGTCAGGGACAGGCAGAGTGGTCAGGCGGGCGGGTACAGGGTCAGGGATGGGCAGAGTGGTCAGGCGGGCGGGTACAGGGTCAGGGACGGGCAGAGTGGTCAGGCGGGCGGGTACAGGGTCAGGGATGGGCAGAGTGGTCAGGCGGGCGGGTACAGGGTCAGGGACGGGCAGAGTGGTCAGGCAGGTGGGTACAGGGTCAGGACAGGCAGAGTGGTCAGGCGGGCGGGTATAGGGTCAGGGACAGGGACAGGCAGAGTGGTCAGGCGGGTGGGCTCAGGGTCAGGGACGGGCAGAGTGGTCAGGCAGGCGGGTACAGGGTCAGGGACGGGCAGAGTGGTCAGGCAGGCGGGTACAGGGTCAGGGACGGGCAGAGTGGTCAGGCGGGCGGGTACAGGGTCAGGGATGGGCAGAGTGGTCAGGCGGGCGGGTACAGGGTCAGGGACAGGCAGAGTGGTCAGGCGGGCGGGTACAGGGTCAGGGATGGGCAGAGTGGTCAGGCGGGCGGGTACAGGGTCAGGGACGGGCAGAGTGGTCAGGCGGGCGGGTACAGGGTCAGGGATGGGCAGAGTGGTCAGGCGGGCGGGTACAGGGTCAGGGACGGGCAGAGTGGTCAGGCAGGTGGGTACAGGGTCAGGACAGGCAGAGTGGTCAGGCGGGCGGGTATAGGGTCAGGGACAGGGACAGGCAGAGTGGTCAGGCGGGTGGGTACAGGGTCAGGGACGGGCAGAGTGGTCAGGCGGGCGGGTACAGGGTCAGGACAGGCAGAGTGGTCAGGCGGGCAGGTACAGGGTCAGGACAGGCAGAGTGGTCAGGCGGGTGGGTACAGGGTCAGGGACGGGCAGAGTGGTCAGGCGGGCGGGTACAGGGTCAGGACAGGCAGAGTGATCAGGCGGGCGGGTACAGGGTCAGGACAGGCAGAGTCGTCAGGCGGGCGGGTACAGGGTCAGGACAGGCAGAGTGGTCAGGCGGGCGGGTACAGGGTCAGGGACGGGCAGAGTGGTCAGGCGGGCGGGTACAGGGTCAGGGACAGGCAGAGTGGTCAGGCTGGTGGGTACAGGGTCAGGGACGGGCAGAGTGGTCAGGTGGGCGGGTACAGGGTCAGGGAAGGGCAGAGTGGTCAGGCGGGCGGATACAGGGACGGGCAGAGTGGTCAGACGGGCGGGTACAGGGTCAGGGACGGGCAGAGTGGTCAGGCGGGCGGATACAGGGTCAGGGATAGGCAGAGTGGTCAGGCGGGCAGGTACAGGGTCAGGGACGGGCAGAGTGGTCAGGCGGGCGGGTACAGGGTCAGGGATAGGCAGAGTGGTCAGGTGGGCGGGTACAGGGTCAGGGACGGGCAGAGTGGTCAGGCGGGCGGGTACAGGGTCAGGACAGGCAGAGTGGTCAGGCGGGCGGGTACAGGGTCAGGGACAGGCAGAGTGGTCAGGCGGGCGGGTACAGGGTCAGGGATGGGCAGAGTGGTCAGGCGGGCGGGTACAGGGTCAGGGATGGGCAGAGTGGTCAGGTGGGCGGGTACAGGGTCAGGACAGGCAGAGTGGTCAGGCGGGCGGGTACAGGGTCAGGACAGGCAGAGTGGTCAGGCGGGTGGGTACAGGGTCAGGGACGGGCAGAGTGGTCAGGCGGGAGGGTACAGAGTCAGGGACGGGCAGAGTGGTCAGACGGGCGGGTACAGGGTCAGGGACGGGCAGAGTGGTCAGGCGGGCGGGTACAGGGTCAGGGACGGGCAGAGTGGTCAGGCGGGCGGGTACAGGGTCAGGGACGGGCAGAGTGGTCAGGCGGGCGGGTACAGGGTCAGGACAGGCAGAGTGGTCAGGCGGGCGGGTACAGGGTCAGGGACGGGCAGAGTGGTCAGGCAGGTGGGTACAGGGTCAGGACAGGCAGAGTGGTCAGGCGGGCGGGTACAGGGTCAGGGACGGGCAGAGTGGTCAGGCGGGCGGGTACAGGGTCAGGGACGGGCAGAGTGGTCAGGCGGGCGGGTACAGGGTCAGGGACGGGCAGAGTGGTCAGGCAGGTGGGTACAGGGTCAGGACAGGCAGAGTGGTCAGGCGGGCGGGTACAGGGTCAGGGACGGGCAGATTGGTCAGGCGTGCGGGTACAGGGTCAGGACAGGCACAGTGGTCAGGCGGGTGGGTACAGGGGCAGGACAGGCAGAGTGGTCAGGCGGGCAGGTACAAGGTCAGGACAGGCAGAGTGGTCAGGCGGGCGGGTACAGGGTCAGGGACGGGCAGAGTGGCCAGGCGGGCGGGTACATGGTCAGGTACAGGGACGGGCAGAGTGGTCAGGCGGGCGGGTACAGGGTCAGGGATGGGCAGAGTGGTCAGGCGGGCGGGTACAGGGTCAGGGACGGGCAGGGGGGTCAGGCGGGCGGGTACAGGGTCAGGGACGGGCAGAGTGGTCAGGCGGGCGGGTACAGGGTCAGGGACGGGCAGAGTGGTCAGGCAGGCGGGTACAGGGTCAGGACAGGCAAGGGTCAAAAACCAAGAGGACAAGAAAAAGAGAGGCTGGGAAAAAACAGGAGCTGACAGGACAAACGCTGGTAAGCTTGACAAACAAGACCAACTGGCAAGAGACAAACAGAAAACACAGGTATAAGTACACAGGGGATAATGGAGAAGATGGGCGACACCTGGAGGGGGGTGGAGACAAGCACAAAGACAGGTGAAACAGATCAGGGCGTGACAATAGCAATGTTTTATGAGTCAGCTGGGGTTTGAAGTAGGGGTATCTACAGTAGCTGTCTTGTTTGTATTTGTTCAATGCCTCCATTGATTTCATAATCTATATTGGATATGTGGCTGTACAGATTCTGGTTCCAGTCAACCCAAGATGATGAACCCTGAAGATGGGACAAAGGGCAAGAGGAAGCCAGCTGTTCTCAAGCCCTACCTTGCCCACGTCTTCCAAGAGCTCACCGAGTATGAATAAAGACCTCTAGTGAGCTAACTACACACACACACACACACACACGCACACACACACACACACACACACACACACACACACACACACACACACACACACACACACACACACACACACACACACACACACACACACACACACACACACACACACACACACACACACACACACACACACACACACACACGAATGTACACACTATACATCCACATTGATTTAGTACTGTAGATATGTGGTAGGGGTAGGGGCCTGAGGGCGCACAGTGTTGTGAAATCTGTGAATGTATTGTAATGTTTTTAAAATTGTATAAACTGCCTTCATTTTGCTGGACCCCAGGAAGAGTAGCTGCTGCTTTGGCAGCTAATGGGGATCCATAATCAACACAAATACAAACACACAGGCACACAATATACTGTAGTTTAAAATTAGTGTTGTAATGATGATCGTATTTGGTTACATATGTGTTAACTGTTGTTACTTCTATTACCAATTATGTTGTTCATTTGTTGTTAATGTTGTAACCAGTTTGAATAAATGTATTTTATGTAGAAATGTATTGTTTTTCTTACATTTCACTGTAAATGTACAGCATGCCACAAGAGTTGCCAACTTAATACTGTAATTTTGTTATACAACAGGGATGCTGTAATATATTTTACAGTTATTTTTCCTTACAGTAAAACATAACATCAGCAGGGATGCTGTAATGTGTTTTACAGTAAGGAAAATAGTACTCTAAAATATATTACAACACCACTACTTTTAAGCAAAATTGCAGGAGAGGAGGTGGGGGGTGAGAGGAGAGGGGAGGGGAAGAGAGGTAGAGAGGAGAGAGGACAGGAGGGAAAGAGAGGAGAGAGGAAGGGAGAGGGGAAGAGAGGAGAGAGGAGGGGAGAGGGAAGGGGAGAGGGGATGTTAGTGGTTAAAGAGAAAGATTGTGTTACAGATTATTATTCCCATGCTGTCAGGAAGCATCATAGCGGAACGTTCAGAAGAGGAGGAGTGGAGGAGAAGAGGAGTGGAGGTCTCTCTTCCCCACGACACCTGCTGCGTCTCCATCTGCTGTTTCCTACATGGGCTCCCACATTCCTCCTTCCTTCCCTCCATCCATCCATCCCTCACTCTAATGGTCCCTCCTTTCCTCCTCCCCCTTTCTCTCCTCCACCTCTCTGCAAACTTTTCAACCAATCCTCTCTCTCCTACTCCATTCAATTCTCACTCACAGAGGAACTCTGACTTTACCCAGAATACACAGG
>NC_092090.1:22893789-22898789 GCF_045679555.1 Salvelinus alpinus
CAGACTGTTGAACAGCTTCTATTACCAGACCATCAGACTGTTGAACAGCTTCTATCACCAGACCATCAGACCATCAGACTGTTGAACAGCTTCTATTACCAGACCATCAGACTGTTGAACAGCTTCTATCACCAGACCATCAGACTGTTGAACAGCTTCTATTACCAGACCATCAGACTGTTGAACAGCTTCCATTACCATCAGACTGTTGAACAGCTTCTATTACCAGACCATCAGACTGTTGAACAGCTTCTATTACCAGACCATCAGACTGTTGAACAGCTTCTATCACCAGACCATCAGACTGTTGAACAGCTTCTATCACCAGACCATCAGACTGTTGAACAGCTTCTATCACCAGACCATCAGACTGTTGAACAGCTTCTATCACCAGACCATCAGACTGTTGAACAGCTTCTATCACCAGACCATCAGACTGTTGAACAGCTTCTATTACCAGACCATCAGACTGTTGAACAGCTTCTATTACCAGACCATCAGACTGTTGAACAGCTTCTATCACCAGACCATCAGACTGTTGAACAGCTTCTATCACCAGACCATCAGACTGTTGAACAGCTTCTATCACCAGACCATCAGACTGTTGAACAGCTTCTATCACCAGACCATCAGACTGTTGAACAGCTTCTATCACCAGACCATCAGACTGTTGAACAGCTTCTATCACCAGACCATCAGACTGTTGAACAGCTTCTATCACCAGACCATCAGACTGTTGAACAGCTTCTATTACCATCAGACTGTTGAACAGCTTCTATTACCAGACCATCAGACTGTTGAACAGCTTCTATTACCAGACCATCAGACTGTTGAACAGCTTCTATTACCAGACCATCAGACTGTTGAACAGCTTCTATTACCAGACCATCAGACTGTTGAACAGCTTCTATCACCAGACCATCAGACTGTTGAACAGCTTCTATCACCAGACCATCAGACTGTTGAACAGCTTCTATCACCAGACCATCAGACTGTTGAACAGCTTCTATTACCAGACCATCAGACTGTTGAACAGCTTCTATCACCAGACCATCAGACTGTTGAACAGCTTCTATCACCAGACCATCAGACTGTTGAACAGCTTCTATCACCAGACCATCAGACTGTTGAACAGCTTCTATCACCAGACCATCAGACTGTTGAACAGCTTCTATCACCAGACCATCAGACTGTTGAACAGCTTCTATCACCAGACCATCAGACTGTTGAACAGCTTCTATCACCAGACCATCAGACTGTTGAACAGCTTCTATCACCAGACCATCAGACTGTTGAACAGCTTCTATTACCAGACCATCAGACTGTTGAACAGCTTCTATTACCAGACCATCAGACTGTTGAACAGCTTCTATTACCAGACCATCAGACTGTTGAACAGCTTCTATTACCAGACCATCAGACTGTTGAACAGCTTCTATCACCAGACCATCAGACTGTTGAACAGCTTCTATCACCAGACCATCAGACTGTTGAACAGCTTCTATCACCAGACCATCAGACTGTTGAACAGCTTCTATCACCAGACCATCAGACTGTTGAACAGCTTCTATCACCAGACCATCAGACTGTTGAACAGCTTCTATTACCAGACCATCAGACTGTTGAACAGCTTCTATCACCAGACCATCAGACTGTTGAACAGCTTCTATCACCAGACCATCAGACTGTTGAACAGCTTCTATCACCAGACCATCAGACTGTTGAACAGCTTCTATCACCAGACCATCAGACTGTTGAACAGCTTCTATCACCAGACCATCAGACTGTTGAACAGCTTCTATCACCAGACCATCAGACTGTTGAACAGCTTCTATCACCAGACCATCAGACTGTTGAACAGCTTCTATCACCAGACCATCAGACTGTTGAACAGCTTCTATCACCAGACCATCAGACTGTTGAACAGCTATATTGTAATTATTTCGCCACTATGGCCTATTTATTGCCTTACCTCCCTTATCCTACCTCATTTGCACACAATGTATATAGACTTTTTCTATTGTATTATTGACTGTACGTTTGTTTATCCCATGTGTAACTCTGTGTTGTTGTTTGTGTTGCACTGCTTTGTTTTATCTTGGCCAGGTCGCAGTTGTAAATGAGAACTTGTTCTCAACTGTTCTACCTGGTTAAATAAAGGTGAAATAAAAATAATACAAAAATAATATATATTTTTAGAAATGTCTGATCCATTATTCAAACTTTCATCAGAGAGATGAAAAATGAATGCAATAAACTGTAGAGAAAGACACGGTACAAAGATAGATTGTGTTCCGTGTGACATTGTTCTACTTAGTCTGTCATGAGTAATGCTACGACGTGTTAGCATGCTACGTCTACTAGCTCTGTCTGCAATGTACATAATGCTACGACGTGTTAGCATGCTACGTCTACTAGCTCTGTCTGCAATGTACATAATGCTAAAACATCTTAGCACGCTGAGTCACTGTCTACAGTGTACCAGACAATATAAATGCAATGGATGAAGATATAATGCTACAAGTGGCCTACATCTGTTGTGGGAGATGGTAAACAAAGTGTTATGACGTGACCTTGTCCTCTGTGCTAATGGTCTGTCTGGCATCACATTTAATAACAACATAGGTTGTACCACTGACATTACCTATTGTTTTCATTACTGTAGAGCTAGCCTCCTCTCCTCTCCTCTCCTCTCCTCTCCTCTCCTCTCCTCTCCTCTCCTCTCCTCTCCTCTCCTCTCCTCTCCTCTCCTCTCCTCTCCTCTCCTCTCCTCTCCTCTCCTCTCCTCTCCTCTCCTCTCCTCTCCTCTCATCAGACAGCAGACAGTGGACAGTATACAACTCCCTACTCTCTGGTAAAACTATCAGTGAGATATTAAGATAAAAAGAGCTGAGTGATTTTCTGTTCCATTCTTCCCTGTTGTCACACCTTCAGGTGTTCCAGACCCACTCCTCTCTGGTACTGGTCTGACAGGTTAGGACCTCAGACCCTTAATAATATCATACACACACATCACACACTTACAGACGCACACGCACACAAACACACACACACACCTCCAGGCAAGTACTGCAGGGCTTTACTAAGCAGAGGGAGGTCAGGTGTTTTGGTCCAGTGCCAGCATGATTACAGGGGCTGTAAGGCTCTGCTGCATCACTACCCTGGCCAGACTGTTGAAATGCACAGGAATACTGCATCACATTACAGGACAAACACTCGGGTACACGGACACGGACAAATGCAGGCATCCACAACATGCACGTACGCACGCACACACACACTCTCACACTCACACCTACACTCACACTCACACTCACACCTACACACACACACACACACACACACACACACACACACACACACACACACACACACACACACACACACACACACACACACACACACACACACACACACACACACACACACACACACACACACACACACACACACTTGTATAGACCCAGACACACACACACACTAAGTCCCTTACAGATATGAGCAAACACCTTGACCTTTACGAAGACTCAGCATTTACCTCAGAGCACTTGGCTTTTTCTGTTCCACAGCACTATAATAAATACCACAGGATTCAGATAGGGGTTAGTATGAGATGTGGGGTTTGGAGGCAAGATAACCGGTGTATGTGTGTGTGTGTGTGTGTGTATGGTGGATGAGATGAGGGGGTTGAAGACAGGGGGTAACCTACTAAACAACACATTCTCAAATCAAATCAAATCAAATCAAATTTTATTAGTCACATACACATGGTTAGCAGATGTTAATGCGAGTGTAGCGAAATGCTTGTGCTTCTAGTTCCGACAATGCAGTAATAACAACAAGTAATCTAACCTAACAATTCCACAACTACTACCTTATACACACAAGTGTAAAGGGATAAAGAATATGTACATAAAGATATATGAATGAGTGATGGTACAGAACGGCATAGGCAAGATGCAGTAGATGGTATAGAGTACGGTATATACATATGAGATGAGTACTGTAGGGTATGTAAACATAAAGTGGCATAGTTTAAAGTGGCTAGTGGTACATGTATTACATAAAGATGGCAAGATGCAGTAGATGATATAGAGTACAGTATATACATATACATATGAGATGGGTAATGTAGGGTATGTAAACATTATATTAAGTGGCATTGTTTAAAGTGGCTAGTGGTACATTTTTACATAATTTCCATCAATTCCCATTTTTAAAGTGGCTGGAGTTGAGTCAGTATGTTGGCAGCGGCCGCTAAATGTTAGTGGTGGCTGTTTAACAGTCTGATGGCCTTGAGATAGAAGCTGTTTTTCAGTCTCTCGGTCCCTGCTTTGATGCACCTGTACTGACCTCGCCTTCTGGATGATAGCGGGGTGAACAGGCAGTGGCTTGGGTGGTTGTTGTCCTTGATGATCTTTATGGTCTTCCTGTGACATCGGGTGGTGTAGGTGTCCTGGAGGGCAGGTAGTTTGCCCCCGGTGATGCGTTCTGCAGACCTCACTACCCTCTGGAGAGCCTTACGGTTGTGGGCGGAGCAGTTGCCGTACCAGGCGGTGATACAGCCCGACAGGATGCTCTCGATTGTGCATCTGTAGAAGTGTGTGAGTGCTTTTGGTGACAAGCCGAATTTCTTCAGCCTCCTGAGGTTGAAGAGGCGCTGCTGCGCCTTCTTCACAACGCTGTCTGTGTGGGTGGACCAATTCAGTTTGTCCGTGATGTGTACACCGAGGAACTTAAAACTTTCCACCTTCTCCACTACTGACCCGTCGATGTGGATAGGGGGGTGCTCCCTCTGCTGTTTCCTGAAGTCCACAATCATCTCCTTTGTTTTGTTGACGTTGAGTGTGAGGTTATTTTCCTGACACCACACTCCGAGGGCCCTCACCTCCTCCCTGTAGGCCGTCTCGTCGTTGTTGGTAATCAAGCCTACCACTGTAGTGTCATCCGCAAACTTGATGATTGAGTTGGAGGCGTGCATGGCCACGCAGTCGTGGGTG
>NC_092090.1:22903695-22918832 GCF_045679555.1 Salvelinus alpinus
TTAACTTTTACTGCCTCAGAAACCCGGATCCGGGAGCACCCCCACCCCCCACACACTGATTAGCATAGATAGCATAGCTTCAGAAGTAGATAGTAGCATCTAAATATCATTAAATCACAAGTCCAAGACACCAGATGAAAGATACAGATCTTGTGAATAAAGCCACCATTTCAGATTTTTAAAATGTTTTACAGGGAAGACAAAATATGTAAATCTATTAGCTAAACACGTTAGCAAAATACACCACTATTCTAACTCCATCAGTTTCTTACTCCTTCAGGTGCTATCACCAATTCGGCTCAACTAAGATATTGATAGCCAATAACCTATAAAAAAAACCATCAGATGACAGTCTGATAACATATTCATGGTATAGGATAGTTTTTGTTAGAAAAAAGTGCATATTTCAGGTAGAAATCACAGTTTACAATTGCACCGACCATCACAAATCCACTAGAATTACTAGATAGAGCAACGTGTATGACCAATTTACTCATCATAAAACATTTCATAAAAATAGACAAAGCATAGCAATGGAAAGACCCAGTTCTTGTGATTTCAGACCATATTTCAGATTTTCTAAGCGTTTTTCAGCGAAAACACAATAAATCGATAAGTTAGCATACTACATGTTCCAACGTTACCAGAGCATCGATTCCAGCCAAAGAGCGCTATAACGTAATCACCGCCAAAAGATATTAATTTTTTCACTAACCTTCTCAGAATTCTTCCGATGACACTCCTGTAACATCATTTTACAACATACATATACAGTTTGTTCGAAAAGGTGCATATTTAGCCATACAAAACCGTGGTTACACAATGAAAATACTAGGAAATCAAGCCTCAATATGTCTGACGTCATCTATCAGAGTGATCTAGTTTAATTAAAAGCTAATCATATACTTGACTAAAAAATACAGGGTTGACAGGAATCGAAAGACAAATTAGTTCTTAATGCAACCGCTGATTTACATTTTTAAAATTATCCTTACTTTTCAATACAGGGTTGGCCAAGTGAAGCTATACCAAACAAAATGGCGATGTATGCGTTTAAAATATTTCGACAGAAACACGGTTTATCATATTAAATATTGCTTACTTTGAGCTGATCTTCCATCATATTCTTGGGCAATGTATCCTTTCTATGTTATAAACGTCTTTTGGTCGATAGATGTCCTCTGTCCTTCGAAATGTCCATCACCAACGACCGACACCCTAAAGCGTGTCCAAACTTTCAGAGTGCACGACAAAGAAATTCCTCAAAATCGCACTAAACGGATATAAATTGATATAAAACGGTTAAAATTCACTACATTATGATGTTTTTAACAACTATAACGACTGAAAACATGACCGGAGAAATACTGCTGGTTAGAAAACGATTTGGAACGAGGCAGGTCCGATGGCCTTCACGCTTGAGGCGCACGTTGAGAAAGAGGGGTCTCTGTACATTTTTGTCATTTATAATGGCTGTGAACGTCCCATAGACTTCATTGAAAACGTGATGACGTACAGACACCCAGAGGAAGACGTAGGTAGTGTCGGTTTCTTCATAGCATTCACTGTGGCCTTATAAACAGACCCCAGATCAGAGGTAAAAATTTCTGAAATCTGAACCCTGTCATGAAAAGTGCTGTAGAAATTGTTCTGTACCACTCAGAGACAAAATTTCAACTCCTATAGAAACTATAGACTGTTTTCTATCCAATAATAACAATAATATGCATATTGTACGATCAAGAATTGAGTACGAGGCAGTTTAATTTGGAAATGTAAAAAAAAAAATAATGCTAACAGCTCCCCCTATTGACAAAAGGTTAAACTGACGGATGCGGTGGATTGAGACGCAGCCCATACAAACAAACTGATATCTGTAGTTTAAACTGACGGATGCGGTGGATTGAGACTCAGCCCATACAAACAAACTGATATCTGTAGTTTAAACTGACGGATTCGGTGGATTGAGACTCAGCCCATACAAACAAACTGATATCTGTAGTTTAAACTGACGGATGCGGTGGATTGAGACGCAGCCCATACAAACAAACTGATATCTGTAGTTTAAACTGACGGATGTTGGTGGATTGAGACGCAGCCCATACAAACAAACTGATATCTGTAGTTTAAACTGACGGATGTTGGTAGATTGAGACGCAGCCCATACAAACAAACTGATATCTGTAGTTTAAACTGACGGATGCGGTGGATTGAGACTCAGCCCATACAAACAAACTGATATCTGTAGTTTAAACTGACGGATGTTGGTGGATTGAGACGCAGCCCATACAAACAAACTGATATCTGTAGTTTAAACTGACGGATGTTGATGGGGAGGTTTTATGATGTTACTTAGATTGACACCATCAATCTAAGTAACAGATTGGGGGGAGCTGCCTTAATCTACGTTATCGGCACCCAGGAAACAGTTTTTGTTTGTGGTTAACTGCCTCCACCTTGTCGGTTACTGGCCAAACGTTCTTAAGCGCTAGGCTACCTACCTGGCTAGGAGAAAAAGGGAGGAGACGAGAGTGCATCTTTAATACTATACACAACACAATGCCACAGATGTCTCAAGTTGAGGGAGAGTGCAATTGGCATGCTGACCAGAGGAATGTCCACCAGAGCTGTTGCCAGAGAATTTAATGTTCATTTCTCTACCATAAGCCATCGTTTTAGAGCCATCGCTTTAGAGAACTTTGCAGTAAGTCCAACCGGCCTCATAACCGCAGACCACGTGTAGCCATGCCAGACCAGGACATCCCCATCCGGCTTCTTCACATTCGGGATCATCTGAGACCAGCCACCTGGACAGCTGATGAAACTATGGGTTTGCACAACCAAAGAATTTCTGCACAAACTATCAGAAACCATCTCAGGGAAGCTCATCGTCCTCACTCGGGTCTTGACCTGACTCCAGTTCGGCGACATAACAGAGTGGGCCAATGCTCACCTTCAGTGTCCCCTGGAACACTGGAGAAGTGTGCTTTTCACGGATGAATCCCGGTTTGTAACTGTACCGGCAGATGGCAGACAGAATGTACGGTGTCATTTGGGTGAGTGGTTGCTGATGTCAGTGCCCCATGGTGGCGATGGGGTTATGGTATGAGCAGGCATAAGCTACAGACAACGAACCCAATTGTGTTTTATTTGTGCCAATTTCAATGCACAGAGATACAGTGACGAGATCCGTAGGCCCATTGTTGTGCCAATCATCCGCTGCCATCACCTCATGTTTCAGCATGATAATGCACTGCCCCATGTCGCATGGATCTGTACACAACTCCTGGAAGCTGAAAATGTCCATGGCCTGCAAACTCACCAGACATGTCACCCACTGAGCATGTTTGGGATGCTCTGGATCATCGTGTAAGACAGCGTGTTCCAGTTCCTGCCAACATCCAGAAGAGTTGCACAGCCATTGAGGAGGAGTGGGACAACATTCCACAGGACACAATCAACAGCCTGATCAACTCTATGTGAAGGAGATGTGTCGCGCTGCATGAGGCAAATGATGGTCACACCAGATACTGACTGATTTTATGATCCACACCTCTACTTTAAAAAAAGGTATCCGAGGGTCTTGGCAGATGCATGTTTGTATTCCCAGTCATGTGAAATCCATAGATTAGGGCCTAATACATTTATTTTAATTAACTGATTTTCTTATATGAACTATAAATCAGGAAAATCTTAGAAATTGTTGAATGTTACGTTTGTATTTTTGCTCAGTATCTAAAAGGGATCAATGAGTAGTGATAGTTTTACTACCATTATTTTTAACAGCAATAAAACTGAAGTGTAACACTATTAAGTACACAAACGCACACAAATACATACACACACTTGCGAACACTTGCAAACACTTGCAAACACACACACACACACACACACACACACACACACACACACACACACACACACACACACACACACACACACACACACACACACACACACACACACACACACACACACACACACACACACACACACACACACACACACACACACACACACACACACACACACACACACACAGTAGTAGAGTAACAGTACACCTTCCTGCTAGAATAATTTCTGATTGAGTAATGGTCCTCTTGACATCTAGGGACCACCGTAGTCTGTCTCACAGTTCTGGTGCCAGAGGCTGGAGGCTGATAGGAGGTTAGGGTGCTGATGTAGGGGGCTAGAGGGTTAGGAGGCTAGGGGGTTAGGAAGCTAGGGAGCTAGGGGTAAGGAGGTTAGGGGGCTAGAGGGTTAGGAGGCTAGGGGGCTAGGAGGCTAGGTGGTTAGGAGGCTAGGGGGCTAGGGGTAAGGAGGTTAGGGGGCTAGGGGTAAGGAGGTTAGGGGGCTAGGGGGTTAGCCGTTAGAGGGCTAATGGGTTAGAAGACTAGAGGGCTAGGTGGTTAGGAGGCTAGGGGGCTAGGGGTAAGGAGGTTAGGGGGCTAGGGAGCTAGGGGTAAGGAGGTTAGGGGGCTAGGGGGTTAGGGGTTAGAGGGCTAATGGGTTAGAAGACTAGAGGGCTAGGTGGTTAGGATGCTAGGGAGCTAGGGGTAAGGAGGTTAGGGGGCTAGGGGGTTAGGGGTTAGAGGGCTAATGGGTTAGAAGACTAGAGGGCTAGGTGGTTAGGAGGCTAGGGGCTAGGGGTAAGGAGGTTAGGGGGCTAGGGAGCTAGGGGTAAGGAGGTTAGGGGGCTAGGGGGTTAGGGGTTAGAGGGCTAATGGGTTAGAAGACTAGAGGGCTAGGTGGTTAGGAGGCTAGGGAGCTAGGGGTAAGGAGGTTAGGGGGCTAGGGGGTTAGGAGGCTAGGGAGCTAGGGGGTTAGCCGTTAGAGGGCTAATGGGTTAGAAGACTAGAGGGCTAGGTGGTTAGGAGGCTAGGGAGCTAGGGGTAAGGAGGTTAGGAGGCTAGGGAGCTAGGGGGCTAGGGGTAAGGAGGTTAGGGGGCTAGGGGGTTAGGGGTAAGGAGGTTAGGGGGTTAGGGAGCTAGGGGTAAGGAGGTTAGAAGACTAGAGGGCTAGGTGGTTAGGAGGCTAGGGGGCTAGGGGTTAGGAGGCTAGGGGGCTAGGGGGTTAGGGGTAAGGAGGTTAGGGGGCTAGGGAGCTAGGGGTAAGGAGGTTAGGGGGCTAGGGGGTTAGGAGGCTAGGGAGCTAGGGGTTAGGAGGCTAGGGGGCTAGGGGGTTAGGGGTAAGGAGGTTAGGGGGCTAGGGGGTTAGGGGTTAGAGGGCTAATGGGTTAGAAGACTAGAGGGCTAGGTGGTTAGGAGGCTAGGGAGCTAGGGGTAAGGAGGTTAGGGGGCTAGGGGGTTAGGGGTTAGAGGGCTAATGGGTTAGAAGACTAGAGGGCTAGGTGGTCAGGAGGCTAGGGGGCTAGGGGTAAGGAGGTTAGGGGGCTAGGGAGCTAGGGGTAAGGAGGTTAGGGGGCTAGGGGGTTAGGGAGCTAGGGGTAAGGAGGTTAGGGGGCTAGGGGGTTAGGAGGCTAGGGAGCTAGGGGGTTAGCCGTTAGAGGGCTAATGGGTTAGAAGACTAGAGGGCTAGGTGGTTAGGAGGCTAGGGAGCTAGGGGGCTAGGGGTAAGGAGGTTAGGGGGCTAGGGGGTTAGGGGTAAGGAGGTTAGGGGGCTAGGGAGCTAGGGGTAAGGAGGTTAGAAGACTAGAGGGCTAGGTGGTTAGGAGGCTAGGGGGCTAGGGGTTAGGAGGCTAGGGGGCTAGGGGGTTAGGGGTAAGGAGGTTAGGGGGCTAGGGAGCTAGGGGTAAGGAGGTTAGGGGGCTAGGGGGTTAGGAGGCTAGGGAGCTAGGGGTTAGGAGGCTAGGGGGCTAGGGGGTTAGGGGTAAGGAGGTTAGGGGGCTAGGGGGTTAGGGGTTAGAGGGCTAATGGGTTAGAAGACTAGAGGGCTAGGTGGTTAGGAGGCTAGGGAGCTAGGGGTAAGGAGGTTAGGGGGCTAGGGGGTTAGGAGGCTAGGGAGCTAGGGGTAAGGAGGTTAGGGGGCTAATGGGTTAGAAGACTAGAGGGCTAGGTGGTTAGGAGGCTAGGGAGCTAGGGGTAAGGAGGTTAGGGGGCTAGGGGGTTAGGAGGCTAGGGAGCTAGGGGGTTAGCCGTTAGAGGGCTAATGGGTTAGAAGACTAGAGGGCTAGGTGGTTAGGAGGCTAGGGAGCTAGGGGGCTAGGGGTAAGGAGGTTAGGGGGCTAGGGGGTTAGGGGTAAGGAGGTTAGGGGGCTAGGGAGCTAGGGGTAAGGAGGTTAGAAGACTAGAGGGCTAGGTGGTTAGGAGGCTAGGGGGCTAGGGGTTAGGAGGCTAGGGGGCTAGGGGGCTAGGGGTAAGGAGGTTAGGGGGCTAGGGAGCTAGGGGTAAGGAGGTTAGGGGGCTAGGGGGTTAGGAGGCTAGGGAGCTAGGGGTTAGGAGGCTAGGGGGCTAGGGGGTTAGGGGTAAGGAGGTTAGGGGGCTAGGGGGTTAGGGGTTAGAGGGCTAATGGGTTAGAAGACTAGAGGGCTAGGTGGTTAGGAGGCTAGGGAGCTAGGGGTAAGGAGGTTAGGGGGCTAGGGGGTTAGGAGGCTAGGGAGCTAGGGGTTAGGAGGCTAGGGGGCTAGGGGGTTAGGGGTAAGGAGGTTAGGGGGCTAGGGGGTTAGGGGTAAGGAGGTTAGGGAGCTAGGGGTTAGGAGGCTAGGGAGCTAGGGGTTAGGAGGCTAGGGGGCTAGGGGGTTAGGGGTAAGGAGGTTAGGGGGCTAGGGGGTTAGGGGTAAGGAGGTTAGGAGGCTAGGAGGCTAGGGGGTTAGGAGGCTAGGGAGCTAGGGGTAAGGAGGCTAGGGGGTTAGGGGTAAGGAGGTTAGGGGGCTAGGGGGTTAGGGGTAAGGAGGTTAGGAGGCTAGGGGGTTAGGGGGTTAGGGGTAAGGAGGCTAGGGGGCTAGGGGTAAGGAGGCTAGGGGGCTAGGGGGTTAGGGGTAAGGAGGTTAGGGAGCTAGGGGTAAGGAGGCTAGGGGGCTAGGGGGTTAGGGGTAAGGAGGTTAGGGACCTAGGGGTAAGGAGGTTAGGGAGCTAGGGGGTTAGGGGGTTAGGGGTAAGGAGGTTAGGGAGCTAGGGGTAAGGAGGTTAGGGGGCTAGGGGGTTAGGGGGTTAGGGGTAAGGAGGTTAGGGAGCTAGGGGTAAGGAGGTTAGGGGGTTAGCCATTAGAGGGCTAATGGGTTAGAAGACTAGAGGGCTAGGTGGTTAGGAGGCTAGGGGGCTAGGGGTAAGGAGGTTAGGGGGCTAGGGGGTTAGGGGTAAGGAGGTTAGGGGGCTAGGGGGTTAGGAGGCTAGGGAGCTAGGGGTAAGGAGGTTAGGGGGCTAGGGGGTTAGGGGTAAGGAGGTTAGGGGGCTAGGGGGTTAGGGGTAAGGAGGTTAGGGGGCTAGGGGGTTAGGAGGCTAGGGGGCTAGGGGTAAGGAGGTTAGGGGGCTAGGGGGTTAGGGGTAAGGAGGTTAGGGGGCTAGGGGGTTAGGAGGCTAGGGAGCTAGGGGTAAGGAGGTTAGGGGGCTAGGGGGTTAGGGGTAAGGAGGTTAGGGGGCTAGGGGTAAGGAGGCTAGGGAGCTAGGGGGTTAGCCGTTAGAGGGCTAATGGGTTAGAAGACTAGAGGGCTAGGTGGTTAGGAGGCTAGGGGGCTAGGGGTAAGGAGGTTAGGGGGCTAGGGGGTTAGGGGGCTAGGGAGCTAGGGGTAAGGAGGTTAGGAGGCTAGGGAGCTAGGGGTAAGGAGGTTAGGGGGCTAGGGGGTTAGGGGTTAGAGGGCTAATGGGTTAGAAGACTAGAGGGCTAGGTGGTTAGGAGGCTAGGGGGCTAGGGGTAAGGAGGTTAGGAGGCTAGGGAGCTAGGGGGTTAGGGGTTAGAGGGCTAATGGGTTAGACTAGAGGGCTAGGTGGTTAGGAGGCTAGGGGGCTAGGTGGTTAGGAGGTTAGGGGGCTAGGGGGTTAGGAGGCTAGGGGGCTAGGGGTAAGGAGGTTAGGAGGCTAGGGAGCTAGGGGTAAGGAGGCTAGGGGGCTAGGGGGTTAGGGGTAAGGAGGTTAGGGGGCTAGGGGGCTAGGGGGCTAGGGGGTTAGGGGGCTAGGGGGTTAGGGGTAAGGAGGTTAGGGGGCTAGGGGGCTAGGGGGCTAGGGGGTTAGGGGGTTAGGGTTTAGAGGGCTAATGGGTTAGAAGACTAGAGGGCTAGGTGGTTAGGAGGCTAGGGGGCTAGGGGTAAGGAGGTTAGGGGGCTAGGGGGTTAGGGGTAAGGAGGCTAGGAGGCTAGGGGGCTAGGGGGTTAGGAGGCTAGGGAGCTAGAGGTAAGGAGGTTAGGGGGCTAGGGGGTTAGGGGTTAGAGGGCTAATGGGTTAGAAGACTAGAGGGCTAGGTGGTTAGGAGGCTAGGGGGCTAGGGGTAAGGAGGTTAGGGGGCTAGGGAGCTAGGGGTAAGGAGGTTAGGGGGCTAGGGGGTTAGGAGGCTAGGGAGCTAGGGGTAAGGAGGTTAGGGGGCTAGGGGGTTAGGGGTAAGGAGGTTAGGGAGCTAGGGGGTTAGCCGTTAGAGGGCTAATGGGTTAGAAGACTAGAGGGCTAGGTGGTTAGGAGGCTAGGGAGCTAGGGGTTAGGAGGCTAGGGGGCTAGGGGGTTAGAAGACTAAGGGGTTAGGGGATTAGGACACTAAGGGGTTAGGAGCCTAGGGGGCTAGTGGGTTAGGAGACTAAGGGGTTAGGGGTTAGAGGGCTAATGGGTTAGAAGACTAGGGGCTAGGGGATTAGGAGGCTAGGGGACTAGGGATAAGGAGGTTAAGGGGTTAGGAGACTAAGGGGTTAGGAGGCTTGGGGGCTAGGGGTTTAGGGGGCTAGGGGGTTAGGAGGCTAGGGGCTAGGGGGTTAGGAGGCTAGGGACTAGGGATAAGGAGGTTAAGGGGCTAGGGGGTTAGGAGGCTAGGGGGCTAGTGGGTTAGGAGGCTAGGGGGCTAGAGGGTTAGGGGGCTAGGGGGTTAGGGAGTTAGGAGTCTAGGGAGCTAGGGGGTAAGGGTGTTAGGGGGCTAGGGTGTTAGGGGGCTAGGGTGTTAGGAGGCTTGGGGGCTAGTGGGTTAGGAGGCTAAGGGGCTAGGGAGTTAGGAGTCTAGGGAGCTAGGGGGTAAGGGTGTTAGGGGGCTAGGGTGTTAGGGGGCTAGGGTGTTAGGGGGCTAGGGTGTTAGGGGGCTAGGGTGTTAGGGGGCTAGCGGTTAAGGGGTTAGGAGGCTAGGTGGTTAGGAGGTTAGGGAGCTAGGGGGCTAGTGAGTTAGGAGGTTAGGGGGTTAGGGGCTCCTCATCCCCCTCTAACTCTCTTTTTATCCAGCTTGTAAAAATGCATTGCACTTAGCAGGCCCAGTGGACTGAGGAGTAATGGTCTGTCCATCAAGGCCCGGCGGCTGGCTGTGACTCACCCTAATGGAGAGGGGAGGGGGAGGAGAGGGAGCGGGCATTATAGGAACCGTCAATACCTTCTAGCTGACTTCATCTATAGGACCTAAGGAACCTTCTGGGCTTGATTAAACAATACATCATTCAACCACAACTACAGTAGGCAGTAAATACCACGTTGAGTAGACACTGTAAATTACACAGTGGATCGATAGCACTATAATGCATGGTGTGCTGTAGCATGTACTGTACAGTAAAGTGCTGTGTGCTCTTCAAGAGTAAGTTTGGAGGATGTGCATGCAGACAGGAGGAACTGATTTATTGACAATAGACATTTTAATGACTGCAGCTCATGCTTTGTTAAACATCATCAAACATTCTAATGATTATTAAAGCCTCAGATCAACAGATCTACCAGGCTCAGTTCCACTGTTGGCCATCTGTTTATATCTGAGATAATACTCATCTGCAGAACTAAATGACAATCACTACAGACGTTTCTCAAGGTTAACCATTACAATCAAAGTGACTGGTCCAACTCAAATAGTTGTATACCTTTATTTCAGTTTGAATTTAAGGAAGTATATACCATTTTCCGGTAATCACAATGTTTGTTTCATCCAGCTTTTCTGCATTTTTTGGCCCAGAATTTGTTTAAAGTTTTAATGGAGTTGAATGAAGTATCAGTTCCTCACACTATTTACTTTCAAATAGAAAACAACAACAGAATGTATTTAGAGAACATAAGTGTAGTTTTCTGTATTATAATATAATATACTAGTAATATTCTGCTGTAGCCAGAACCATTTCACCAGCCTGCTAGAACACTCCGCAACATCCATCACCTCTGCAGAACCACACAACAGCAGAGCAGGACAAATTAACTTTCCTCCCTCTCCCCCCCCCCCCCCCCCCCCCATCATAAATAACCACTAATACCTGCAGTTTGTATTCTGTGTGAATAAGAAATAGGAAATATTGCCTGCTGTGACATCTGGCCACAAGCTGCTGGGCTACGATACTACCATTACAGAGGCACAGCCTGCATACTGATAGCCTAGCATCAACAGCTAGCTGCTAATGAATACTGATGCTAGCATCGCTACCAAACCAGGGTTCAAATACAATTTGAAATAACTTCAAATGCTCTAGATATGCTTGATTGAGTTGGCCTGTCGCAATGGAAGTAATAGAACAGTGTGACAAGTACAAACCCCACCCACCTGGAGCACACACTCCAGGCATGTAGGCTAAAGAAAAAGTCTATGAAATATTTCAAATAGTGTTTGAACCCAGGTGTTTACTTCACTAGCTGCTAATCAATCTACTGGCAGAGACAGCAGCAGAGCTAAGTGGGAGGATTTGGCCCTAGCTCCTAATGAATGTCTCATTCCAAAATACTATTTTATTCAAAAGAGAGTGAGTCATTTCATTTTGGTAATGCCGTAACATAAATCCTCAGTGTGAGGGATGAATGTAGAGAGGCATTGTTGTTAGTAGAGCTTAAAGGGACATTGCACTTTCAAATCAAAGATTGTCAGATGCTAACCACATCCCACAACATCGGTTTTGTAGATCCAGCCATATGTCTCCACTTCAAATGAACGGAAAAGATGAGCACAAAATTAAACTACTAATAGCAGGAAATTAGACAGTGGCCATGACAACTCAGACAAACTTCAATTTGTGAGTGAAAGGTCCCTTTAAAGGGTAGTAGTGGTACTCTCACATGGCTGGTTTCTGTTGACTCCTGTAGATTTCTCCTCATTCCCAGCCTACAGCGTGTTCTAGACAACAGATGGAGAGGGATATAGACGCAGCATGACCACTTCTGAGGTCGGAACAAAAACCTTGATTTGGGGTGAACATTAACATTGATCTCTTTAACATAATGCTGATGCTAGCTAGAGGCAAGAGAACAGCTGAGACAGACAGAGACAGGACAGACAGACAGGACAGACAGAGAGAGGACAGAAACAGGACAGACAGAGCAGGACAGACAAAGATAGGAAAGAAACAGGACAGACAGAAACATGACAGACAGAGACAGGACAGACAGAGCAGGGCAGACAAAGATAGGAAAGAAACAGGACAGACAGAGACAGGACAGACAGAAACATGACAGACAGAGACAGGACAGACAGAGACAGGACAGACAGAGACAGGACAGACAGAGACAGGACAGACAGAGACAGGACAGACAACTCTGAAAGGCAGAAGACCCTGATAGTAATGTTAATAAACACTAGATCTCTGATACATAATACGCAGGCGCCGGAAAGAGATGGCTGCCTCGCTTCGCGTTCCTTGGAAAATATGCAGTATTTTGTTTTTTTACGTGTTATTTCTTACATCGGTACCCCGGGTAATCTTAGGTTTCATTACATACAGTCGGGAGGAACTACTGAATATACGATTAACGTCAACTCATCATCGTTCCTACCAGGAATATGACTTTCCCGAAACGGATCCAGTGTCTTGCCTTCCACACAATACAATGGATCTGATCCCAGCCGGCGACCCTGTGCGACGCCGAAAAAGGGGAAAACGTGGCGGTCTCGTGGTCAGGCTTCGGAGACGGGCACATCGCGCTCCACTCCCTAGCATACTACTCGCCAATGTCCAGTCTCTTGACAATAAGGTTGATGAAATCCGAGCACGGGTAGCATTCCAGAGAGACATCAGGGATTGCAACGTGCTCTGCTTCACGGAAACATGGCTAACTCAAGGGACGCTAACGGAGTCGGTGCAGCCAGCTGGTTTCTCCATGCATCGCGCCGACAGAAACAAACATCTTTCCGGTAAGAAGAGGGGCGGGGGGGTATGCCTTATGATTAACGAGAAGTGGTGTGATCATCATAACAACACACAAGAACTCAAGTCGTTCTGTTCACCTGATCTAGAACTCCTCACAATCAAATGTCGACCGCATTATCTACCAAGGGAATTCTCGTCAATCATAATCACAGCCGTATACATTCCCCCCCAAGCAGACACATCGATGGCCCTGAACGAACTTTATCTGACTCTTTGTAAACTGGAAACCACACACCCTGAGGCTGCAATCATCGTAGCTGGGGATTTTAACAAGGCTAATCTAAAAACAAAACTCCCTAAATTCTATCAGCATATCGATTGTGCTACCAGGGCTGGAAAAACACTAGACCATTGTTACACTAATTTCCGCGACGCTTATAAGGCCCTCCCCCGCCCCCCTTTCGGAAAAGCTGACCACGACTCCATTTTGTTGATTCCAGCCTACAAACAAAAACTCAAACAACAAGCTCCCGCGCTCAGGTCTGTTCAACGCTGGTCCGACCAATCTGAATCCACGCTTCAAGACTGCTTCGATCACGCAGATTGGAATATGTTCCGCATCGCGTCCAACAACAATATTGACGAATATGCTGATTCGGTGAGCGAGTTCATTAGGAAGTGCATTGACGATGTCGTACCCACAGCAACGATAAAAACATTCCCAAACCAGAAACCGTGGATTGACGGCAGCATTCGCGTGAAACTGAAAGCGCGAACCACTGCTTTTAACCAGGGCAAGGTGACCGGAAGCATGACCGAATACAAACAGTGTAGCTATTCTCTCCGCAAGGCAATCAAACAGGCCAAGTCTCAGTACAGAGACAAAATCGAGTCGAAATTCAACAGCTCAGACACAAGAGGTATGTGGCAGGGTCTACAGTCAATCACGGATTACAAAAAGAAAACCAGCCCCGTCGAGGACCAGGATGTCTTGCTCCCAGACAGGCTAAACAACTTTTTTGCCCGCTTTGAGGACAATACAGTGCCACTGACACGGCCCCCTACCAAAACCTGCGGGCTCTCCTTCACTGCAGCCGAGGTGAGTAAAACATTTAAACGTGTTAACCCTCGCAAGGCTGCAGGCCCAGACGGCATTCCCAGCCGCGTCCTCAGAGCATGCGCAGACCAGCTGGCTGGTGTGTTTACGGACATATTCAATCAATCCTTATCCCAGTCTGCTGTTCCCACATGCTTCAAGAGGGCCACCATTGTTCCTGTTCCCAAGAAAGCTAAGGTAACTGAGCTAAACGACTACCGCCCCGTAGCACTCACTTCCGTCATCATGAAGTGCTTTGAGAGACTAGTCAAGGACCATATCACCTCCACCCTACCGGACACCCTAGACCCACTCCAATTTGCTTACCGACCCAATAGGTCCACAGACGACGCAATCGCAACCACACTGCACACTGCCCTAACCCATCTGGACAAGAGGAATACCCATGTGAGAATGCTGTTCATCGATTACAGCTCAGCATTTAACACCATAGTACCCTCCAAACTCGTCATCAAGCTCGAGACCCTGGGTCTCGACCCCGCCCTGTGCAACTGGGTCCTGGACTTCCTGACGGGCCGCCCCCAGGTGGTGAGGGTAGGTAACAACATCTCCACCCCGCTGATCCTCAACACTGGGGCCCCACAAGGGTGCGTTCTGAGCCCTCTCCTGTACTCCCTGTTCACCCACGACTGCGTGGCCATGCACGCCTCCAACTCAATCATCAAGTTTGCGGATGACACTACAGTGGTAGGCTTGATCACCAACAACGACGAGACGGCCTACAGGGAGGAGGTGAGGGCCCTCGGAGTGTGGTGTCAGGAAAATAACCTCATACTCAACGTCAACAAAACAAAGGAGATGATTGTGGACTTCAGGAAACAGCAGAGGGAG
This sequence comes from Salvelinus alpinus, assembly GCF_045679555.1. Lineage (NCBI taxonomy): Eukaryota > Metazoa > Chordata > Actinopteri > Salmoniformes > Salmonidae > Salvelinus > Salvelinus alpinus. Next base: position 22,917,771 of record NC_092090.1, read on the forward strand.
CACCCCCCTATCCACATCGACGGGTCAGTAGTGGAGAAGGTGGAAAGTTTTAAGTTCCTCGGTGTACACATCACGGACAAACTGAACTGGTCCACCCACACAGACAGCGTTGTGAAGAAGGCGCAGCAGCGCCTCTTCAACCTCAGGAGGCTGAAGAAATTCGGCTTGTCACCAAAAGCACTCACAAACTTCTACAGATGCACAATCGAGAGCATCCTGTCGGGCTGTATCACCGCCTGGTACGGCAACTGCTCCGCCCACAACCGTAAGGCTCTCCAGAGGGTAGTGAGGTCTGCAGAACGCATCACCAGGGGCAAACTACCTGCCCTCCAGGACACCTACACCACCCGATGTCACAGGAAGGCCATAAAGATCATCAAGGACAACAACCACCCAAGCCACTGCCTGTTCACCCCGCTATCATCCAGAAGGCGAGGTCAGTACAGGTGCATCAAAGCAGGGACCGAGAGACTGAAAAACAGCTTCTATCTCAAGGCCATCAGACTGTTAAACAGCCACCACTAACATTTAGCGGCCGCTGCCAACATACTGACTCAACTCCAGCCACTTTAAAAATGGGAATTGATGGAAATTATGTAAAAATGTACCACTAGCCACTTTAAGCAATGCCACTTAATACAATGTTTACATACCCTACATTACCCATCTCATATGTATATATACTGTACTCTATATCATCTACTGCATCTTGCCATCTTTATGCAATACATGTACCACTAGCCACTTTAAACTATGCCACTTTATGTTTACATACCCTACAGTACTCATCTCATATGTATATACCGTACTCTATACCATCTACTGCATCTGCCATGCCGTTCTGTACCACCACTCATCCATATATCTTTATGTACATATTCTTTATCCCTTACACTTGTGTGTGTGTGTAAGGTAGTAGTGTGGAATTGTTAGGTTAGATTACTGTTGGTTATTACTGCATTGTCGGAACTAGAAGCACAAGCATTTCGCTACACTCGCATTAACATCTGCTAACCATGTGTATGTGACTAATAAAATTTGATTTGATTTGATTTGATTTAA
>NC_092090.1:22918932-22948932 GCF_045679555.1 Salvelinus alpinus
AGCCATTTAGTGACACAGTATATCAGCGAGTGCGTACATTTATTGTATGGGTGTCCCCAGCAGTGTTGTGCTCTACCAAAAAGCTAGTGTACTTAGCATGTTTGGAATACTTTGCTGGTTTGAATGTTGCAAATACCTTCGTAGTTTGGAATGTTTTGTGAATACTTTGGTAGTTCGAGTCACTTCTTCAACTATTTTGAACAGGTTCGTCTCCTAAAACATGGAATCATTGAACCCAACAGAGAGAATATCCACACCAGAGCTACGTCCCAAATGGCACTGTATTTCCTATATAGTACACTCCGTTTGACCAGAACCCTATGGCCCTGGTCAAAAGAAGTGCACTACATAGGGAATAGGGTGCAATTTGGGATGCAGACAGTACTATAATACTGTTATAACACTGTGCTCTCTGTGTGCAGTCACTGTGGCAGCAACACTGTACACTCGTTTTCTCATCCTTCCATCCCTCCATCCAGCCTCATCTCCAACTCTGAGAGACAGATTTGGTTCCTGATTCAGACGTTGTATGGCTGGCTCTATTTCACGCCTGTAGGTTATTCTGATTGCATCCTGACAGAGGTAGTGACTTCTAGAAGACTCCAGTCTACCTGAATGAAGTTGTTTTGAATGTTTTTATGGATGATCTGTCTGCCCGTATCTTCAAGTCTCCCCTGGTGATGGATGTCAGGCAGGTAGCGACAGGCACACAGCTGAACCCTGTTACGCTAGCCAGCCGCTGTATGTACGCAACATAAACATGCTAAAGGACATACACACACATATGTGCACGCATATGTACATAGAGGCATGCAGGCTGGCAAGCAAGAACACTTGCACAAACGTGTGTCTGGATATGTCACACACACACAAACACACAAACATACATACACGCAAACACACACACACACACACACACATAGTGTGTCCTCCTAAACCATTAATTAAAGTCTTTGTATTTATGGCCATCCAGCATAGTGACCCACTAGGGAGAAGGCTAAGCACTACAGTCAGTATGCAACACACACACGGCTGGGCCAGTCACCATAGCTGTGCTAATATTGGGAGGAGATTTAGCTCTCTCCACACTGTGCATTGTTATTAGTTAGAGGATTTATTCTTCCGTTTTAAAATCATCAAATTCCATCTGCTTGGCGCTCCATGTGCATTCTAGGCAGATCCCTGTCTATGTCTGTGTGTGTGTGTGTGTGTGTGTGTGTGTGTGTGTGTGTGTGTGTGTGTGTGTGTGTGTGTGTGTGTGTGTGTGTGTGTGTGTGTGTGTGTGTGTGTGTGTGTGTGTGTGTGTGTGTGTGTGTGTGTGTGTGTGTGTGTGTGTGTGTGTGTGTGTGTGTGTGTGTGTTGCACGCTGACAGTAGTGCTTAGCCATTTCCCTAGTGGGTCACTATGCTGGATGGCCATAAATACAAAGACTTTAATTAATGGTTTAGGAGGACACACTATTCAGTGTAAACCCTCCATCCACCACACCAGACCAGTCAGTATAAACCCTCCATCCACCACACCAGACCATTCAGTATAAACCCTCCATCCACCACACCAGACCATTCAGTATAAACCCTCCATCCACCACACTAGACATGCAGTATAAACCCTCCATCCACCACACCAGACCATTCAGTATAAACCCTCCATCCATCCACCACACCAGACCATTCAGTATAAACCCTCCATCCACCACACCAGACCATTCAGTATAAACTCTCCATCCATCCACCACACCAGACCATTCAGTATAAACCCTCCATCCACCACACCAGACCATTCAGTATAAACCCTCCATCCACCACACTAGACCATGCAGTAAAAACCCTCCATCCACCACACTAGACCATGCAGTGTAAACCCTCCATCCACCACACCAGACCATTCAGTATAAACCCTCCATCCACCACACCAGACCATTCAGTATAAACCCTCCATCCACCACACCAGACCAGTCAGTATAAACCCTCCATCCACCACACCAGACCATTCAGTATAAACCCTCCATCCATCCATCCACCACACCAGACCATTCAGTATAAACCCTCCATCCACCACACTAGACCATGCAGTAAAAACCCTACATCCACCACACTAGACCATGCAGTAAAAACACTCCATCCACCACACCAGACCATTCGGTATAAACCCTCCATCCACCACACCAGACCATGCAGTGTAAACCATCCATCCACCACACCAGACCAGTCAGTATAAACCCTCCATCCACCACACTAGACAATTCAGTATAAACCCTCCATTCACCACACTAGACCATTCAGTATAAACCCTCCATCCACCACACCAGACCAGTCAGTATAAACCCTCCATCCACCACACCAGACCAGTCAGTATAAACCCTCCATCCACCACACCAGATCATTCAGTATAAACCCTCCATCCACCACACCAGACCATTCAGTATAAACCCTCCATCCACCACACCAGATCATTCAGGATTAACCCTCCATCCACCGCACCAGACCATTCAGTATAAACCCTCCATCCACCACACCAGATCATTCAGGATTAACCCTCCATCCACCACACCAGACCATGCAGTGTAAACCCTCCATCCACCACACCAGACCATTCAGTATAAACCCTCCATCCACCAGATCCAGACCCCTAATACAAACTGGCACTCAATAGACAACACAAAATGCAGGGATAAACAAAACATCAGAACAACAGAACTACAGAACATCAAAACAACAGATCAACAGAACAGAACATCGGAAACATCGGAACAACAGAACTACAGAACATCAAAACAACAGAACAACGGAACATCGGAACAGAGCAACAGAACATCGGAACATCGGAACAACAGAGCAACAGAACAACGGAACAACGGAACAACGGAACAACGGAACATCGGAACATCGGAACAACAGAGCAACAGAACAACAGAGCAACAGAACAACGGAACAACAGAACAACAGAGCAACAGAGTAACAGAACATCAGAACAGAACAACAGTGGGATAAAAGAAAATGGCAGCAAAATGGTTTTCGAAGCTCAGTTTAATCTGTATTGCCCTGACCTTTTGTGTGTGTGTGTGTGTGTGTGTGTGTGTGTCCATGTGCGTGCCTTTGTGTATGTGTGGGTGCATGCGTCCATGTGGTCACTTGTGTGTGTGTGTTTGCTAGTGAAGTGATGCAGGGAGAAACCTGGCTCTGTCCTTTAGTAGAGGAGAGCTGAGCTGGTCCATATCTCTCCTCCAGCCTTGCCTGCCTACCTGAATATTGGCTCTGATGATCAGATACATATGTTAGCTTTCTGAACAGGCCAGGATAAATCACACAGCAGAAAGGACCTCTCATTGCTCACAGCAAGCCATACACCATGACTCACTTCCCTTCAACACACACACACACACACACACACACACACACACACACACACACACACACACACACACACACACACACACACACACACACACACACACACACACACACACACACACACACACACACACACACACACACACACACACACACACACACACACACACACACACACACACACACACACACACTCTCTCCTGCAGGCACACACACAAACAAGCACGCATGCACAAACGCACCCACTCACTCACACACAAAAAAGCACACACACACACACACACACACCCCTCTCGTTCCTTCATATTCCATTACTCAGCAGTGATGGGAAGATAAGTGTCTCCTCCTGGAGAAGAGAAGAGATCTATGAGGCAAGAGAGAGGGAGAGAGGGAATTAACAGATAAACTGATAAACAGACCAGGCCAGCAGAGAGAGGGATAGAGAGAGGGAAGAGGGCTGTAGAGAGGGATGATATGTATATCCTTTACCTCCACGTACAGAGCAGGGCAGTGTGTGTGTGTCTATTTACAGTACATTCGGAAAGAATTCAAACCCTTTCACTTTTTTCCACATTTTGTTGTTACAGCCTTATTGTAAAATGTATTAAATTAATTGTTTTCCTCATCAATCTACACACAATACCCCATAATGACAAAGCGAAAACAGGTTTTTAGAAATGTTCGCAAATGTATTAAAAATAAAAAACAGAAATACCTTATTTACCTAAGTAATTCAGATCTTTTGCTATGAGACTCAAAATTAAGCTTAGGTGTATCCTGTTTCCACACATTTAAAAAAATGAAAATTTAAAAAAAAGGGGAGGCTCCTTAGGAGGAAAGGGCTAGGTAAGACTGGTTCTGGGAAAGGCTGGGTAAGGCTGGGTAAGACTGGGTCTGGATAAGGCTGGGTCTGGATAACATTTACATTTACATTTAAGTCATTTAGCAGACGCTCTTATCCAGAGCGACTTACAAATTGGTGCATTCACCTTATGATATCCAGTGGAACAACCACTTTACAATAGTGCATCTAACTCTTTTAAGGGGGGGGGGGGGGGGTAGAAGGATTACTTTATCCTATCCTAGGTATTCCTTAAAGAGGTGGGGTTTCAGGTGTCTCTGGAAGGTGGTGATTGACTCCGCTGACCTGGCGTCGTGAGGGAGTTTGTTCCACCATTGGGGTGCCAGAGCAGCGAACAGTTTTGACTGGGCTGTGCGGGAACTGTACTTCCTCAGAGGTAGGGAGGCTAGTAACACTGACTAAGGCTCAGGGCAGGGTACTGGGCGGAGGCCGGCTAGTAACAGTGACGAAGGCTCAGGGCAGGGTACTGGGCGGAGGCCGGCTAGTAACAGTGACTAAGGCTCAGGGCAGGGTACTGGGCGGAGGCCGGCTAGTAACAGTGACTAAGGCTCAGGGCAGGGTACTGGGCGGAGGCCGGCTAGTAACAGTGACTAAGGCTCTGGGCAGGGTACTGGGCGGAGGCCGGCTAGTAACAGTGACTAAGGCTCAGGGCAGGGTACTGGGCGGAGGCCGGCTAGTAACAGTGACTAAGGCTCAGGGCAGGGTACTGGGCGGAGGCCGGCTAGTAACAGTGACTAAGGCTCAGGGCAGGGTACTGGGCGGAGGCCGGCTAGTAACAGTGACTAAGGCTCAGGGCAGGGTACTGGGCGGAGGCCGGCTAGTAACAGTGACGAAGGCTCAGGGCAGGGTACTGGGCGGAGGCCGGCTAGTAACAGTGACTAAGGCTCAGGGCAGGGTACTGGGCGGAGGCCGGCTAGTAACAGTGACTAAGGCTCAGGGCAGGGTACTGGGCGGAGGCCGGCTAGTAACAGTGACGAAGGCTCAGGGCAGGGTACTGGGCGGAGGCCGGCTAGTAACAGTGACGAAGGCTCAGGGCAGGGTACTGGGCGGAGGCCGGCTAGTAACAGTGACTAAGGCTCAGGGCAGGGTACTGGGCGGAGGCCGGCTAGTAACAGTGACTAAGGCTCAGGGCAGGGTACTGGGCGGAGGCCGGCTAGTAACAGTGACTAAGGCTCAGGGCAGGGTACTGGGCGGAGGCCGGCTAGTAACAGTGACTAAGGCTCAGGGCAGGGTACTGGGCGGAGGCCGGCTAGTAACAGTGACTAAGGCTCAGGGCAGGGTACTGGGCGGAGGCCGGCTAGTAACAGTGACTAAGGCTCAGGGCAGGGTACTGGGCGGAGGCCGGCTAGTAACAGTGACTAAGGCTCAGGGCAGGGTACTGGGCGGAGGCCGGCTAGTAACAGTGACTAAGGCTCAGGGCAGGGTACTGGGCGGAGGCCGGCTAGTAACAGTGACTAAGGCTCAGGGCAGGGTACTGGGCGGAGGCCGGCTAGTAACAGTGACTAAGGTTCAGGGAAGGGTATTGGGCGGAGGCCAGCAAGTGGTGACTGTTTAACAGTCTGATGGCCCGGAGATAGAAGCTGTTTATCAGTCTCTCGGTCCCAGCTTTGATGCACCTGTACTGTCTCCGGCTTCTAGATGGTAACGGGGTGCACAGACCATGGCTCGGGTGGCTGAGGTCCTTGATGATCTTCTTGGCCTTCCTGTGCTGTAGATGTCTTGGAGGGCAGGCAGTGTGCCCTCTGTGATGCGTTGGGGGGACTGCACTCCCCCTGAGAGCCCTGTGGTTGCGGTTGCGGGTTACAGATGTCATATTACTGTATTGAACACCTAAAACCATACCCCGTTCAAAGGCAATGTCTTACCCATTCACTCTCTGAATGGAACACATCCACAATCTATGTCTCAATTGTCTCAAGGCTTAAAAATCCTTCTTTAATCAGTCTCCTCCACTTCATCTACACTGATTGAGGTGGATTCATATAATCTTAATGAAGTCAGATAATTAATTTAATACAATTTGTAAGCATACAAATTACATAGTATTATCACAGTCGCATGTGAGGTATATACTGTAATGACGACCTCCGACGTGATGTATCTTAAAGATCATTTGCACTATATAACGAACACATGCATTATGGAGAATATGCAGGTAACCAATCTTTTTTAGTTATGGCAATTGACTCGTGCTGAAGATTTGGTCATCTGTCCTACCTACGGGTGTGGTGTGCACGTCGATGCCGCTCTCTAGTATGGGGGCTGGCCAAGCTCCCAAAATAGCCCCCATTGCAACTATTGAACAGAAACAGAGGCTAATCCCAAACAGCCCACAAATATGTTACACAGTTGATAAATATATGGCAGATAGAAACCAAAACTGGATGGTGTTCAGAGATAGATGGGAGGGGTTCAGTGGAGCTGAAGGGTGGGACTAAAGCCAACAAGATAACTCATGTAAAATATACTGTGTATGTAGGTTTTATTTTGTATTTAACCTTCATTTAACTAGGCAAGTCAGTTAAGAAGAAATTCAACACCACATGACAACAACATGGTAGCATCAGAACAGGACAACAACATGGTAGCAACACAACATGACAACAACATGGTAACAACACAACAGGACAACAACATGGTAGCAACACAACAGGACAACAACATGGTAGCAACACAACATGACAACAACATGGTAGCAACACAACATGACAACAACATGGTAGCAACACAACAGGACAACAACATGGTAGCAACACAACAGGACAACAACGTGGTAGCAACACAACATGACAACAACATGGTAGCAACACAACATGACAACAACATGATAGCAACACAACAGGACAACAACATGGTAGCAACACCACATGGCAGCAGCACAACATGGTAGAGGAAAAACATGACAACAACATGGTATCAAAATAACATGACAACAACACTGTAGCAACACAACATGACAACAACATGGTAGCAGCACCACATGACAACAACATGGTATCAAAATAACATGACAACAACACTGTAGCAACACAACATGACATCAACATGGTAGCAGCACCACATGACAACAACATGGTATCAAAATAACATGACAACAACATGGTCGCAACATCACATGACAACAACATGGTATCAACACCACATGACAACAACATGGTATCAAAATAACATGACAACAACATGGTCGCAACATCACATGACAACAACACATTGTGTTGCTACTATGACAGCATGGTAGCAACACAACATGACAACAACACAGCGAGCAACACCACATGACAACAACATGATAGAAACACCACATGACAACAACATGGTAGCAACACAACATGACAACAACATGATAGCAACACAACATGACAACAACATGGTAGCAGCACCACATGACAACAACATGGTAGCAACACCACATGACAACAACATGGTATCAACACCACATGACAACATGGTAGTAACACAACATGACAACAACACAACATAACAACAACATGATAGCAACACAAAACATGGTACAAACATTATTGGGCACAGACAACAGCACAAAGGCAAGAACGTAGAGACAACAATACATCACGTGAAGCAGCCACAACAGAGTGTCCATGATGGAGTCTTTGAATGAAGAGATGGAGATAAAACTGTCCAGTTTGAGTGTTTTTTGCAGATCGTTCCAGTCACTAGCTGCAGCGAACTGAAAAGAGGAGCGACCCAGGGATGTGTGTGCTTTGGGGACCTTTAACAGAATGTGACTGGGGAAAACAGGTGTTGTATGTGGAGGATGAGGGCTGCAGTAGGTATCTCAGATAAGAGGGAGTGAGGCCTAAGAGGGTTTTATAAATAAGCATCAACCAGTGTGTCATCAAAAAGAAAGGAGGACCAAGGCACTCTTCATATAATTAATTAAAATGCCTTTATTAGTATGGCATGTTCAATAGAAACAAAGTTGTTTAAAAACCGACGCGTTTCGGCTGCATGGCCTTCGTCAGGGAGTAGTCAACCAGTGTGTCTTGATAAGGGTATACAGAGATGACCAGTTTACAGAGTATAGAGTGCAGTGATGTGTCCTATAAGGAGCATTGGTGGCAAATCTGATGGCCGAATGGTAAAGAACATCTAGTCGCTCGAGAGCACCCTTACCTGCCGATCTATAAATTAGGTCTCTGTAATCTAGTATGGGTAGGATGGTCATCTGAATCAGGGTTAGTTTGGCAGCTGGGGTGAAAGAGGAGTGGTTACAATAGAGGGAACCAAGTCTACATTTAACCTTAACCTGCAGCTTTGATATGTGCTGAGAGAAGGACAGTGTACCGTCTAGTCATACTCCCTAGTACTTGTATGAGATGATTTTCTCAAGCTCTAAACCCTCAGAGGTAGTAATCACACCATTGGGGAGAGGGGCATTCTTCTTACCAAACCACATGACCTTTGTTTTGGAGGTGTTCAGAACCAGGTTAAGAACAGAGAAAGCTTTTTGGACACAAAGAAAGTTTTGTTTTAAGAGTGTTTAACACAAAATCCGGGGAGGGGCCAGCTGAGTATAAGACTATCATCTGCATATAAATGGATGAGAGAGCTTCCTGTAACGTCTGCTTCCAACTCTCAAACACATAGATCCCCTGAATGCAGCTCACTCTCCAGCTCACACTCTCAAACAGGTAGATCCCCTGAACGCAGCTCACTCTCCAGCTCACACTCTCAAACAGGTAGATCCCCTGAACGCAGCTCACTTTCCAGCCCACTTTCCAGCTCACACTCTCAAACAGGTAGATCCCCTGAACGCAGCTCACTTTCCAGCCCATTCTCCAGCTCACACTCTCAAACAGGTAGATCCCCTGAACGCAGTTCACTTTCCAGCCCATTCTCCAGCTCACACTCTCAAACAGGTAGATCCCCTGAACGCAGTTCACTTTCCAGCCCACTCTCCAGCTCACACTCTCAAACAGGTAGATCCCCTGAACGCAGCTCACTTTCCAGCCCATTCTCCAGCTCACACTCTCAAACAGGTAGATCCCCTGAACGCAGTTCACTTTCCAGCCCATTCTCCAGCTCACACTCTCAAACAGGTAGATCCCCTGAACGCAGTTCACTTTCCAGCCCATTCTCCAGCTCACACTCTCAAACAGGTAGATCCCCTGAACGCAGCTCACTTTCCAGCCCATTCTCCAGCTCACACTCTCAAACAGGTAGATCCCCTGAACGCAGTTCACTTTCCAGCCCATTCTCCAGCTCACACTCTCAAACAGGTAGATCCCCTGAACGCAGTTCACTTTCCAGCCCATTCTCCAGCTCACACTCTCAAACAGGTAGATCCCCTGAACGCAGCTCACTTTCCAGCCCATTCTCCAGCTCACACTCTCAAACAGGTAGATCCCCTGAACGCAGTTCACTTTCCAGCCCATTCTCCAGCTCACACTCTCAAACAGGTAGATCCCCTGAACGCAGTTCACTTTCCAGCCCATTCTCCAGCTCACACTCTCAAACAGGTAGATCCCCTGAACACAGTTCACTTTCCAGCTCACTCTCCAGCTCACACTCTCAAACAGGTAGATCCCCTGAACGCAGCTCACTTTCCAACCCACTTTCCAGCTCACACTCTCAAACAGGTAGATCCCCTGAACACAGTTCACTTTCCAGCTCACTCTCCAGCTCACACTCTCAAACAGGTAGATCCCCTGAACGCAGCTCACTTTCCAGCCCACTTTCCAGCTCACACTCTCAAACAGGTAGATCCCCTGAACGCAGTTCACTTTCCAGCCCATTCTCCAGCTCACACTCTCAAACAGGTAGATCCCCTGAACGCAGTTCACTTTCCAGCCCATTCTCCAGCTCACACTCTCAAACAGGTAGATCCCCTGAACGCAGTTCACTTTCCAGCCCATTCTCCAGCTCACACTCTCAAACAGGTAGATCCCCTGAACGCAGTTCACTTTCCAGCCCATTCTCCAGCTCACACTCTCAAACAGGTAGATCCCCTGAACGCAGTTCACTTTCCAGCCCATTCTCCAGCTCACACTCTCAAACACATAGATCCACTGAACGCAGCTCACTTTCCAGCTCACACTCTCAAACAGGTAGATCCCCTGAACGCCGCTCACTCTCCAGATCCCAATCACCCGAATTCTGATCACCTGTTCACACACCTGTATGTCATTATCACAGACTATTTAATTCAGTTCGTTGCACCCCATCTTTGTGAGGTATTGTTTGTTTTGTCACACACTTCTATTGGGAGTGCTGTTTCTTCCTGTAGTGTAATCCTCCCGTGTATGATAGTTTTTGCCTTTTCCCTGCCTGTACCTTAGCCTGTCAGATTTCCTGTTATCAACCTATTCCCTGCCTGTACCTTAGCCTGTCAGATTTCCTGTTATCAACCTATTCCCTGCCTGTACCTTAGCCTGTCAGATTTCCTGTTATCAACCTATTCCCTGCCTGTACCTTAGCCTGTCAGATTTCCTGTTATCAACCTATTCCCTGCCTGTACCTTAGCCTGTCAGATTTCCTGTTATCAACCTATTCCCTGCCTGTACCTTAGCCTGTCAGATTTCCTGTTATCAACCTATTCCCTGCCTGTACCTTAGCCTGTCAGATTTCCTGTTATCAACCTATTCCCTGCCTGTACCTTAGCCTGTCAGATTTCCTGTTATCAAACTATTCCCTGCCTGTACCTTAGCCTGTCAGATTTCCTGTTATCAAACTATTCCCTGCCTGTACCTTAGCCTGTCAGATTTCCTGTTATCAACCTATTCCCTGCCTGTACCTTAGCCTGTCAGATTTCCTGTTATCAACCTATTCCCTGCCTGTACCTTAGCCTGTCAGATTTCCTGTTATCAACCTATTCCCTGCCTGTACCTTAGCCTGTCAGATTTCCTGTTATCAACCTATTCCCTGCCTGTACCTTAGCCTGTCAGATTTCCTGTTATCAACCTATTCCCTGCCTGTACCTTAGCCTGTCAGATTTCCTGTTATCAACCTATTCCCTGCCTGTACCTTAGCCTGTCAGATTTCCTGTTATCAACCTATTCCCTGCCTGTACCTTAGCCTGTCAGATTTCCTGTTATCAACCTATTCCCTGCCTGTACCTTAGCCTGTCAGATTTCCTGTTATCAACCTATTCCCTGCCTGTACCTTAGCCTGTCAGATTTCCTGTTATCAACCTATTCCCTGCCTGTACCTTAGCCTGTCAGATTTCCTGTTATCAACCTATTCCCTGCCTGTACCTTAGCCTGTCAGATTTCCTGTTATCAACCTATTGCCTGCCTGTACCTTAGCCTGTCAGATTTCCTGTTATCAACCTATTCCCTGCCTGTACCTTAGCCTGTCAGATTTCCTGTTATCAACCTATTCCCTGCCTGTACCTTAGCCTGTCAGATTTCCTGTTATCAACCTATTCCCTGCCTGTACCTTAGCCTGTCAGATTTCCTGTTATCAACCTATTCCCTGCCTGTACCTTAGCCTGTCAGATTTCCTGTTATCAACCTATTCCCTGCCTGTACCTTAGCCTGTCAGATTTCCTGTTATCAACCTATTCCCTGCCTGTACCTTAGCCTGTCAGATTTCCTGTTATCAACCTATTCCCTGCCTGTACCTTAGCCTGTCAGATTTCCTGTTATCAACCTATTCCCTGCCTGTACCTTAGCCTGTCAGATTTCCTGTTATCAACCTATTCCCTGCCTGTACCTTAGCCTGTCAGATTTCCTGTTATCAACCTATTCCCTGCCTGTACCTTAGCCTGTCAGATTTCCTGTTATCAACCTATTCCCTGCCTGTACCTTAGCCTGTCAGATTTCCTGTTATCAACCTATTGCCTGCCTGTACCTTAGCCTGTCAGATTTCCTGTTATCAACCTATTCCCTGCCTGTACCTTAGCCTGTCAGATTTCCTGTTATCAACCTATTCCCTGCCTGTACCTTAGCCTGTCAGATTTCCTGTTATCAACCTATTGCCTGCCTGTACCTTAGCCTGTCAGATTTCCTGTTATCAACCTATTCCCTGCCTGTACCTTAGCCTGTCAGATTTCCTGTTATCAACCTATTCCCTGCCTGTACCTTAGCCTGTCAGATTTCCTGTTATCAACCTATTCCCTGCCTGTACCTTAGCCTGTCAGATTTCCTGTTATCAACCTATTCCCTGCCTGTACCTTAGCCTGTCAGATTTTCTGTTATCAACCTATTCCCTGCCTGTACCTTAGCCTGTCAGATTTCCTGTTATCAACCTATTCCCTGCCTGTACCTTAGCCTGTCAGATTTCCTGTTATCAACCTATTCCCTGCCTGTACCTTAGCCTGTCAGATTTCCTGTTATCAACCTATTCCCTGCCTGTACCTTAGCCTGTCAGATTTCCTGTTATCAACCTATTCCCTGCCTGTACCTTAGCCTGTCAGATTTCCTGTTATCAACCTATTCCCTGCCTGTACCTTAGCCTGTCAGATGTCCTGTTATCAACCTATTCCCTGCCTGTACCTTAGCCTGTCAGATTTCCTGTTATCAACCTATTCCCTGCCTGTACCTTAGCCTGTCAGATTTCCTGTTATCAACCTATTCCCTGCCTGTACCTTAGCCTGTCAGATTTCCTGTTATCAACCTATTCCCTGCCTGTACCTTAGCCTGTCAGATTTCCTGTTATCAACCTATTCCCTGCCTGTACCTTAGCCTGTCAGATTTCCTGTTATCAACCTATTCCCTGCCTGTACCTTAGCCTGTCAGATTTCCTGTTATCAACCTATTGCCTGCCTGTACCTTAGCCTGTCAGATTTCCTGTTATCAACCTATTCCCTGCCTGTACCTTAGCCTGTCAGATTTCCTGTTATCAACCTATTCCCTGCCTGTACCTTAGCCTGTCAGATTTCCTGTTATCAACCTATTCCCTGCCTGTACCTTAGCCTGTCAGATTTCCTGTTATCAACCTATTCCCTGCCTGTACCTTAGCCTGTCAGATTTCCTGTTATCAACCTATTCCCTGCCTGTACCTTAGCCTGTCAGATTTCCTGTTATCAACCTATTCCCTGCCTGTACCTTAGCCTGTCAGATTTCCTGTTATCAACCTATTCCCTGCCTGTACCTTAGCCTGTCAGATTTCCTGTTATCAACCTATTCCCTGCCTGTACCTTAGCCTGTCAGATTTCCTGTTATCAACCTATTCCCTGCCTGTACCTTAGCCTGTCAGCTTTCCTGTTATCAACCTATTCCCTGCCTGTACCTTAGCCTGTCAGATTTCCTGTTATCAACCTATTCCCTGCCTGTACCTTAGCCTGTCAGATTTCCTGTTATCAACCTATTCCCTGCCTGTACCTTAGCCTGTCAGATTTCCTGTTATCAACCTATTCCCTGCCTGTACCTTAGCCTGTCAGATTTCCTGTTATCAACCTATTCCCTGCCTGTACCTTAGCCTGTCAGATTTCCTGTTATCAACCTATTCCCTGCCTGTACCTTAGCCTGTCAGATTTCCTGTTATCAACCTATTCCCTGCCTGTACCTTAGCCTGTCAGATTTCCTGTTATCAACCTATTCCCTGCCTGTACCTTAGCCTGTCAGATTTCCTGTTATCAACCTATTGCCTGCCTGTACCTTAGCCTGTCAGATTTCCTGTTATCAACCTATTCCCTGCCTGTACCTTAGCCTGTCAGATTTCCTGTTATCAACCTATTCCCTGCCTGTACCTTAGCCTGTCAGATTTCCTGTTATCAACCTATTGCCTGCCTGTACCTTAGCCTGTCAGATTTCCTGTTATCAACCTATTCCCTGCCTGTACCTTAGCCTGTCAGATTTCCTGTTATCAACCTATTCCCTGCCTGTACCTTAGCCTGTCAGATTTCCTGTTATCAACCTATTGCCTGCCTGTACCTTAGCCTGTCAGATTTCCTGTTATCAACCTATTCCCTGCCTGTACCTTAGCCTGTCAGATTTCCTGTTATCAACCTATTCCCTGCCTGTACCTTAGCCTGTCAGATTTCCTGTTATCAACCTATTCCCTGCCTGTACCTTAGCCTGTCAGATTTCCTGTTATCAACCTATTCCCTGCCTGTACCTTAGCCTGTCAGATTTCCTGTTATCAACCTATTCCCTGCCTGTACCTTAGCCTGTCAGATTTCCTGTTATCAACCTATTCCCTGCCTGTACCTTAGCCTGTCAGATTTCCTGTTATCAACCTATTCCCTGCCTGTACCTTAGCCTGTCAGATTTCCTGTTATCAACCTATTCCCTGCCTGTACCTTAGCCTGTCAGATTTCCTGTTATCAACCTATTCCCTGCCTGTACCTTAGCCTGTCAGATTTCCTGTTATCAACCTATTGCCTGCCTGTACCTTAGCCTGTCAGATTTCCTGTTATCAACCTATTCCCTGCCTGTACCTTAGCCTGTCAGATTTCCTGTTATCAACCTATTCCCTGCCTGTACCTTAGCCTGTCAGATTTCCTGTTATCAACCTATTCCCTGCCTGTACCTTAGCCTGTCAGATTTCCTGTTATCAACCTATTCCCTGCCTGTACCTTAGCCTGTCAGATTTCCTGTTATCAACCTATTCCCTGCCTGTACCTTAGCCTGTCAGATTTCCTGTTATCAACCTATTCCCTGCCTGTACCTTAGCCTGTCAGATTTCCTGTTATCAACCTATTCCCTGCCTGTACCTTAGCCTGTCAGATTTCCTGTTATCAACCTATTCCCTGCCTGTACCTTAGCCTGTCAGATTTCCTGTTATCAACCTATTCCCTGCCTGTACCTTAGCCTGTCAGATTTCCTGTTATCAACCTATTGCCTGCCTGTACCTTAGCCTGTCAGATTTCCTGTTATCAACCTATTCCCTGCCTGTACCTTAGCCTGTCAGATTTCCTGTTATCAACCTTTTGCCTGCCTGTACCTTAGCCTGTCAGATTTCCTGTTATCAACCTATTCCCTGCCTGTACCTTAGCCTGTCAGATTTCCTGTTATCAACCTATTCCCTGCCTGTACCTTAGCCTGTCAGATTTCCTGTTATCAACCTATTCCCTGCCTGTACCTTAGCCTGTCAGATTTCCTGTTATCAACCTATTCCCTGCCTGTACCTTAGCCTGTCAGATTTCCTGTTATCAACCTATTGCCTGCCTGTACCTTAGCCTGTCAGATTTCCTGTTATCAACCTATTCCCTGCCTGTACCTTAGCCTGTCAGATTTCCTGTTATCAACCTTTTGCCTGCCTGTACCTTAGCCTGTCAGATTTCCTGTTATCAACCTATTCCCTGCCTGTACCTTAGCCTGTCAGATTTCCTGTTATCAACCTATTGCCTGCCTGTACCTTAGCCTGTCAGATTTCCTGTTATCAACCTATTCCCTGCCTGTACCTTAGCCTGTCAGATTTCCTGTTATCAACCTATTCCCTGCCTGTACCTTAGCCTGTCAGATTTCCTGTTATCAACCTATTGCCTGCCTGTACCTTAGCCTGTCAGATTTCCTGTTATCAACCTATTCCCTGCCTGTACCTTAGCCTGTCAGATTTCCTGTTATCAACCTATTCCCTGCCTGTACCTTAGCCTGTCAGATTTCCTGTTATCAACCTATTCCCTGCCTGTACCTTAGCCTGTCAGATTTCCTGTTATCAACCTATTCCCTGCCTGTACCTTAGCCTGTCAGATTTCCTGTTATCAACCTATTGCCTGCCTGTACCTTAGCCTGTCAGATTTCCTGTTATCAACCTATTCCCTGCCTGTACCTTAGCCTGTCAGATTTCCTGTTATCAACCTATTCCCTGCCTGTACCTTAGCCTGTCAGATTTCCTGTTATCAACCTATTCCCTGCCTGTACCTTAGCCTGTCAGATTTCCTGTTATCAACCTATCCCCTGCCTGTACCTTAGCCTGTCAGATTTCCTGTTATCAACCTATTCCCTGCCTGTACCTTAGCCTGTCAGATTTCCTGTTATCAACCTATTCCCTGCCTGTAGCTTAGCCTGTCAGATTTCCTGTTATCAACCTATTCCCTGCCTGTACCTTAGCCTGTCAGATTTCCTGTTATCAACCTATTCCCTGCCTGTACCTTAGCCTGTCAGATTTCCTGTTATCAACCTATTGCCTGCCTGTACCTTAGCCTGTCAGATTTCCTGTTATCAACCTATTCCCTGCCTGTACCTTAGCCTGTCAGATTTCCTGTTATCAACCTTTTGCCTGCCTGTACCTTAGCCTGTCAGATTTCCTGTTATCAACCTATTCCCTGCCTGTACCTTAGCCTGTCAGATTTCCTGTTATCAACCTATTCCCTGCCTGTACCTTAGCCTGTCAGATTTCCTGTTATCAACCTATTCCCTGCCTGTACCTTAGCCTGTCAGATTTCCTGTTATCAACCTATTCCCTGCCTGTACCTTAGCCTGTCAGATTTCCTGTTATCAACCTATTGCCTGCCTGTACCTTAGCCTGTCAGATTTCCTGTTATCAACCTATTCCCTGCCTGTACCTTAGCCTGTCAGATTTCCTGTTATCAACCTTTTGCCTGCCTGTACCTTAGCCTGTCAGATTTCCTGTTATCAACCTATTCCCTGCCTGTACCTTAGCCTGTCAGATTTCCTGTTAT
Organism: Salvelinus alpinus; assembly: GCF_045679555.1. Classification (NCBI taxonomy): domain Eukaryota; kingdom Metazoa; phylum Chordata; class Actinopteri; order Salmoniformes; family Salmonidae; genus Salvelinus; species Salvelinus alpinus. Next base: position 22,935,677 of record NC_092090.1, read on the forward strand.
CAACCTATTGCCTGCCTGTACCTTAGCCTGTCAGATTTCCTGTTATCAACCTATTCCCTGCCTGTACCTTAGCCTGTCAGATTTCCTGTTATCAACCTATTGCCTGCCTGTACCTTAGCCTGTCAGATTTCCTGTTATCAACCTATTGCCTGCCTGTACCTTAGCCTGTCAGATTTCCTGTTATCAACCTATTCCCTGCCTGTACCTTAGCCTGTCAGATTTCCTGTTATCAACCTATTCCCTGCCTGTACCTTAGCCTGTCAGATTTCCTGTTATCAACCTATTCCCTGCCTGTACCTTAGCCTGTCAGATTTCCTGTTATCAACCTATTCCCTGCCTGTACCTTAGCCTGTCAGATTTCCTGTTATCAACCTATTGCCTGCCTGTACCTTAGCCTGTCAGATTTCCTGTTATCAACCTATTCCCTGCCTGTACCTTAGCCTGTCAGATTTCCTGTTATCAACCTATTCCCTGCCTGTACCTTAGCCTGTCAGATTTCCTGTTATCAACCTATTCCCTGCCTGTACCTTAGCCTGTCAGATTTCCTGTTATCAACCTATTCCCTGCCTGTACCTTAGCCTGTCAGATTTCCTGTTATCAACCTATTCCCTGCCTGTACCTTAGCCTGTCAGATTTCCTGTTATCAACCTATTCCCTGCCTGTACCTTAGCCTGTCAGATTTCCTGTTATCAACCTATTCCCTGCCTGTACCTTAGCCTGTCAGATTTCCTGTTATCAACCTATTCCCTGCCTGTACCTTAGCCTGTCAGATTTCCTGTTATCAACCTATTCCCTGCCTGTACCTTAGCCTGTCAGATTTCTTGTTATCAACCTATTGCCTGCCTGTACCTTAGCCTGTCAGATTTCCTGTTATCAACCTATTCCCTGCCTGTACCTTAGCCTGTCAGATTTCCTGTTATCAACCTTTTGCCTGCCTGTACCTTAGCCTGTCAGATTTCCTGTTATCAACCTATTCCCTGCCTGTACCTTAGCCTGTCAGATTTCCTGTTATCAACCTATTGCCTGCCTGTACCTTAGCCTGTCAGATTTCCTGTTATCAATCTATTCCCTGCCTGTACCTTAGCCTGTCAGATTTCCTGTTATCAACCTATTCCCTGCCTGTACCTTAGCCTGTCAGATTTCCTGTTATCAACCTATTCCCTGCCTGTACCTTAGCCTGTCAGATTTCCTGTTATCAACCTATTCCCTGCCTGTACCTTAGCCTGTCAGATTTCCTGTTATCAACCTATTCCCTGCCTGTACCTTAGCCTGTCAGATTTCCTTTTATCAACCTATTGCCTGCCTGTACCTTAGCCTGTCAGATTTCCTGTTATCAACCTATTCCCTGCCTGTACCTTAGCCTGTCAGATTTCCTGTTATCAACCTAATACCTGCCTGTACCTTAGCCTGTCAGATTTCCTGTTATCAACCTATTCCCTGCCTGTACCTTAGCCTGTCAGATTTCCTGTTATCAACCTATTCCCTGCCTGTACCTTAGCCTGTCAGATTTCCTGTTATCAACCTATTCCCTGCCTGTACCTTAGCCTGTCAGATTTCCTGTTATCAACCTATTCCCTGCCTGTACCTTAGCCTGTCAGATTTCCTGTTATCAACCTATTCCCTGCCTGTACCTTAGCCTGTCAGATTTCCTGTTATCAACCTATTCCCTGCCTGTACCTTAGCCTGTCAGATTTCCTGTTATCAACCTTTTGCCTGCCTGTACCTTAGCCTGTCAGATTTCCTGTTATCAACCTATTCCCTGCCTGTACCTTAGCCTGTCAGATTTCCTGTTATCAACCTATTGCCTGCCTGTACCTTAGCCTGTCAGATTTCCTGTTATCAACCTATTCCCTGCCTGTACCTTAGCCTGTCAGATTTCCTGTTATCAACCTATTCCCTGCCTGTACCTTAGCCTGTCAGATTTCCTGTTATCAACCTATTCCCTGCCTGTACCTTAGCCTGTCAGATTTCCTGTTATCAACCTATTCCCTGCCTGTACCTTAGCCTGTCAGATTTCCTGTTATCAACCTATTCCCTGCCTGTACCTTAGCCTGTCAGATTTCCTGTTATCAACCTATTCCCTGCCTGTACCTTAGCCTGTCAGATTTCCTGTTATCAACCTATTCCCTGCCTGTACCTTAGCCTGTCAGATTTCCTGTTATCAACCTTTTGCCTGCCTGTACCTTAGCCTGTCAGATTTCCTGTTATCAACCTATTCCCTGCCTGTACCTTAGCCTGTCAGATTTCCTGTTATCAACCTATTGCCTGCCTGTACCTTAGCCTGTCAGATTTCCTGTTATCAACCTATTCCCTGCCTGTACCTTAGCCTGTCAGATTTCCTGTTATCAACCTATTCCCTGCCTGTACCTTAGCCTGTCAGATTTCCTGTTATCAACCTATTGCCTGCCTGTACCTTAGCCTGTCAGATTTCCTGTTATCAACCTATTCCCTGCCTGTACCTTAGCCTGTCAGATTTCCTGTTATCAACCTATTCCCTCCCTGTACCTTAGCCTGTCAGATTTCCTGTTATCAACCTATTCCCTGCCTGTACCTTAGCCTGTCAGATTTCCTGTTATCAACCTATTCCCTGCCTGTACCTTAGCCTGTCAGATTTCCTGTTATCAACCTATTCCCTGCCTGTACCTTAGCCTGTCAGATTTCCTGTTATCAACCTATTCCCTGCCTGTACCTTAGCCTGTCAGATTTCCTGTTATCAACCTATTCCCTGCCTGTACCTTAGCCTGTCAGATTTCCTGTTATCAACCTATTCCCTGCCTGTACCTTAGCCTGTCAGATTTCCTGTTATCAACCTATTCCCTGCCTGTACCTTAGCCTGTCAGATTTCCTGTTATCAACCTATTCCCTGCCTGTACCTTAGCCTGTCAGATTTCCTGTTATCAACCTATTCCCTGCCTGTACCTTAGCCTGTCAGATTTCCTGTTATCAACCTATTCCCTGCCTGTACCTTAGCCTGTCAAATTTCCTGTTATCAACCTATTCCCTGCCTGTACCTTAGCCTGTCAGATTTCCTGTTATCAACCTATTCCCTGCCTGTACCTTAGCCTGTCAGATTTCCTGTTATCAACCTATTCCCTGCCTGTACCTTAGCCTGTCAGATTTCCTGTTATCAACCTATTCCCTGCCTGTACCTTAGCCTGTCAGATTTCCTGTTATCAACCTATTCCCTGCCTGTACCTTAGCCTGTCAGATTTCCTGTTATCAACCTATTCCCTGCCTGTACCTTAGCCTGTCAGATTTCCTGTTATCAACCTATTCCCTGCCTGTACCTTAGCCTGTCAGATTTCCTGTTATCAACCTATTCCCTGCCTGTACCTTAGCCTGTCAGATTTCCTGTTATCAACCTCTTCCCTGCCTGTACCTTAGCCTGTCAGATTTCCTGTTATCAACCTATTCCCTGCCTGTACCTTAGCCTGTCAGATTTCCTGTTATCAACCTATTCCCTGCCTGTACCTTAGCCTGTCAGATTTCCTGTTATCAACCTATTCCCTGCCTGTACCTTAGCCTGTCAGATTTCCTGTTATCAACCTATTCCCTGCCTGTACCTTAGCCTGTCAGATTTCCTGTTATCAACCTATTCCCTGCCTGTACCTTAGCCTGTCAGATTTCCTGTTATCAACCTATTCCCTGCCTGTACCTTAGCCTGTCAGATTTCCTGTTATCAACCTATTCCCTGCCTGTACCTTAGCCTGTCAGATTTCCTGTTATCAACCTATTCCCTGCCTGTACCTTAGCCTGTCAGATTTCCTGTTATCAACCTATTCCCTGCCTGTACCTTAGCCTGTCAGATTTCCTGTTATCAACCTATTCCCTGCCTGTACCTTAGCCTGTCAGATTTCCTGTTATCAACCTATTCCCTGCCTGTACCTTAGCCTGTCAGATTTCCTGTTATCAACCTATTCCCTGCCTGTACCTTAGCCTGTCAGATTTCCTGTTATCAACCTATTCCCTGCCTGTACCTTAGCCTGTCAGATTTCCTGTTATCAACCTATTCCCTGCCTGTACCTTAGCCTGTCAGATTTCCTGTTATCAACCTATTCCCTGCCTGTACCTTAGCCTGTCAGATTTCCTGTTATCAACCTATTCCCTGCATGTACCTTAGCCTGTCAGATTTCCTGTTATCAACCTATTCCCTGCCTGTACCTTAGCCTGTCAGATTTCCTGTTATCAACCTATTCCCTGCCTGTACCTTAGCCTGTCAGATTTCCTGTTATCAACCTATTCCCTGCCTGTACCTTAGCCTGTCAGATTTCCTGTTATCAACCTATTGCCTGATCTACCGGACGACGTTACTTTCCTGTACTGTTGCCTTTTTGGACCCCCTGTGTATGACCTTCTGCCTGCCCCTGGACCCAGCTACCTGCCTCCTCCTGTGTATGACCTTCTGTCTGCCCCTGGACCCAGCTACCTGCCTCCTCCTGTGTATGACCTTCTGCCTGCCCCTGGACCCAGCTACCTGCCTCCTCCTGTGTATGACCTTCTGCCTGCCCCTGGACCCAGCTACCTGCCTCCTCCTGTGTATGACCTTCTGCCTGCCCCTGGACCCAGCTACCTGCCTCCTCCTGTGGTCCTTTACAAATAAACACTTGCTGCGCCCTGCACTTGAAACCAGCTCTCTGTCTCCCATCGTGTTCATTACATTTCCTACGGCCTGAGCTATGTTGTTGATATTAGTTGAAATACATTCCAGGTGACTACCTGATGAAGATGGTTGAGAGAATGCTCATAATTTTGATTTCTTCACTATTATTCTACAATGTAGAAAATAGTAAAAATAAAGAAAAACCCTGGAATGAGTAGGTGTGTCCAAACTTTTGACTGGTACTGTATATATTTACAATAAATATATGGGGGATTGTAAATGATGCAGACAATTACATTGATAGAATCTACAATCTATCTGCACTACTAAAGCGAACACCCCTCAGGTGTTCACATCCCTGAGGGCCCCTGTGTTGAGGGTCAGCGTGGAGGATAGGTTGTTGCCTACTCTCACCCTCATGTGCCTGTGCGTGTGTGTGTGTGCCTGTGTGTGCATGCACCAAACCAGACCCTTATTACAAAATGACACTCAATAGACAACACAAACTACAGGTATAAACAAAAAACAGGGATAAAAAGAAAAACAGATCAACAGAGGGATAAAAGCAAACTGCAGCTAAATGTTTTTTAAACACTGTATTGACCTGACCTTGGAATGACCTCTGGTTGATAGTGATGCAGAGAGAAAGGGTGTGTGTGTGTGTGTGTGTGTGTTTGAAGGTGATGCAGGGAGAAACCTGGCTCTGTCCTTCAGTAGAGGAGAGCTGAGCTGGTGCATATCTCTCCTCCAGCCCTGCCTGCATACCTGCCAAGACCTGAGTCTTGGCTCTGATGGCTAGATGTTAGCTTTATGAACATGCCAGGATAAATCACACAGCAGAAAGGACCTCTCATTGCTCACAGCAAGCCCTACACCATTACTCACTTCCCTTCAACACACACAAACATATTCACAGAAACATATTCTCTCTCTCTCACACACACACACACACACACACACACACACACACACACACACACACACACACACACACACACACACACACACACACACACACACACACACACACACACACACACACACACACACACACACACACACACACACACACACACACACACACACACACACACACACACACACACACACACACACACACACACACATAAACCCCTCTCGTTCCTTCATATTCCATTATTCAGCAGTGATGGGAAGAATAGTGTCTCCTCCTGGAGAAGAGAAGAGATCTCTGAGGCAAGAGAGAGGGAGAGAGGGAATTAACAGATAAACTGATAAACAGACCAGGCCAGCAGAGAGAGGGAAGATGAATGGAGAGATGGATTGAGTGATGAATGGAGAGATGGATGATCTGTCTATCTATTACCTCCACATGCAGAGCAGGGCAGTTTGTCTCTGTGGATCATGACTAATTGATCTGTCCTCTATTTGATCAGAATGATCAGTGGCTGATTGATGGACTGTTAGAGTCTGTTCAGAGTGTGTGTGTGTGTCTTTGTTTGTATGTGTGTGTGTGTGTGTGTGTGTGTGTACAGGCACCTATCAGTCCCCTCCATCAGTCCGCTCCGCTCCCATGGAGAGGAAGAGAGAATGGCGTGATAGTGAGAGGAGGTTTGATAAACGACAGCCTAGTGGTAGATGGGAGACTTCAGAATAGTGAGTGAGTGTCCCAGTCTGCCTGACACTACGTGTGTGGCTCCACACGTCACTGAGAGAAAGAGAAGGGGGGTGAAAAAGAAGGGGGTGAGAGAGAGAGAGAGAGAGAGAGAGAGAGAGAGAGAGAGAGAGAGAGAGAGAGAGAGAGAGAGAGAGAGAGAGAGAGAGAGAGAGAGAGAGAGAGAGAGAGAGAGAGAGAGAGAGAGAGAGAGAGAGAGAGAGAAAACCTTCCCAGAAGCATCACAGCAGCAAGATTTGTGACCTGTTGCCACAAGAAAAGGGCAACCAGTGAAGAACAAACACCATTGTAAATACAACCCATATTTATGCTTATTTATTTTAACTTGTGTGCTTTAACCATTTGTACATTGTTACAACACTGTATATATATAATATAACATTTGTAATGTCTTTATTGTTTTGAAACTTCTGTATGTGTAATGTTTACTGTTAATTTGTATTGTTTATTTCACTTTTGTATAATATCTACCTCACTTGCTTTGGCAATGTTAACACATGTTTCCCATGCCAATAAAGCCCCTTGAATTGAAATTGCTTTGCTGCTATAACAGCCTCCACTCTTCTGGGAAGGTTTTCCACTAGATCTTGGAACATTGCTGTGGGGACTTGCTTCCATTCAGCCACAAGAGCATTAGTGAGGTCGGGCACTGATGTTGGCGATTAGGCCTGCCTCGCATTCGGCGTTTCAATTCATCTCAAAGGCGTTTGATGGGTTGAGGTCAGGGCTTTGTGCTGGCCAGTCAAGTGCTTCCACTCTCAACAAACCATTTCTGTATGGACCTCGCTTTATGCATGGGGGCATTGTCATTCTGAAATGGTAAAGGGCCTTCCCCGAACTGTTGCCACAAAGTTGGAGGCGCAGAATCGTCTAAAATGTCATTGTATGCTGTAGCGTTAAGATTTCCCTACAATGGAACTAAGGGGCGTAGCCTGAACCATTATAGAGCAGTACTATACTATATAGTGCAGTACTTTTGATCATGGCCCATAAGGAATAGGGTGCCATTTGGGACAAACCCATACTTTATCTGTCCCTGGACTAGTTGTTAGGGACAACTTCTACCTTTTCAAAACAGATCACTTTTGGAGACATTAGGAAAGTTCTGGTGTTCTGGGGAGAGATGGACTGACCTGTAAATGGATTGTGAATGGACTGGGGCTGAGCCGGGCAGGGTCTGGGTACGGCTGGTTAAGGCTGCTGGAGACTGGGTTTGGGTACGGCTGGTTAAGGCTGCTTGAGGCTGGGTTCGGGTATGGCTGGTTAACTTCTTATGGCTGGGGGCAGTATTGAGTAGCTTGGATGAATAAGGTGCCCAGAGGTGCCCAGAGTAAACTGCCTGCTACTCAGTCCCAGTTGCTAATGTATGCATATCATTAGTATATTTGGATATACAACACTCTGAAGTTTCTAAAACTGTTTGAATGATGTCTGTGAGTATAACAGAACTCATATGGCAGGCAAAAACCTGAGAAAAAATCCAACCAGGAAGTGGGAAATCTGAGGTTGGTCGTTTTTCAACTCATTCCCTATTGAAGATACAGTGGGATATTGGTCACGTTGCACTTCCTAAGGCTTCCACTAGATGTCAACAGTCTTTAGAACCTTGTATGATGCTTCTACTGTAAAGGGGGGCCGAATGAGAGGGGAATGAGTCAGAGGTCTGCCAGAGAGCCACAAGCTGGCCACGCTCGTTCACGTGAGAGTGAGCTCTGTTCCATTGCATTTCTACAGACAAAGGAATTCTCTGGTTGGAACATTATTGAAGATTTATGTTAAAAACTTCCTAAAGATTGATTCTATACTTCGTTTGACATGTTTCTAATGACTGTAACGGAACTTTTTGACTTTTCCTCTGCTCCTAGTGAACGCGCTTCGTGAGTTTGGATTTGTTTACCAAACGCGCTAACAAAAGGAACTATTTGGACATAAATGATGGACATTATCGAACAAAACAAACATTTATTGTGGATCTGGGATTCCTGGGAGTGCATTCTGATGAAGATCATCAAAGGTAAGTGAATATTTATAATGTTATTTCTGACTTCTGTTGACTGCACAATATGGCGGATATCTTTTTGGCTTGTTTGGGCTCTGAGCGCCGTACTCAGATTATTGCATGGTTTGCTTTTTCCGTAAAGCTTTTTTGAAATCTGACACAGCGTTTGCATTAAGGAGAAGTTTATCTAAAGTTCCATGTATAACACTTGTATTTTCATCAACATTTATGATGAGTATTTCTGTAAATTGATGTGGCTCTCTGCAAAATCACCGGATGTTTTTGGAACTACTGAACATAACGCGCCAATGTATACTGAGATTTTTTTATATGAATATGAACTTTATTGAACAAAACATACATGTATTGTGTAACATGAAGTCCTATGAGTGTAATCTGATGAAGATCATCAAAGGTTAGTGATTCATTCTATCTCTATTTCTGATTTTTGTGACTCCACTCTTTGGCTGGAAAAATGGCTGTGTTTTTCTGTGACTTGGCTCTGACCTAACATAATCGTTTGTGGTGCTTTCGCTGTAAAGCCTATTTGAAATCGGACACTGTGGTGGGATTAACAAGAAGTGTATCTTTAAAATGGTGTGAAATACTTGTATGTTTGAGGAATTGTAATTATGGGATTTCTGTTGTTTTGAATTTGGCGCCCTGCACTTTCACTGGCTGTTGTCATATCGATCCCGTTAACGGGATCGCAGCCGTAAGAAGTTTTAAGTCTGCTTGAGGCTGGGTATTAGTATGGCTGGTTCAGGTTGGTTGAGGCTGGGTCTGTGTACGGCTGGTTAAAGCCGCTTGAGGCTGGGTCTGGGTAAGGCTGGTTAAGGCAGCTTCAGGCTGGGTCTGGGTAAGGCTGGTTAAGGCCGCTTGAGGCTGGGTCTGGGTAAGGCTGGGTTGGTCTGGGTCAAGTGAACTGTGACTGTCTGTTGGAGATAGAAATAGAGATAGAAGAAGCCCGCCGGAGGGAAGGAAAAACTAATTCATCTCCTGTAACATCTCTGTGTGACCCAGACAGCATACACACACTAGCTGTTTCTCATACAGGCACACGCATGTACACTCACACACACACACACACATACACACACACCAGCCATATTTTTGACACGCACACACCCGCGCTCGCTTGGACAGCTCCACCCAAAAAAGGCTGTGAAAAGTACTGAAGTCTGTTCTTCATTGCACTGGGATTTATTTCACCATCTCTCTCCAGCAGCCCTTCGGTTGTGATGCTGTGATGTCTAGTACCACAGAATAGAACACTGAGGAAAACCCTGGATACCTGCTGCCAAGGGGAATGTGAGGGAATATATATATGAAGATTATATGTAGAAGTATTACTCACACACCAAACAGCCAAGGGGACTATATAGTCATACACATGAACATGAACAATTACTGTATCGTCAGTCATACACCAGTGAGAGACTACACAGAGTATCAGGCCTCATGACTAAACTATACCAGTCACTGTATTCTGTAATATGTATTCAAGTCTACATACTACCCCTAAATTCTTAGGGATAGGGGGCAGTATTCGAGGGTTTGGATGACTGAGATGCCCAAAGTAAACTGCCTGTTACTCAGGCCCAGAAGCTAGGATATGCATATAATTGGTAGTTATGGATAGAAAACACTAAAGTTTCTAAACTGTTAAAATAATGTCTGTGAGTATAACAGAACTGATATGGCAGGCAAAAGCCCAAGGAGAATCCATCCGGAATATATTTTCTTTGAGGTCACCACTCATTGAAATGGCTGTCTAGGGAAACATCGAAGGAATACCTCCCAGATTGCAGTTCCTAGGGCTTCCAGAAGATGTCAACAATCTTCAGAAAGAGTTTCAGGCTTGTTTTTTGAAAAATGAGCTAGAATTTGTAGTTTTTCTAGGTGGCTCCCAACTACCCCTAACCCACCCACCCTTCCACTAATACATACAGTTGAAGTCGGAAGTGTACATACACTTAGGTTGGAGTCATTAAAACTCGTTTTTCAACCACTCCACAAATTTATTGTTAACAAACTATAGTTTTGGCAAGTCGGTTAGGACATCTTCTTTGTACATGACACAATTCATTTTTCCAGCAATTGTTTACAGACAGATTACTTCACTTACAATTCACTGTATTGCAATTCCAGTAGTTTACATACACTAAGTTGACTGTGCCTTTAAACAGCTTGGAAAATTCCAGAAAATTATTTCATGGCTTTGGAAGCTTCTGATAGGCTAATTGACATCATTTGAGTCAATTGGAGGTGTACCTGTGGATGTATTTCAAGGCCTACCATCAAACTTTGCTTGACATCATGGGAAAATCAAAAGAATTCAGCCAAGACATCAGAAAACAAATTGTAGACCCCCACTAGTCTGGTTCATCCTTGGGAGCAAATTCCAAACGCCTGAAGGTTCCACATTCATCTGTACAAACAATAGTACGCTTGTATAGATGCCATGGGACCACGCAGCCGTCATACCGCTCAGGAAGGAGACGCATTCTGTCTCCTAGAGATGAACGTACTTTGGTGCGAAAAGTGCAAATCAATCCCAGAACAACAGCAAAGGACCTTGTGAAGTTGCTGGAGGAAACAGGTACAAAAGTATCTATATCCAGAGTAAAACTGGTCCTATATCGACATAACCTGAAAGGCCGCTCAGCAAGGAAGAAACCACTGCTCCAAAACCGCCAGACTACGGTTTGCAACTGCACATGGGTGTAACGATCGTTGTTGGAATTAATGGACCAAAGTGCAGCGTTGAAGGCGTTCATCATTTTTATTAATGTGAACCAGCAACAAAACAATAAAGAGTAACAAAATGAAACATTCAGCTTTGTAGGGCTAAAAAGCAACAATACAAAATCAAGATCCCCAAAAACACAGTTGGGAAAAGGCTGCCTAAATATGATCCCCAAACAGAGGCAACGATAGACAGCTGCCTCTGATTGGGAACCATACCAGGCCAACATAGAAAAGAAAAAACTAGACTACCCACCCTAGTCACACCCTGACCTAACCAAAATAGAGAAATAAAAGGTTTTCTCAGGTCAGGGCGTGACAATGGGGACAATGATCGTACTTTTTGGAGAAATGTCTTCTCGTCTGATGAAACAAAACTAGAACTGTTTGGCCATAATGTCCATCGTTATGTTTGGAGGAAAAAGTGCTGCAGGAGGGACTGGTGCACTTCACTAAATTGATGGCATCATGAGGGAGGAAAATTATGTGGATATATTGAAGCAACATCTCAAGACATCAGTCAGGAAGTTAAAGCTTGGTCGCAAATGGGTCTTCCAAATGGACAATGACCCCAAGCACACTTCCAAAGTTGTGGCAAAATGGCTTAAGGACAACAAAGTCAAGGTATTGGAGTGGCCATCACAAAGCCCTGACCTCAATCCTATAGAAAATTTGTGGGCAGAACTGAAAAAGTGTGTGCGAGCAAGGAGGCCTACAAACCTGACTCAGTTACACCAGCTCTGTCAGGAGGAATGGGTCAAAATTCACTCAACTTATTGTGGGAAGCTTGTGGAAGTCTACCTGAAACGTTGGACCCACGTTAAACAATTTAAAGGCAATGCTACCAAATACTAATTGAGTGTATGTAAACTTCTGACCCACTGGGAATGTGATGAAAGAAATCAAAGCTGAAATAAATCAGTCTCTCTACTATTATTCTGACATTCACATTCTTAAAATAAAGTGGTGATCCTAACTGACCTAAGACAGGGAATTTTTACGAGGATTAAATGTCAGGAATTGTGAAAAACTGAGTTTAAATGTATTTGGCTAAGGTGTATGTAAACTTCCAACTTCCACTGTATCCCTTCCACCCCCCACTGTGTCCTTGTTTTCAGAGCTCATGAGACAGGGTTGTGTCTCCACGTCCTTGGTGGATGGGTCATGAGAGAGAAACAATCTTAAAGGAAAATAACCAGGATAAACTCTCAGTCAGACGTTAACATCAACTGATCTCTGTTTACACACTGAGATTTTTGACTGTCCTTTCAAAGACTGGTCACACATATACTGATTACTTTTAAGAGTATTCTGGTCATAGTGTCTCTCTCTCGTGCGTGTGTGTGTGTACTTGTGTGTGTGTGTGTCTCTGCGTGTGCGTGTGTGTGTGTGTGTGAATGAGAGAGAGAGAGAGAGAGAGAGAGAGAGAGAGAGAGAGAGAGAGAGAGAGAGAGAGAGAGAGAGAGAGAGAGAGAGAGAGATAGAGAGAGAGAGAGAGAGAGAAAGGAGGGGGTAGGACAGAGGTGTAGAGAGAGGGTGAGGGTGAGATGAGAGATGAGAGATGAGAGGGGGAAAGAGAGAGAGAGAGAGAAGGAAAGGGAGTGAGATGAGAGGGAGAGTAAATGATCTGTTCCCTTAGTAACGCTACAGAGAGCAGAGGCTTCTGGGAGAGAAGCCTACCCACCAACCCCGCCCCCCTATTAGACCTGCCATCTCACGACCCCGACCACCCTTCTTACTGTATCACCCAGCCTCCATCTCACTACCCCCGACCACCCTCTTTACTGTATCACCCAGCCTCCATCTCACTACCACCAACCACCCTCCTTACTGTATCACCCAGCCTCCATCTCACTACCACCAACCACCCTCTTACTGTATCACCCAGCCTCCATCTCACTACCACCAACCACCCTATTTACTGTATCACCCAGCCTCCATCTCACTACCACCGACCACCCTCTTTACTGTATCACCCATCCTCCATCTCACTACCACCAACCACCCTCTTACTGTATCACCCAGCCTCCATCTCACTACCACCAACCACCCTCTTACTGTATCACCCAGCCTCCATCTCACGACCCCAACCACCCTCTTTACTGTATCACCCAGCCTCCATCTCACTACCACCAACCACCCTCTTTACTGTATCACCCAGCCTCCATCTCACTGCCACCAACCACCCTCTTTACTGTATCACCCAGCCTCCATCTCACTACCACCAACCACCCTCTATACTGTATCACCCAGCC
>NC_092090.1:22953932-22968932 GCF_045679555.1 Salvelinus alpinus
CTAGTCACAGAGAGATAGAGGGGCAGACAGGTCATCTGGTCACAGAGAGACGGAGGGGAAGACAGGTCATCTAGTTACAGAGAGACGGAGGGGCAGACAGGTCATCTAGTTACAGAGAGATGGAAGGGCAGACAGGTCATCTAGTTACAGAGAGACGGAGGGGAAGACAGGTCATCTAGTTACAGAGAGACGGAGGGGCAGACAGGTCATCTAGTTACAGAGAGACGGAGGGGCAGACAGGTCATCTAGTTACAGAGAGACGGAGGGGCAGACAGGTCATCTAGTTACAGAGAGACGGAGGGGCAGACAGGTTATCTAGTTACAGAGAGACGGAGGGGCAGACAGGTCATCTAGTTACAGAGAGACGGAGGGGAAGACAGGTCATCTAGTTACAGAGAGATGGAGGGGCAGACAGCTCATCTAGTTACAGAGAGATGGAGGGGCAGACAGGTCATCTAGTTACAGAGAGACGGAGGGGCAGACAGGTCATCTAGTTACAGAGAGACGGAGGGGCAGACAGGTCATCTAGTTACAGAGAGACGGAGGGGCAGACAGGTTATCTAGTTACAGAGAGACGGAGGGGAAGACAGGTCATCTAGTCACAGAGAGATGGAGGGGCAGACAGGTCATCTAGTTACAGAGAGACGGAGGGGAAGACAGGTCATCTAGTTACAGAGAGACGGAGGGGCAGACAGGTCATCTAGTTACAGAGAGATGGAGGGGCAGACAGGTCATCTAGTTACAGAGAGACGGAGAGGAAGACAGGTCATCTAGTTACAGAGAGACGGAGGGGCAGACAGGTCATCTAGTTACAGAGAGACGGAGGGGCAGACAGGTCATCTAGTTACAGAGAGACGGAGGGGCAGACAGGTCATCTAGTCACAGAGAGACGGAGGGGTTAGACAGGTCATCTAGTTACAGAGAGACGGAGGGGAAGACAGGTCATCTAGTCACAGAGAGACGGAGGGGCAGACAGGTCATCTAGTTACAGAGAGACGGAGGGGAAGACAGGTCATCTAGTCACAGAGATAGGTAGGGGAAGACAGGTCATCTAGTTACAGAGAGACGGAGGGGAAGACAGGGCATCTAGTCACAGAGAGACGGAGGGGCAGACAGGTCATCTAGTCACAGAGAGACGGAGGGGAAGACAGGTCATCTAGTCACAGAGAGACGAAGGGGAAGACAGGTCATCTAGTTACAGAGAAATGGAGGGGCAGACAGGTCATCTAGTTACAGAGAGACGGAGAGGCAGACAGGTTATCTAGTTACAGAGAGTTGGAGGGGCAGACAGGTCATCTAGTTACAGAGAGACGGAGGGGAAGACAGGTCATCTAGTTACAGAGAGACGGAGGGGAAGACAGGTCATCTAGTCACAGAGAGACGGAGGGGAAGACAGGTCATCTAGTTACAGAGAGACGGAGGGGAAGACACGTCATCTAGTCACAGAGAGACAGAGGGGCAGACAGGTCATCTAGTCACAGAGAGACGGAGGGGAAGACAGGTCATCTAGTTACAGAGAGACGGAGGGGCAGACAGGTCATCTAGTTACAGAGAGATGGAAGGGCAGACAGGTCATCTAGTTACAGAGAGACGGAGGGGAAGACAGGTCATCTAGTTACAGAGAGACGGAGGGGCAGACAGGTCATCTAGTTACAGAGAGACGGAGGGGCAGACAGGTCATCTAGTTACAGAGAGACGGAGGGGCAGACAGGTCATCTAGTTACAGAGAGACGGAGGGGCAGACAGGTTATCTAGTTACAGAGAGACGGAGGGGCAGACAGGTCATCTAGTTACAGAGAGACGGAGGGGAAGACAGGTCATCTAGTTACAGAGAGACGGAGGGGCAGACAGGTCATCTAGTTACAGAGAGACGGAGGGGAAGACAGGTCATCTAGTTACAGAGAGATGGAGGGGCAGACAGCTCATCTAGTTACAGAGAGACGGAGGGGCAGACAGGTCATCTAGTTACAGAGAGACGGAGGGGCAGACAGGTCATCTAGTTACAGAGAGACGGAGGGGCAGACAGGTCATCTAGTTACAGAGAGACGGAGGGGCAGACAGGTTATCTAGTTACAGAGAGACGGAGGGGAAGACAGGTCATCTAGTCACAGAGAGATGGAGGGGCAGACAGGTCATCTAGTTACAGAGAGACGGAGGGGAAGACAGGTCATCTAGTTACAGAGAGACGGAGGGGCAGACAGGTCATCTAGTTACAGAGAGACGGAGGGGCAGACAGGTCATCTAGTTACAGAGAGACGGAGGGGAAGACAGGTCATCTAGTTACAGAGAGACGGAGGGGCAGACAGGTCATCTAGTTACAGAGAGACGGAGGGGCAGACAGGTCATCTAGTTACAGAGAGACGGAGAGGAAGACAGGTCATCTAGTTACAGAGAGACGGAGGGGCAGACAGGTCATCTAGTTACAGAGAGACGGAGGGGCAGACAGGTCATCTAGTTACAGAGAGACGGAGGGGCAGACAGGTCATCTAGTCACAGAGAGACGGAGGGGTTAGACAGGTCATCTAGTTACAGAGAGACGGAGGGGAAGACAGGTCATCTAGTCACAGAGAGACGGAGGGGCAGACAGGTCATCTAGTTACAGAGAGACGGAGGGGAAGACAGGTCATCTAGTCACAGAGATAGGTAGGGGAAGACAGGTCATCTAGTTACAGAGAGACGGAGGGGAAGACAGGGCATCTAGTCACAGAGAGACGGAGGGGCAGACAGGTCATCTAGTCACAGAGAGACGGAGGGGAAGACAGGTCATCTAGTTACAGAGAGACGGAGGGGCAGACAGGTCATCTAGTTACAGAGAGACGGAGGGGAAGACAGGTCATCTAGTTACAGAGAGATGGAGGGGCAGACAGCACATCTAGTTACAGAGAGATGGAGGGGCAGACAGGTCATCTAGTTACAGAGAGACGGAGGGGCAGACAGGTCATCTAGTTACAGAGAGACGGAGGGGCAGACAGGTCATCTAGTTACAGAGAGACGGAGGGGCAGACAGGTTATCTAGTTACAGAGAGACGGAGGGGAAGACAGGTCATCTAGTCACAGAGAGATGGAGGGGCAGACAGGTCATCTAGTTACAGAGAGACGGAGGGGAAGACAGGTCATCTAGTTACAGAGAGACGGAGGGGCAGACAGGTCATCTAGTTACAGAGAGATGGAGGGGCAGACAGGTCATCTAGTTACAGTGAGACGGAGAGGAAGACAGGTCATCTAGTTACAGAGAGACGGAGGGGCAGACAGGTCATCTAGTTACAGAGAGACGGAGGGGCAGACAGGTCATCTAGTTACAGAGAGACGGAGAGGAAGACAGGTCATCTAGTTACAGAGAGACGGAGGGGAAGACAGGTCATCTAGTTACAGAGAGACGGAAGGGCAGACAGGTCATCAAGTTACAGAGAGATGGAAGGGCAGACAGGTCATCTAGTTACAGAGAGACGGAGGGGAAGACAGGTCATCTTGTTACAGAGAGACGGAGGGGCAGACAGGTCATCTAGTTACAGAGAGACGGAGGGGCAGACAGGTCATCTAGTTACAGAGAGACGGAGGGGCAGACAGGTCATCTAGTTACAGAGAGACGGAGGGGCAGACAGGTCATCTAGTTACAGAGAGACGGAGGGGAAGACAGGTCATCTAGTTACAGAGAGACGGAGGGGCAGACAGGTCATCTAGTTACAGAGAGACGGAGGGGAAGACAGGTCATCTAGTTACAGAGAGATGGAGGGGCAGACAGGTCATCTAGTTACAGAGAGATGGAGGGGCAGACAGGTCATCTAGTTACAGAGAGACGGAGGGGCAGACAGGTCATCTAGTTACAGAGAGACGGAGGGGCAGACAGGTCATCTAGTTACAGAGAGACGGAGGGGCAGACAGGTTATCTAGTTACAGAGAGACGGAGGGGAAGACAGGTCATCTAGTTACAGAGAGATGGAGGGGCAGACAGGTCATCTAGTTACAGAGAGACGGAGGGGAAGACAGGTCATCTAGTTACAGAGAGACGGAGGGGAAGACAGGTCATCTAGTTACAGAGAGACGGAGGGGAAGACAGGTTATCTAGTTACAGAGAGACGGAGGGGCAGACAGGTCATCTAGTTACAGAGAGACGGAGAGGAAGACAGGTCATCTAGTTACAGAGAGACGGAGGGGAAGACAGGTCATCTAGTTACAGAGAGACGGAGGGGCAGACAGGTCATCTAGTTACAGAGAGACGGAGAGGAAGACAGGTCATCTAGTTACAGAGAGACGGAGGGGAAGACAGGTCATCTAGTTACAGAGAGACGGAGGGGCAGACAGGTCATCTAGTTACAGAGAGACGGAGGGGCAGACAGGTCATCTAGTCACAGAGAGACGGAGGGGTTAGACAGGTCATCTAGTTACAGAGAGACGGAGGGGAAGACAGGTCATCTAGTCACAGAGAGACGGAGGGGCAGACAGGTCATCTAGTTACAGAGAGACGGAGGGGAAGACAGGTCATCTAGTCACAGAGATAGGTAGGGGAAGACAGGTCATCTAGTTACAGAGAGACGGAGGGGAAGACAGGGCATCTAGTCACAGAGAGACGGAGGGGCAGACAGGTCATCTAGTCACAGAGAGACGGAGGGGAAGACAGGTCATCTAGTTACAGAGAGATGGAGGGGCAGACAGCACATCTAGTTACAGAGAGATGGAGGGGCAGACAGGTCATCTAGTTACAGAGAGACGGAGGGGCAGACAGGTCATCTAGTTACAGAGAGACGGAGGGGCAGACAGGTCATCTAGTTACAGAGAGACGGAGGGGCAGACAGGTTATCTAGTTACAGAGAGACGGAGGGGAAGACAGGTCATCTAGTCACAGAGAGATGGAGGGGCAGACAGGTCATCTAGTTACAGAGAGACGGAGGGGAAGACAGGTCATCTAGTTACAGAGAGACGGAGGGGCAGACAGGTCATCTAGTTACAGAGAGATGGAGGGGCAGACAGGTCATCTAGTTACAGTGAGACGGAGAGGAAGACAGGTCATCTAGTTACAGAGAGACTGAGGGGCAGACAGGTCATCTAGTTACAGAGAGACGGAGGGGCAGACAGGTCATCTAGTTACAGAGAGACGGAGAGGAAGACAGGTCATCTAGTTACAGAGAGACGGAGGGGAAGACAGGTCATCTAGTTACAGAGAGACGGAGGGGCAGACAGGTCATCTAGTTACAGAGAGATGGAAGGGCAGACAGGTCATCTAGTTACAGAGAGACGGAGGGGAAGACAGGTCATCTTGTTACAGAGAGACGGAGGGGCAGACAGGTCATCTAGTTACAGAGAGACGGAGGGGCAGACAGGTCATCTAGTTACAGAGAGACGGAGGGGCAGACAGGTCATCTAGTTACAGAGAGACGGAGGGGCAGACAGGTCATCTAGTTACAGAGAGACGGAGGGGAAGACAGGTCATCTAGTTACAGAGAGACGGAGGGGCAGACAGGTCATCTAGTTACAGAGAGACGGAGGGGAAGACAGGTCATCTAGTTACAGAGAGATGGAGGGGCAGACAGCTCATCTAGTTACAGAGAGATGGAGGGGCAGACAGGTCATCTAGTTACAGAGAGACGGAGGGGCAGACAGGTCATCTAGTTACAGAGAGACGGAGGGGCAGACAGGTCATCTAGTTACAGAGAGACGGAGGGGCAGACAGGTTATCTAGTTACAGAGAGACGGAGGGGAAGACAGGTCATCTAGTCACAGAGAGATGGAGGGGCAGACAGGTCATCTAGTTACAGAGAGACGGAGGGGAAGACAGGTCATCTAGTTACAGAGAGACGGAGGGGCAGACAGGTCATCTAGTTACAGAGAGATGGAGGGGCAGACAGGTCATCTAGTTACAGTGAGACGGAGAGGAAGACAGGTCATCTAGTTACAGAGAGACGGAGGGGCAGACAGGTCATCTAGTTACAGAGAGACGGAGGGGCAGACAGGTCATCTAGTTACAGAGAGACGGAGAGGAAGACAGGTCATCTAGTTACAGAGAGACGGAGGGGCAGACAGGTCATCTAGTTACAGAGAGACGGAGGGGCAGACAGGTCATCTAGTTACAGAGAGACGGAGGGGCAGACAGGTCATCTAGTCACAGAGAGACGGAGGGGTTAGACAGGTCTTCTAGTTACAGAGAGACGGAGGGGAAGACAGGTCATCTAGTCACAGAGAGACGGAGGGGCAGACAGGTCATCTAGTTACAGAGAGACGGAGGGGAAGACAGGTCATCTAGTCACAGAGATAGGTAGGGGAAGACAGGTCATCTAGTTACAGAGAGACGGAGGGGAAGACAGGGCATCTAGTCACAGAGAGACGGAGGGGCAGACAGGTCATCTAGTCACAGAGAGACGGAGGGGAAGACAGGTCATCTAGTTACAGAGAGACGGAGGGGCAGACAGGTCATCTAGTTACAGAGAGACGGAGGGGAAGACAGGTCATCTAGTTACAGAGAGATGGAGGGGCAGACAGCTCATCTTGTTACAGAGAGATGGAGGGGCAGACAGGTCATCTAGTTACAGAGAGACGGAGGGGCAGACAGGTCATCTAGTTACAGAGAGACGGAGGGGCAGACAGGTCATCTAGTTACAGAGAGACGGAGGGGCAGACAGGTTATCTAGTTACAGAGAGACGGAGGGGAAGACAGGTCATCTAGTCACAGAGAGATGGAGGGGCAGACAGGTCATCTAGTTACAGAGAGACGGAGGGGAAGACAGGTCATCTAGTTACAGAGAGACGGAGGGGCAGACAGGTCATCTAGTTACAGAGAGATGGAGGGGCAGACAGGTCATCTAGTTACAGTGAGACGGAGAGGAAGACAGGTCATCTAGTTACAGAGAGACGGAGGGGCAGACAGGTCATCTAGTTACAGAGAGACGGAGGGGCAGACAGGTCATCTAGTTACAGAGAGACGGAGAGGAAGACAGGTCATCTAGTTACAGAGAGACGGAGGGGCAGACAGGTCATCTAGTTACAGAGAGACGGAGGGGCAGACAGGTCATCTAGTTACAGAGAGACGGAGGGGCAGACAGGTCATCTAGTCACAGAGAGACGGAGGGGTTAGACAGGTCATCTAGTTACAGAGAGACGGAGGGGAAGACAGGTCATCTAGTCACAGAGAGACGGAGGGGCAGACAGGTCATCTAGTTACAGAGAGACGGAGGGGAAGACAGGTCATCTAGTCACAGAGATAGGTAGGGGAAGACAGGTCATCTAGTTACAGAGAGACGGAGGGGAAGACAGGGCATCTAGTCACAGAGAGACGGAGGGGCAGACAGGTCATCTAGTCACAGAGAGACGGAGGGGAAGACAGGTCATCTAGTCACAGAGAGACGAAGGGGAAGACAGGTCATCTAGTTACAGAGAGATGGAGGGGCAGACAGGTCATCTAGTTACAGAGAGACGGAGAGGCAGACAGGTTATCTAGTTACAGAGAGTTGGAGGGGAAGACAGGTCATCTAGTCACAGAGATAGGTAGGGGAAGACAGGTCATCTAGTTACAGAGAGACGGAGGGGAAGACAGGGCATCTAGTCACAGAGAGACGGAGGGGCAGACAGGTCATCTAGTCACAGAGAGACGGAGGGGAAGACAGGTCATCTAGTCACAGAGAGACGAAGGGGAAGACAGGTCATCTAGTTACAGAGAGATGGAGGGGCAGACAGGTCATCTAGTTACAGAGAGACGGAGAGGCAGACAGGTTATCTAGTTACAGAGAGTTGGAGGGGCAGACAGGTCATCTAGTTACAGAGAGACGGAGGGGAAGACAGGTCATCTAGTTACAGAGAGACGGAGGGGAAGACAGGGCATCTAGTCACAGAGAGACGGAGGGGCAGACAGGTCATCTAGTCACAGAGAGACGGAGGGGAAGACAGGTCATCTAGTTACAGAGAGACGGAGGGGCAGACAGGTCATCTAGTTACAGAGAGACGGAGGGGAAGACAGGTCATCTAGTTACAGAGAGATGGAGGGGCAGACAGCTCATCTTGTTACAGAGAGATGGAGGGGCAGACAGGTCATCTAGTTACAGAGAGACGGAGGGGCAGACAGGTCATCTAGTTACAGAGAGACGGAGGGGCAGACAGGTCATCTAGTTACAGAGAGACGGAGGGGCAGACAGGTTATCTAGTTACAGAGAGACGGAGGGGAAGACAGGTCATCTAGTCACAGAGAGATGGAGGGGCAGACAGGTCATCTAGTTACAGAGAGACGGAGGGGAA
The DNA here is from genome assembly GCF_045679555.1 of Salvelinus alpinus. Classification (NCBI taxonomy): domain Eukaryota; kingdom Metazoa; phylum Chordata; class Actinopteri; order Salmoniformes; family Salmonidae; genus Salvelinus; species Salvelinus alpinus. The sequence continues at coordinate 22,962,153 of NC_092090.1, forward strand.
GACAGGTCATCTAGTTACAGAGAGACGGAGGGGCAGACAGGTCATCTAGTTACAGAGAGATGGAGGGGCAGACAGGTCATCTAGTTACAGTGAGACGGAGAGGAAGACAGGTCATCTAGTTACAGAGAGACGGAGGGGCAGACAGGTCATCTAGTTACAGAGAGACGGAGGGGCAGACAGGTCATCTAGTTACAGAGAGACGGAGAGGAAGACAGGTCATCTAGTTACAGAGAGACGGAGGGGCAGACAGGTCATCTAGTTACAGAGAGACGGAGGGGCAGACAGGTCATCTAGTTACAGAGAGACGGAGGGGCAGACAGGTCATCTAGTCACAGAGAGACGGAGGGGTTAGACAGGTCATCTAGTTACAGAGAGACGGAGGGGAAGACAGGTCATCTAGTCACAGAGAGACGGAGGGGCAGACAGGTCATCTAGTTACAGAGAGACGGAGGGGAAGACAGGTCATCTAGTCACAGAGATAGGTAGGGGAAGACAGGTCATCTAGTTACAGAGAGACGGAGGGGAAGACAGGGCATCTAGTCACAGAGAGACGGAGGGGCAGACAGGTCATCTAGTCACAGAGAGACGGAGGGGAAGACAGGTCATCTAGTCACAGAGAGACGAAGGGGAAGACAGGTCATCTAGTTACAGAGAGATGGAGGGGCAGACAGGTCATCTAGTTACAGAGAGACGGAGAGGCAGACAGGTTATCTAGTTACAGAGAGTTGGAGGGGCAGACAGGTCATCTAGTTACAGAGAGACGGAGGGGAAGACAGGTCATCTAGTTACAGAGAGACGGAGGGGAAGACAGGTCATCTAGTCACAGAGATAGGTAGGGGAAGACAGGTCATCTAGTTACAGAGAGACGGAGGGGAAGACAGGGCATCTAGTCACAGAGAGACGGAGGGGCAGACAGGTCATCTAGTCACAGAGAGACGGAGGGGAAGACAGGTCATCTAGTCACAGAGAGACGAAGGGGAAGACAGGTCATCTAGTTACAGAGAGATGGAGGGGCAGACAGGTCATCTAGTTACAGAGAGACGGAGAGGCAGACAGGTTATCTAGTTACAGAGAGTTGGAGGGGCAGACAGGTCATCTAGTTACAGAGAGACGGAGGGGAAGACAGGTCATCTAGTTACAGAGAGACGGAGGGGAAGACAGGTCATCTAGTCACAGAGAGACGGAGGGGAAGACAGGTCATCTAGTTACAGAGAGACGGAGGGGAAGACAGGTCATCTAGTTACAGAGAGACGGAGGGGCAGACAGGTCATCTAGTTACAGAGAGATGGAGGGGCAGACAGAGAGACGGAGGGGAAGACAGGTCATCTAGTCACAGAGAGACAGAGGGGCAGACAGGTCATCTAGTTACAGAGAGACGGAGGGGAAGACAGGTCATCTAGTTACAGAGAGACGGAGGGGAAGACACGTCATCTAGTCACAGAGAGACAGAGGGGCAGACAGGTCATCTAGTCACAGAGAGACGGAGGGGAAGACAGGTCATCTAGTCACAGAGAGACGGAGGGGAAGACAGGTCATCTAGTCACAGAGAGACGGAGGGGAAGACAGGTCATCTAGTCACAGAGAGACGGAGGGGAAGACAGGTCATCTAGTCACAGAGAGACGGAGGGGAAGACAGGTCATCTAGTTACAGAGAGACGGAGGGGAAGATTGAGAGGAAGAAAAGGGAGAGGGTGGAAAGAGAGAGAGGGAGAGAGAGAAATAGCGGAAGCGAGGGTTCGACATGGAACCCAAAAGACTCCTACCTGGAACCAAAAATGGTTCTCTTATGGGGACAACAGGCTGTTGCAATGCCAGGATAATGGGTTTGATTACCCGTGCCAATTAAACATAACAACCGTATGCACGCATGACTGCTAAATGAAATATATACCATTATATTATTATTATTATATACTGTATATATATAGAGGGAGAGACAGAAAGGAAGAGAGGGAGGGAGGGAGGGAGGGAGGGAGGGAGGGAGGGAGGGAGGGAGTCTTTTCACAGCCAGGAAGCAACTGTGACCCACCGGATGTTCCAGTCAAGCTGTCGTGGTCCCAGGTGGCTGTGCTCACACACAGGTCAGGAGTAAGTGGGTGCCAGGGGACCTGTGCATTCTACTGTGACCAGCCAACAGATGTGCAGCCCTCTACCCTCCACCCCAACCTCCTCCCTCCCCCCTAATCTCCCTGTACCCAGCCCCAGTCCAAAGGAGAGAGAAGGACACAGCTGGGCCTGTTCAGCCAACCAAGACACCATGCATGTGACCCAAATGGCACCCTATTCCTTATATAGTCTCTATGGGTTTTGGTCAAAAGCAGTGCACTATATAGGGAATAGGGTGCCATTTGGGATGAGGTTCATTCCACCATGATGCACCAGCCTGTCTACTGCTACCTACTGCCAGTGATCTAGTGAAGGGTAAATCCATAGAGATTCTATCGTTCTATTTATATCTGTGTGTAAACCTACGGCGACACTGTTAACGCACCTGTTAAAAAGGAATTATTTGAAAACCTAAAATACTAGTGAGGTAATACAAACAAAATATGAAGTTGACATTTTAAAAAAAATGACATGTTTATGGTTCTCAGCAAGCAGGCTTTTGTAGATTTGACTCAAACTATTCTTTTCAAAATACACTTAACTGTGTTGCAGTGTGGGCTGTCTATTTCTGATTTGTTACGTAGATTCAGTGTAGACTAGTCTCTCTCTCTGGCAGACATGATGGGTCCCATATGTTATGAATCTATCAAACATTCACCTCCTCTCACCCCCTACGCTCTGAACCTTACAATGCCTAGTCCACAGGCAACCATATCTCTGGCAGAGGTCCATCTTGCCTGACAGGCTGAGAGGAGAGGAGAGGAGAGGAGAGGAGAGGAGAGGAGAGGAGAGGAGAGGAGAGGAGAGGAGAGGAGAGGAGAGGAGAGGAGAGGAGAGGGAGCAGCAAGGCTGACGTTTAGTATAGCTCTCTAGGGAAGTCTTCCCCAGTCTGTGCACAGCGGCCAGGGACCTGTCTACATGTCTACATGTAGTAAATATATAAAGATAGCCTGTGTGTGTCCTACTTTGCAGGTGTTGTTTACAGTGGGTTGGGGCAGACCTGCAGCAGAGAAGGGTCTCCCGGGCCCAAGGGCAGGGGTTATCCTTACAGAGGTCACCAAAGGTCACCTGTTAGAAAATAAAAACACACGTGAGGAGGGAACAGGGGAGGGACAGGGGAGTAGGAGAAGGAGGGGTGAGACATCGTCACATACTGTGCATTCGGGAAGTATTCAGAACCCTTGACTTTTTCCACATGTTGTTACGTTACAGCCGTATTCTAAAATGGATTTTTTTTTAAATCCTCTCATCAATCTGCACACAATACCCCATAATGACAAAGCAAAAACAGGCTTTAAGAAATTTTTGCAAATATATTATAAATAAAAATCAGAAATACCTTATTTACATAAGTATTCAGAACCTTTGCTATGAGACTCCATATACTGTTTCCATTGATCATCCTTGAGATGTTTCTACAATTTGATTGGAATCCACCTGTGGTAAATTCAATCAACTGGACATGATTTGGAAAGGCACACATCTGTCTATAAACGGTCCCACAGTTGACAGGGCATTTTATATTAAATCTAATTTTATTTGTTACATGCGCAGAATACAACAGTGAAATGCTTACTTACAAGCCCTTAACCAACAATGCAGTTTTAAGAAAATAGAGTTAGGAAAATATTTACCTAGTGAACTAAAGTAAAATAAATAAAAAATGGAATAAAAAGGAACACAATAAAATAAAAATAATGAGGCTATATATAGGGGGTACTGGTACAGAGTCAATGTGAGGGGGTACAGGTTAGTCAATGTCATTTGTACATGTAGGTAGTGGTAAAGTGACTATGCGTAGATAATAAACAGCGAGTAGCAGCAGTGTAAAAACAAAGGGGGGGTGTCAATGCAAATAGTCCAAGTGGCCATTTGATAAATTGTTCAGCAGTCTTATGGCTTGGGGGTAGAAGCTGTTAAGAAGCCTTTTGGACCTCGACTTGCTCCTGTATCGCTTGCCGTGCGGTAGCAGAGAGAACAGTGTATGACTTGGGTGGCTGGAGTCTTTAAAAAAAATTGGGCCTTCCTCTGACACCGCCTAGCATATAGATCCTGGATGGCAGGAAGCTTGGCCCCAGCAATGTACTGGGCCGTACGCACTACCCTCTGTAGTGCCTTGCGGAGGACGATCTGTTCTCATACCAGGCAGTGATGCAACCAGTCAGGATGCTCTCGATGGTGCAGCTGTAGAACTATTTGAGGGTCTGAGGACCAATGCCAAATCTTTTCAGTCTCCTGAGGGGGAATAGGCTTTGTCGTGCCCTCTTCACAACTATCTTGGTGTGCTTGGGCTATGTTAGTTTGTTGGTGATGTGGACACCAAGGAATTTGAAGCTCGCAACCTGCTCCACTACAGCCCCGTCGATGAGAATGGGGGCGTGCTCGGTCTTCTTTTTCCTGTATTCCAAAATCATCTCCATTGTCTTTATCACGTTGAGGGAGAGGTTGTTGTCCTGGCACAACATGGCCAGGTCTCTGACCTCCTCCCTATAGGCTGTCTCATCGTTGTCGGTGATCAGACCACTGTTGTGTCATCGGCAAACTTAGTGATGGTGTTGGAGTCGTGCCTGGCCATGCAGTCATGAGTGAACAGGGAGTACAGGAGGGGACTGAGCAGGCACCCATGTTGAGGATCATAGTGGCGGATGTGTTGTTACCTACCCTTACCACCTGTGGGTGGCCCGTCAGGAAGTCCAGTATCCAGTTGCAGAGGGAGGTGTTTAGGCCCAGGGTCCTTAGCTTAGTGATGTGCTTTGAAGGCACTATGTTGTTGAACGCTGAGCTGTAGTCAATGAATAGCATTCTCACATAGGTGTTCCTTTTGTCCAGGTGGGAAAGGGCAGTGTGGAGTGCAATAGAGATTGCATCATCTGTGGATCTGTTGGGGCGGTATGCAAATTGGAGTGGGTCTAGGGTGTTTGGGATAATGGTGTTGATGTGAGCCATGACCAGCCTTTCAAAGCACTTCATGGCTACGGACGTGAGTGCTACGTGTCGGTAGTCATTTAGGCAGGTTACCTTTGTGTTTTTGGTCGCAGGGACTATGGTGGTCTGCTTGAAATATGTTGGTATTACAGACTCGGTCAGGGACAGGTTGAAAATGTCATTGAAGACACTTGCCAGTTGGTCAGTGCATGCTCGGAGTACACATGCTTGTAATCCGTCTGGCCCTACGGCCTTGTGAATATTGACTTGTTTAAAGGTCTTACGCACATCGGCTACGGAGAGCATGATCACACAGTCGTCCGGAACAACTGATGTTCTCATGCATGTTTCAGTGTTACTTGCCTCGAAGCGAGTATAGAAGTAATATAGCTCTTCTGGTAGGCTTGCGTCACTGGGCAGCTCGCGGCTGTGCTTCCCTTTGTAGTCTGTAATAGTTTGCAAGCCCTGCCACATCCGACGAGCGTCGGAGCCAGTGTAGTACGATTCAGTCTGTATTGACGCTTTTCCTGTTTGATGGTTCGTCGGAGGGCATAGCAGGATTTCTTATAAGCTTCCGGGTTAGAGTCCCACTCCTTGAAAGCGGCAGCTCTACCCTTAGCTCAGTGCAGATGTTGCCTGTAATCCATTGCTTCTGGTTGGGGTATTGAGCGTACGGTCACTGTGGGATGACGTCATCGATGCACTTATTGATGAAGCCAGTGACTGATGTAGTGTACTCCTCAATGCCATCGGAAGAATCCCGGAACATATTCCAGTCTGTGCTCGCAAAACAGTCCTGTAACTTAGCATCTGTTTCATCTGACTACTTTTTTTTCTTCCCAAATGGAGGGCGAGGGAGAGCTTTGTACGTGTCTCTGTGTGTGGAGTAAAGGTAGAAATGAGGTAAAACAGATTTAAGTTTCCCTGCATTAAAGTCCCCTGCCACTAGGAGCGCCACGTCTGGATGAGCGTCTTCCTGTTTGCTTATGGCCCTATACAGCTTATTGAGTGCGGTCTTAGTGCCAGCATCGGTTTGTGGTGGTAAATAGACAGCTATGAAGAATATAGATGAAAACCCTCTTGGTAAATAGTGTGGTCTACAGCTTATCATGAGATTCTCTACCTCAGGTGAGCAAAATTTGAGACTTCCTTAGATTTTGTGCACCAGCTGTTGTTTACAAATATACATAGACCGTCACCCCTTGTCTTACCAGAGGCCACTGTTTTATCCTGCTGAAAGATGGTTGGAGAGGATTGAAAAGAGCACATGGAGATATGAGTGAGAGAGAGAAAGAGAGAGAGAGAGAGAGAGAGAGAGAGAGAGAGAGAGAGAGAGAGAGAGAGAGAGAGAGAGAGAGAGAGAGAGAGAGAGAGAGAGAGAGAGAGAGAGAGAGAGAGAGAGAGAGAGCGAGAGAGAGAGAGAGAGAGAGAGAGAGAGAGAGAGAGAGAGAGAGAGAGAGAGAGAAACAGAGAGTGAGGGAGGGAGAGAGACGAAGAGAGAGATAGAAAGAGATAGAGAGAGAAAGAGAGAGAAAGAGAAAGAGGGAAAGAAAGAGAGGGAGAGAAAGCAAAAGAGAGAGAAAGAAAGACGGAGGGAGAAAGAGAGAGAGACAAGAGGGAGAAAAAAGGAGAGCTAGATATCGAGAAAGAGAGAGAGAGCCTGTTATTTATTGTGACAACTTGTATTTTTTCCAGTTTTTCTGACGGTGAGAACGCAGTAGACACATCACACGTCTACAGGGAGCTTTT
>NC_092090.1:22976432-22993932 GCF_045679555.1 Salvelinus alpinus
AACTAGGAAGTACATGTCTTTACCCTGTCATAAACTAGGAAGTACATGTCTTTACCCTGTCATAAACTAGGAAGTACATGTCTTTATCCTGTCATAAACTAGGAAGTACATGTCTTTACCCTGTCATAAACTAGGAAGTACATGTCTTTACCCTGTCATAAACTAGGAAGTACATGCCTTTCTCCTGTCATAAACTAGGAAGTACATGTCTTTACCCTGTTATAAACTAGGAAGTACATGTACTTACCCTGTCATAAACTAGGAAGGAGATGTACTTATCCTGTCATAAACTAGGAAGTAGATGTACTTACCCTGTCATAAACTAGGAAGGAGATGTACTTATCCTTTCATAAACTAGGAAGTACATGTCTTTACCCTGTCATAAACTAGGAAGGAGATGTACTTATCCTTTCATAAACTAGGAAGGAGATGTACTTATCCTGTCATAAACTAGGAAGGAGACGTACTTACCCTGTCATGAACTAGGAAGGGGATGTACTTATCCTGTCATAAACTAGGAAGGGGATGTACTTATCCTTTCATAAACTAGGAAGGAGATGTACTCATCCTTTCATAAACTAGGAAGGAGATGTACTTATCCTGTCATAAACTAGGAAGTAGATGTACTTACCCTGTCATAAACTAGGAAGGAGATGTACTTATCCTTTCATAAACTAGGAAGTAGATGTACTTACCCTGTCATAAACTAGGAAGGAGATGTACTTATCCTTTCATAAACTAGGAAGTAGATGTACTTACCCTGTCATAAACTAGGAAGGAGATGTACTCATCCTTTCATAAACTAGGAAGGAGATGTACTTATCCTGTCATAAACTAGGAAGTAGATGTACTTACCCTGTCATAAACTAGGAAGGATATGTACTTATCCTGTCATAAACTAGGAAGGAGATGTACTTATCCTGTCATAAACTAGGAAGGAGATGTACTTATCCTGTCATAAACTAGGAAGTACACGTCTTTACCCTGTCATAAACTAGGAAGTACATGTCTTTACTCTGTCATATACTAGGAAGGAGATGTAATTACCCTGTCATAAACTAGGAAGGAGATGTACTTACTCTGTCATAAACTAGGAAGGAGATGTACTTATCCTGTCATAAACTAGGAAGTACACGTCTTAACCCTGTCATAAACTTGGAAGTGCATGTCTTTACTCTGTCATAAACTAGGAAGGAGATGTAATTACCCTGTCATAAACTAGGAAGGAGATGTACTTACTCTGTCATAAACTAGGAAGGAGATGTAATTACCCTGTCATAAACTGGGAAGTTCATGTCTTTACCCTGTATGTCTAAAGTATGGAATAAAAGTCAATCGTTTTTGTTGTGTTCTTAATTGATGTGGCTATAATAAGATAAGAGGTGATATTAGCAAGGTCAAACAATGGCATTGATCACAATGGGGAAGAGACAGCAGAGGATGAATGATTGTAAATGATAATAGCGTCCAGAATAGTAATTCAGTTAAAGCTAAGCAGAGCTTTGTGTTTTAGATGGTCTGTCACGCCCACTGTGCTTGTTTGTGGACCAATCCCCTGCAGCTCAACTCTAACGGGGGAGGAGGGCAATACATTATCATCTGGAACCATACAAGCATGCATGCACGCACACACACACGAACACACAATCAAACACACACACACACACACACACGCACACACATACACACACACACACACACACATGCACCAACACACGCAGCTCAGCTCTAGCAGGGAGAAGGACCTCAAATGATCATCTGGATCCAGAAATATCGATGTCCGTTTAACATCCAACTCCATTGCAGCCCTGGGAAGTCTGGGAGGTTCTAAACGAATGATCTAACTGCTCTGTGAACAGCTATGTCTCTCCCAGGACACACACAGTGTCTCTCTGAGGAGCGTGTGTCTCAGCAGCTTTGTGATATATGGTCATAGTCCCCTTCGATAAATGCAGAACGACGTGAGGGACAGAGAGGGGGGACTGAGAAAGATAGATTTGAGCAAAAGGGGGGCTGAGAGAGGGATTTGAGAGAAAGGGGCCGAGAAAGGGATTTGAGAGATGGGTTTGAAAGAGAAATGGGTGTGATAGAGAGAGCTGGGACTGAGCGAGAAAGAGAGAGAGGAGACACTTAAACGGACTCTGTGAGAGAGGAGACTGTGAAAGGAGACCCTCTATGAGTCTTTGAAGGGTGTGTTTAGTCTACATGGTCTGATAGCTTCCTCTGAGTCAGCTAGACAGCACTGTCAACACTATACACAACCCCTGAATGGAGGAGGAACTGAGAAATAGACAATAATATGGTCAACACTATACACAACCCATGAATGGAGGAGGAACTGAGAAATAGACAATAATATGGTCAACACTATACACAACCCATGAATGGAGGAGGAACTGAGAAATAGACAATAATATGGTCAACACTATGGGACCCAGAACCAGCTTGAATATATCCACAACACTCACTCAGACCCAGGGTGAATATATCTATAACACTCACTCAGACCCAGGGTGAATATATCTATAACACTCACTCAGACCCAGGGTGAATATATCTAACACTCACTCAGACCCAGGGTGAATATATATATAACACTCACTCAGACCCAGGGTGAATATATCTACAACACTCACTCAGACCCAGGGTGAATATATCTATAACACTCACTCAGACCCAGGGTGAATATATCTATAACACTCACTCAGACCCAGGGTGAATATATCTACAACACTCACTCAGACCCAGGGTGAATATATCTATAACACTCACTCAGACCCAGGGTGAATATATCTATAACACTCACTCAGACCCAGGGTGAATATATCTACAACACTCACTCAGACCCAGGGTGAATATATATATAACACTCACTCAGACCCAGGGTGAATATATCTAACACTCACTCAGACCCAGGGTGAATATATCTACAACACTCACTCAGACCCAGGGTGAATATATCTATAACACTCACTCAGACCCAGGGTGAATATATCTATAACACTCACTCAGACCCAGGGTGAATATATCTACAACACTCACTCAGACCCAGGGTGAATATATATCTAACACTCACTCAGACCCAGGGTGAATATATCTATAACAGTCACTCAGACCCAGGGTGAATATATATATAACACTCACTCAGACCCAGGGTGAATATATCTATAAACACTCACTCAGACCCAGGGTGAATATATCTATAACACTCACTCAGACCCAGGGTGAATATATCTACAACAGTCACTCAGACCCAGGGTGAATATATCTACAACACTCACTCAGACCCAGGGTGAATATATCTAACACTCACTCAGACCCAGGGTGAATATATCTATAACACTCACTCAGACCCAGGGTGAATATATCTACAACACTCACTCAGACCCAGGGTGAATATATCTATAACACTCACTCAGACCCAGGGTGAATATATCTACAACACTCACTCAGACCCAGGGTGAATATATCTACAACACTCACTCAGACCCAGGGTGAATATATCTACAACACTCACTCAGACCCAGGGTGAATATATCTATAACACTCACTCAGACCCAGGGTGAATATATCTATAACACTCACTCAGACCCAGGGTGAATATATCTATAACACTCACTCAGACCCAGGGTGAATATATCTACAACACTCACTCAGACCCAGGGTGAATATATCTATAACACTCACTCAGACCCAGGGTGAATATATCTACAACACTCACTCAGACCCAGGGTGAATATATCTATAACACTCACTCAGACCCAGGGTGAATATATCTACAACACTCACTCAGACCCAGGGTGAATATATCTACCACACTCACTCAGACCCAGGGTGAATATATCTATAACACTCACTCAGACCCAGGGTGAATATATCTATAACACTCACTCAGACCCAGGGTGAATATATCTAACACTCACTCAGACCCAGGGTGAATATATCTAACACTCACTCAGACCCAGGGTGAATATATCTAACACTCACTCAGACCCAGGGTGAATATATCTAACACTCACTCAGACCCAGGGTGAATATATCTAACACTCACTCAGACCCAGGGTGAATATATCTAACACTCACTCAGACCCAGGGTGAATATATCTACAACACTCACTCAGACCCAGGGTGAATATATCTATAACACTCACTCAGACCCAGGGTGAATATATCTACAACACTCACTCAGACCCAGGGTGAATATATCTATAACACTCACTCAGACCCAGGGTGAATATATCTATAAACACTCACTCAGACCCAGGGTGAATATATCTATAACACTCACTCAGACCCAGGGTGAATATATCTATAACACTCACTCAGACCCAGGGTGAATATATCTATAACACTCACTCAGACCCAGGGTGAATATATCTATAACACTCACTCAGACCCAGGGTGAATATATCTAACACTCACTCAGACCCAGGGTGAATATATCTATAACACTCACTCAGACCCAGGGTGAATATATCTAACACTCACTCAGACCCAGGGTGAATATATCTATAACACTCACTCAGACCCAGGGTGAATATATCTATAACACTCACTCAGACCCAGGGTGAATATATCCACAACACTCACTCAGACCCAGGGTGAATATATCTATAACACTCACTCAGACCCAGGGTGAATATATCTACAACACTCACTCAGACCCAGGGTGAATATATCTAACACTCACTCAGACCCAGGGTGAATATATCTATAACACTCACTCAGACCCAGGGTGAATATATCTATAACACTCACTCAGACCCAGGGTGAATATATCTACAACACTCACTCAGACCCAGGGTGAATATATCTATAACACTCACTCAGACCCAGGGTGAATATATCTAACACTCACTCAGACCCAGGGTGAATATATCTATAACACTCACTCAGACCCAGGGTGAATATATCTATAACACTCACTCAGACCCAGGGTGAATATATCTATAACACTCACTCAGACCCAGGGTGAATATATCTAACACTCACTCAGACCCAGGGTGAATATATCTATAACACTCACTCAGACCCAGGGTGAATATATCTATAACACTCACTCAGACCCAGGGTGAATATATCTATAACACTCACTCAGACCCAGGGTGAATATATCTATAACACTCACTCAGACCCAGGGTGAATATATCTACAACACTCACTCAGACCCAGGGTGAATATATATATAACACTCACTCAGACCCAGGGTGAATATATCTATAACACTCACTCAGACCCAGGGTGAATATATCTACAACACTCACTCAGACCCAGGGTGAATATATCTATAACACTCACTCAGACCCAGGGTGAATATATCTATAACACTCACTCAGACCCAGGGTGAATATATCTAACACTCACTCAGACCCAGGGTGAATATATCTATAACACTCACTCAGACCCAGGGTGAATATATCTATAACACTCACTCAGACCCAGGGTGAATATATCCACAACACTCACTCAGACCCAGGGTGAATATATATCTAACACTCACTCAGACCCAGGGTGAATATATCTATAACACTCACTCAGACCCAGGGTGAATATATCTATAACACTCACTCAGACCCAGGGTGAATATATCTATAACACTCACTCAGACCCAGGGTGAATATATCTATAACACTCACTCAGACCCAGGGTGAATATATCTATAACACTCACTCAGACCCAGGGTGAATATATCTATAACACTCACTCAGACCCAGGGTGAATATATCTATAACACTCACTCAGACCCAGGGTGAATATATATCTAACACTCACTCAGACCCAGGGTGAATATATCTACAACACTCACTCAGACCCAGGGTGAATATATCTAACACTCACTCAGACCCAGGGTGAATATATCTATAACACTCACTCAGACCCAGGGTGAATATATATATAACACTCACTCAGACCCAGGGTGAATATATCTATAACACTCACTCAGACCCAGGGTGAATATATCTAACACTCACTCAGACCCAGGGTGAATATATCTACAACACTCACTCAGACCCAGGGTGAATATATCTATAACACTCACTCAGACCCAGGGTGAATATATCTATAACACTCACTCAGACCCAGGGTGAATATATCTACAACACTCACTCAGACCCAGGGTGAATATATCTAACACTCACTCAGACCCAGGGTGAATATATATATAACACTCACTCAGACCCAGGGTGAATATATCTAACACTCACTCAGACCCAGGGTGAATATATATATAACACTCACTCAGACCCAGGGTGAATATATATAACACTCACTCAGACCCAGGGTGAATATATCTAACACTCACTCAGACCCAGGGTGAATATATATATAACACTCACTCAGACCCAGGGTGAATATATCTAACACTCACTCAGACCCAGGGTGAATATATCCACAACACTCACTCAGACCCAGGGTGAATATATATCTAACACTCACTCAGACCCAGGGTGAATATATATCTAACACTCACTCAGACCCAGGGTGAATATATCTATAACACTCACTCAGACCCAGGGTGAATATATCTATAACACTCACTCAGACCCAGGGTGAATATATCTACAACACTCACTCAGACCCAGGGTGAATATATCTATAACACTCACTCAGACCCAGGGTGAATATATCCACAACACTCACTCAGACCCAGGGTGAATATATCTAACACTCACTCAGACCCAGGGTGAATATATCTATAACACTCACTCAGACCCAGGGTGAATATATCTATAACACTCACTCAGACCCAGGGTGAATATATCTATAACACTCACTCAGACCCAGGGTGAATATATCTATAACACTCACTCAGACCCAGGGTGAATATATCTATAACACTCACTCAGACCCAGGGTGAATATATCTACAACACTCACTCAGACCCAGGGTGAATATATGTAACACTCACTCAGACCCAGGGTGAATATATCTATAGCACTCACTCAGACCCAGGGTGAATATATCCACAACACTCACTCAGACCCAGGGTGAATATATCTATAGCACTCACTCAGACCCAGGGTGAATATATCCACAACACTCACTCAGACCCAGGGTGAATATATATCTAACACTCACTCAGACCCAGGGTGAATATATCTATAACACTCACTCAGACCCAGGGTGAATATATCTACAACACTCACTCAGACCCAGGGTGAATATATCTATAAACACTCACTCAGACCCAGGGTGAATATATCTATAACACTCACTCAGACCCAGGGTGAATATATCTATAAACACTCACTCAGACCCAGGGTGAATATATCTATAACACTCACTCAGACCCAGGGTGAATATATCTACAACACTCACTCAGACCCAGGGTGAATATATCTATAAACACTCACTCAGACCCAGGGTGAATATATCTATAACACTCACTCAGACCCAGGGTGAATATATCTATAACACTCACTCAGACCCAGGGTGAATATATCTATAAACACTCACTCAGACCCAGGGTGAATATATATATAACACTCACTCAGACCCAGGGTGAATATATCTACAACACTCACTCAGACCCAGGGTGAATATATCTAACACTCACTCAGACCCAGGGTGAATATATCTACAACACTCACTCAGACCCAGGGTGAATATATCTAACACTCACTCAGACCCAGGGTGAATATATCTAACACTCACTCAGACCCAGGGTGAATATATCTACAACACTCACTCAGACCCAGGGTGAATATATCCACAACACTCACTCAGACCCAGGGTGAATATATCCACAACACTCACTCAGACCCAGGGTGAATATATCTATAACACTCACTCAGACCCAGGGTGAATATATCCACAACACTCACTCAGACCCAGGGTGAATATATCCACAACACTCACTCAGACCCAGGGTGAATATATCCACAACACTCACTCAGACCCAGGGTGAATATATCTACAACACTCACTCAGACCCAGGGTGAATATATCTATAACACTCACTCAGACCCAGGGTGAATATATCTAACACTCACTCAGACCCAGGGTGAATATATCTATAACACTCACTCAGACCCAGGGTGAATATATCTATAACACTCACTCAGACCCAGGGTGAATATATGTAACACTCACTCAGACCCAGGGTGAATATATCTATAACACTCACTCAGACCCAGGGTGAATATATCTACAACACTCACTCAGACCCAGGGTGAATATATCTAACACTCACTCAGACCCAGGGTGAATATATCTATAACACTCACTCAGACCCAGGGTGAATATATCTAACACTCACTCAGACCCAGGGTGAATATATCTACAACACTCACTCAGACCCAGGGTGAATATATCTATAACACTCACTCAGACCCAGGGTGAATATATCTACAACACTCACTCAGACCCAGGGTGAATATATCTAACACTCACTCAGACCCAGGGTGAATATATCTATAACACTCACTCAGACCCAGGGTGAATATATCTATAACACTCACTCAGACCCAGGGTGAATATATCTATAACACTCACTCAGACCCAGGGTGAATATATCTAACACTCACTCAGACCCAGGGTGAATATATCTATAACACTCACTCAGACCCAGGGTGAATATATCTAACACTCACTCAGACCCAGGGTGAATATATCTAACACTCACTCAGACCCAGGGTGAATATATATATAACACTCACTCAGACCCAGGGTGAATATATCTATAACACTCACTCAGACCCAGGGTGAATATATCTATAACACTCACTCAGACCCAGGGTGAATATATCTACAACACTCACTCAGACCCAGGGTGAATATATCTACAACACTCACTCAGACCCAGGGTGAATATATCTATAACACTCACTCAGACCCAGGGTGAATATATCTAACACTCACTCAGACCCAGGGTGAATATATCTATAACACTCACTCAGACCCAGGGTGAATATATCTATAACACTCACTCAGACCCAGGGTGAATATATATCTAACACTCACTCAGACCCAGGGTGAATATATATATAACACTCACTCAGACCCAGGGTGAATATATCTATAACACTCACTCAGACCCAGGGTGAATATATCTAACACTCACTCAGACCCAGGGTGAATATATCTATAACACTCACTCAGACCCAGGGTGAATATATCTATAACACTCACTCAGACCCAGGGTGAATATATATCTAACACTCACTCAGACCCAGGGTGAATATATCTAACACTCACTCAGACCCAGGGTGAATATATCTATAACACTCACTCAGACCCAGGGTGAATATATCTACAACACTCACTCAGACCCAGGGTGAATATATCTATAACACTCACTCAGACCCAGGGTGAATATATCTACAACACTCACTCAGACCCAGGGTGAATATATCTAACACTCACTCAGACCCAGGGTGAATATATCTATAACACTCACTCAGACCCAGGGTGAATATATCTACAACACTCACTCAGACCCAGGGTGAATATATCTAACACTCACTCAGACCCAGGGTGAATATATCTATAACACTCACTCAGACCCAGGGTGAATATATCTACAACACTCACTCAGACCCAGGGTGAATATATCTATAACACTCACTCAGACCCAGGGTGAATATATCTAACACTCACTCAGACCCAGGGTGAATATATCTAACACTCACTCAGACCCAGGGTGAATATATCTAACACTCACTCAGACCCAGGGTGAATATATCCACAACACTCACTCAGACCCAGGGTGAATATATCTAACACTCACTCAGACCCAGGGTGAATATATCTAACACTCACTCAGACCCAGGGTGAATATATCTAACACTCACTCAGACCCAGGGTGAATATATCTACAACACTCACTCAGACCCAGGGTGAATATATCTATAAACACTCACTCAGACCCAGGGTGAATATATATAACACTCACTCAGACCCAGGGTGAATATATCTATAACACTCACTCAGACCCAGGGTGAATATATCTAACACTCACTCAGACCCAGGGTGAATATATCTAACACTCACTCAGACCCAGGGTGAATATATCTATAACACTCACTCAGACCCAGGGTGAATATATCTACAACACTCACTCAGACCCAGGGTGAATATATCTAACACTCACTCAGACCCAGGGTGAATATATCTATAACACTCACTCAGACCCAGGGTGAATATATCTATAACACTCACTCAGACCCAGGGTGAATATATCTATAACACTCACTCAGACCCAGGGTGAATATATCTAACACTCACTCAGACCCAGGGTGAATATATCTATAACACTCACTCAGACCCAGGGTGAATATATCTAACACTCACTCAGACCCAGGGTGAATATATCTAACACTCACTCAGACCCAGGGTGAATATATATATAACACTCACTCAGACCCAGGGTGAATATATCTATAACACTCACTCAGACCCAGGGTGAATATATCTATAACACTCACTCAGACCCAGGGTGAATATATCTACAACACTCACTCAGACCCAGGGTGAATATATCTACAACACTCACTCAGACCCAGGGTGAATATATCTATAACACTCACTCAGACCCAGGGTGAATATATCTAACACTCACTCAGACCCAGGGTGAATATATCTATAACACTCACTCAGACCCAGGGTGAATATATCTATAACACTCACTCAGACCCAGGGTGAATATATATCTAACACTCACTCAGACCCAGGGTGAATATATATATAACACTCACTCAGACCCAGGGTGAATATATCTATAACACTCACTCAGACCCAGGGTGAATATATCTAACACTCACTCAGACCCAGGGTGAATATATCTATAACACTCACTCAGACCCAGGGTGAATATATCTATAACACTCACTCAGACCCAGGGTGAATATATATCTAACACTCACTCAGACCCAGGGTGAATATATCTAACACTCACTCAGACCCAGGGTGAATATATCTATAACACTCACTCAGACCCAGGGTGAATATATCTACAACACTCACTCAGACCCAGGGTGAATATATCTATAACACTCACTCAGACCCAGGGTGAATATATCTACAACACTCACTCAGACCCAGGGTGAATATATCTAACACTCACTCAGACCCAGGGTGAATATATCTATAACACTCACTCAGACCCAGGGTGAATATATCTACAACACTCACTCAGACCCAGGGTGAATATATCTAACACTCACTCAGACCCAGGGTGAATATATCTATAACACTCACTCAGACCCAGGGTGAATATATCTATAACACTCACTCAGACCCAGGGTGAATATATCTATAACACTCACTCAGACCCAGGGTGAATATATCTCTAACACTCACTCAGACCCAGGGTGAATATATATAACACTCACTCAGACCCAAGGTGAATATATCTAACACTCACTCAGACCCAGGGTGAATATATCCACAACACTCACTCAGACCCAGGGTGAATATATCTAACACTCACTCAGACCCAGGGTGAATATATCTAACACTCACTCAGACCCAGGGTGAATATATCTAACACTCACTCAGACCCAGGGTGAATATATCTACAACACTCACTCAGACCCAGGGTGAATATATCTATAAACACTCACTCAGACCCAGGGTGAATATATCTATAACACTCACTCAGACCCAGGGTGAATATATCTATAACACTCACTCAGACCCAGGGTGAATGTCATATCTGAGAATACATTACCAAATGACCTTCAATCAGTTTCCCCCCACCTGATGAAGCCTGGGGGCAAGGTCAAATCAACTTAGTAAAGTGACACTTGAACACAGACAATGTCAAACTGCTAACAGCGGTATAATTGTACTGTGATATTATGTGGCTTGCTGCTGAAAAGAGAGGTGTTTACAGTGAGGAGGTTCTCAGGAGTCAGAGACGTGATCTCCTCTAGAGGTTTAATTTACAACCCAAACACACAAACACACAGCAAAGAGACAGCAGCTCCTGTTACAAAGTGTTAACAGACTCAGGCTATGTAAACAGAAAAACACAGGACAATTCCACCAGGGAGGAGAGAGATGGGGAGGAGAGAGAGAATGCGAGGAGAGAGGAAGGAGACAGGGAGGAGAGAGAGAAAGGGAGGAGAGAGGGAGGAAACAGGGAGGAAAAGATGGCTGCCTTTTGACAAAAGTTAGAATCAACAGCATCAACAGTCTCACTGACTATATGTTTAGAATGAGTATTACTATAGAAACACACTGACTATATGTTTAGAATGAGTATTACAATACAAACACTGACTATATGTTTAGAATGAGTATTACAATACAAACACACTGACTATATGTTTAGAATGAGTATTACAATAGAAACACACTGACTATATGTTTAGAATGAGAATTACTATAGAAACACACTGACTATATGTTTACAATGAATATTACAATACAAACACTGACTATTTGTTTATAATGACTATTACTATATTTTAACACATTGACTATATTTTTAGAATGAGTATTACAATAGAATCTCTGACTATATGTTTAGAATGAGTATTACTATAGAAACACACTGACTACACAGTTGAAGTCGGAAATTTACATACACTTAGTTTGGAGTCATTAAAACCCGTTTTTGAACCACTCCACAAATTTCTTGTTAACAAACTATAGTTTTGGCAAGTCGGTTAGGATATCTATTTTGTGCATGACAAGTAATTTTTCCAGCAATTGTTTACATTCAGATTATTTCACTTATAATTCACAGGAGCACAATTCCAGTGGGTCAGAAGTTTACATACTGTCACGGCCGTCGAAAGAAGTGGACCAAAGTGCAGCGTGGTGAGCGTACATTTTCCTTTTATTAGAATGTCGCCAACAAAACAACAAACGAAAAATAACCGTGAAGCTTACAGGGCTATAGTGCCACTAACAAATATAACTACCCACACTGAAAGGAGGGAAAAAAGGCTACCTAAGTATGATTCCCAATCAGAGACAACGATAGACAGCTGTCCCTGATTGAGAACCATACCCGGCCAAAACATAGAAATAAAGAAACATAGAAAACAAAGCATAGAATGCCCACCCCAAATCACACCCTGACCAAACCAAATAGAGACATAAAAAGGCTCTCTAAGGTCAGGGCGTGACACATACTCTAAGTTGACTGTGCCTTTAAAAAGCTTGAAAAATCCAGAAAATTATGGTATGTCTTTAGAAGCTTCTGATAGGCTAATTGGCATCATTCGAGTCAATTGGAGGTGTACCTGTGGATGTATTTCAAGGCCTACCAAACTCAGTGCCTCTTCACTTGACATCATGGGAAAATCAAAGGAAATCAGCCAAGACCTCAGAAAAAGATTTGTAGACCTCCACATGTCTGGTTCATCCTTGGGAGCAATTTCCAAACGCCTGAAGGTACCACTTTCATCTGTACAAACAATAGTACGCAAGTATAAACACCATGGGACCACGCAGCCATCATTCCGCTCAGGAAGGAGAAGCATTCTGAACGTACTTTGGTGTGAAAAGAGCAAATCAATCACAGAACAACCGCAAAGGACCTTGTGAAGATGCTGGAGGATACAGGTACAAAAGTATCTATGTCCACAGTAAAACGAGTCCTATATAGACATAACCTAAAAGACCACTCAGCAAGAAAGAAGTCACTGCTCCACAACCGCCATAAAAAAGCCAGACTACGGTTTGCAACTGCACGTGGGGACAAAGATCGTACTTTTTGGAGAAATGTCCTCTGGTCTGATGAAACAAAAATAGAACTGTTTGGCCTTGACCGTCGTTATGTTCGGAGGAAAAAGGGGGAGGCTTGCAAGCCAAAGAACACCATCCCAACCGTGAAGCACGTGGGTGACAGCATCATGTTGTAGGTGTGCTTTGCTGCAGAAGGGACTGGTGCACTTCACAAAATTGAGGCATCATAAGGGAGGGAAATCATGTGGATATATTGAAGCAAAATCTCAAGACATCAGTCAGGAAGTTGAAGCTTTTTGGCAAATGGGTCTTCCAAATGGACAATGACCCCCAGCACACTTCCAAAGTTGTGGAAAAATGGCTTAAGGACAACAAAGTCAAGGTATTGGAGTGGCCATCACAAAGCCCTGACCTCAATCCTATTGAAAATGTGTGTGCAGAACTGAAAAAGCATGTGTGAGCAAGGAGGCCTACAAACCTGATTCAGTTACACCAGCTCTGTCAGGAGGAATGGGCCAAAAATTCTCCCAACTTATTGTGGCGAGCTTGTGGAAGGCTATCCAAAAGTTAAGAAATTTAAAGGCAATGCTACCAAATACTAATTGAGTGTATGTAAACTTCTGACCCACTGGGAATGTGATGAAATAAATCAAAGCTGAAATAATTCATTCTCTCTACTATTATTCTGACATTTCACATTCTTAAAATAAAGTGGTGATCCTAACTGACCTAAGACAGGGAATTTTTTATTTTCCATGCCTGTAGAGAAACACTGCCTGGCTGCTAGAATCAGTGTAATGCTGCTTCCATGCCTGTACAGAAACACTGCCTGGCTGCTAGAATCAGTGTAATGCTGGTTCCATGCCTGTACAGAAACACTGCCTGGCTGCTAGAATCAGTGTAATGCTGGTTCCATGCCTGTACAGCCGATTCAGGATGCAAACTCACATTCAGAGGAACACTTGAAGTGTAGTAACGACTACCCCGCGGCTTCCCTGTTTCATCTATTGCTGTTCACTGGACCCTATGATCACTTGGCTACATAGCTGATGCCTGCTGGACTGTTCATTAATCACGGTACTCCATTTTGTTTATTTTCGTTTATCTTCCGGCCCCAACTCAGGCCCTGTGTGTAGTTAACCGACCCTCTCTGCCCATTCATCGCCATTGTACCTGTTGTTGTTGTCTTAGCTGATTAGCTGTTGTTTTATTACCTGTTTTTGCCTTAGCTAGCTCTCCCAATCAACACCTGTGATTGCTTTATGCCTCGCTTTATGTCTCTCTCAAATGTCAATATGCCTTGTACACTGTTGTTTTGGATAGTTATTATTGTCTTAGTTTACTGCGGAGCCGATAGTCCCACTCAACATGCCTCAAGAAACCTCCTTTGTCCCACCTCCCACACATGTGACGACCTCACCGAGCATAACTAGCTCGTCCAGAGATGCTACCTCTCTTATCATCACTCGGTGCCTGGGTTTACCTCCACTGTACCCGCACCCCACCATACCTCTGTCTGTACATTATGCCCTGAATCTATTCTACCACGCCCAGAAATCTGAAGTTTGTTTTACTCACTGCTTTAGCACACTCCGCCAACCTTGATGTCCTTGCCGTGTCTGAATCTTGGCTCAGGAAGGCCACCAAAAATTCTGAGATGTCCACCCCCAACTACAACATTTTCCATCAAGATAGAACTGCCAAAGGGGGAGGAGTTGCAATCTTCTGCAGAGATAGCCTGCAGAGTTCTGTCATACTTTCCAGGTCTATGCCCAAACAGTTCGAGCTTCTAATTTAAAAAATGAATCTCTCCAGAAATAAGTATCTCACTGCCTGTTATAGACCCCCCTCAGTTCCCAGCTGTGCTCTGGACACCATATGTGAAACGATTGCACCCCATCTATCTTCAGAGTTCGTTCTGCTAGGTGACCTAAATTGGGATATGCTTAACACCCCGGCAGTCCTACAATCTAAGCTAGATGCCCTCAATCTCACACAAATTATCAAGGAACCCATCAGGTACAACCCTAAATCTGTAAACACGGGCACCCTCATAGATATTATCCTGACCAACTTGCCTTCCAAATACACCTCTGCTGTTTTCAATCAGGATCTCAGTGATCACTGCCTCATTGCCTGCATCCGCTATGGGTTCGCGGTCAAACGACCACCCCTCATCACTGTCAAACGCTCCCTAAAACACATCTGCGAGCAGGCCTTTCTAATCGACCTGGCTCGGGTATCCTGAATGGATATTGACCTCATCCCGTCAGTCGAGGATGCCTGGTCGTTCTTTAAAAGTAATTTCCTCACCATCTTAAATAAGCATGCCCCTTTCAAAAAATGTAGAACTAAGAACAGATATAGCTCTTGGTTCACTCCAGACCTGACTGACCTCGACCGGACTGCACTAGCATCGAATAGTCCCCCCGTTATGCAACTTTTCAGGGAAATCAGGAACCAATACACGCAGTCAGTCAGGAAAGCAAAGGCTAGCTTTTTTCAAACAGAAATGTGCATCCTGTAGCTCTAACTCCAAAAAGTATTGGAACACTGTAAAGTCCATGGAGAATAAGAGCACCTCCTCCCAGCTGCCCACTGCACTGAGGCTAGGTAACACTGTCACCACCGATAAATCCATGATAATCGAGAATTTCAATAAGCATTTCTCTATGGCTGGCCATGCTTTCCTCCTGGCTACCCCAACCACGGCCAACAGCCCCGCACCCCCCGCAGCTACTTGCCCAAGCCTCCCCAGCTTCACCTTCACCCAAATCTAGATAGCAGATGTTCTGAAAGAGCTGCAAAACCTGGACCTGTACAAAACAGCTGGGCTAGACAATCTGGACCCTCTCCTTCTAAAATTATCCGCCGCCATTAATGCAACCCTATTACTAGTCTGTTCAACCTCTCTTTCGTATCGCCCTGCCTTTGTAAAGTCTTCGAAAGCCAAGTTAATAAACAGATCACTGACCATTTCGATTCCCACCGTACCTTCGCTGTGCAATCCGGTTTCCGAGCTGGTCACGGGTGCACCTCAGGCACGCTCAAGGTACTAAACGATATCATAACCGCCCTCGATAAAAGACAGTACTGTGCAGCCGTCTTCATTGACCTGGCCAAGGCTTTTGATTCTGTCATTCACCGTATCCTTATCGGCAGACTCAACAGCCTTGGTTTCTCAAATGACTGCCTCGCCTGGTTCACCAACTACTTCTCAGACAGAGTTCAGTGGGTAAAATTGTACGGACCTCTGGTAGTCTCTATCGGGGTACCACAGGGTTCAATTCTCGGGCCGACTCTTTTCTCTGTGTATATCAACGATGTCGCTCTTGTTGCTGGTGATTCCCTGATCCACCTCTACGCAGACAACACCATTCTGTATACATCTGGCCCTTCTTTGGAGACTGTGTTAACTAACCTCCAAACGAGCTTCAATGCCATACAACACTCCTTCCGTGGCCTCCAACTGCTCTTAAACGCTAGTAAAACCAAATGCATGCTTTTCAACCGTTCGCTGCCCGCACCCGCCCGCCCGACTAGCATCACTACTCTGGACGGTTCTGACTTAGAATATGTGGACAACTACAAATACCTAGGTGTCTGGCTAGACTGTAAACTCTCCTTCCAGACTCATATTAAACATCTCCAATCCAAAATGAAATCTAGAATCGGCTTCCTATTTCGCAACAAAGCCTCCTTCACTCACGCCGCCAAACATACCCTCGTAAAACTGACTATCCTACCATTCTTCGACTTCGGCGATATCATTTACAAAAAAGCTTCCAATACTCTACTCAGCAAACTGGATGCAGTCTATCACAGTGCCATCTGTTTTGTCACCAAAGCCCCTTATACC
>NC_092090.1:22998932-23021432 GCF_045679555.1 Salvelinus alpinus
CTTTCTCTCACCCCTCTCTCTCTGTCTCTCCCTCTTTCTCCCTCCTCTCTTTCTGTCTCTCTCCCCCTATCTCTCTGTCTCTCCCCCATCTCTCTCTGTCTCGCTCCCTCTCTCTCCCACCCCTCTCTCTCTGTCTCTCTCCCTCTCTCTCCCCCCTCATTCTCTCCCTCTTGCTCCCCCCTCTCTCCCTGTCTCTCTCCCCCTCTCTCTCTGTCTCTCTCCCCTCTTCTCTCTCTGTCTCTCTCCCTCTCTCTACCCTTCTCTCTCTTCCTCTCCCTTTCTCTCCTCTCTCTCCCTCTCGTTCTGTCTCTCTCTGTTTCTCTCCCCCCACTCCCTCTCTCTCTCTCTGTCTCTCTCTCTCCCCCTCTTTCTCTCCCTCTCCCTCTCTCTCCTCCCTCTCCCTCCCTCTCGCTCTCTCTCTCTATGTTTCTCTCTTCCCCTCTCCCTCTGTCTCTCTCTGTCTCTTTTTTCCCTCTGTCATCATTAAAGTAATGAACCTTCCTCTCACTCATCAACGCAGGGAGAGAAAGAGGGAAGTGGTTTAGTAGGGGCACAGTGAGTGCCATGCCTTCATTTTCATAAAGCAGAGATTACAGTAATCCTGAACTAGCAGGGTGGATGTGACTGTGACTGTTCTATGGTTTCAGACTGTGGGTTATACAGTCATTAGACTTTTAGCCTTGTTGTACGGTCATGGTAGCTCTCTGAGAGAGAATATCCCCTCTGCATGACCTCTGGTACACAGCTAGTGGGGATTCATACATCTCACACACACACACACACACACACACACACACACACACACACACACACACACACACACACACACACACACACACACACACACACACACACACACACACACACACACACACACACACACACACACACACACACACACACACACACACACACACACACACACACACACACAATGAATACATGTTTGTGTGGTACAATCCCAACTTTGGCCTCATACAATTAACTAATTATTACATGTGTGTGTGTGGGGGGGGGGGGGGGGGGAGTTGTTCCAATTCCAAAAGGGAGAGTAATGGACTCCATTAGTGTTGAATGTAAAGACGGTGGGCTGTGAAGGTGGAGACTGGGTGCTGTGGAAGGCTGAGACTGGGTGCTGTGGAAGGCTGAGACTGGAGTCAATGGCTTTCTCCAACACAGACACACTTCCACTTCATCCTAATGTGGCTAATGAATATTCTCTTTTTCTCTCTTCTCCTTCCTTCACATATTCCTCTACTCTCTCTGTCCACCTCCTCCTCTCCCTCTACCATCCTCTACTCTCTCTGTCCACCTCCTCCTCTCCCTCTACCGTCCTCTACTCTCTCTGTTCACCTCCTCCTCTCCCTCTACCGTCCTCCTCTCCCTCTACCGTCCTCCTCTCCCTCTACCCTCCTCCTCCTCTAACCTTTTCCTCCTCCTCCCCCTCCTCCTCCACTACCCTCTACCCCCTCCTCCTCTCCAGCTACTCTCTTCCTCCTCCTCCCCCTCCTCTGCCTCTTCCTCAGCCTCCTCCCCTCCTCTCACCACTCTCCTCATTACTGTAGCTTGTGTCATTATGCTCCTGATGATCCTGATTCCTGTGATGGTTCTGTAATCATGACTGTTTCTGCCTCCAGCCAGACACCCCTGTGATGGTTCTGTAATCATGACTGTTTCTGCCTCCAGCCAGACACCCCTGTGATGATTCTGTAATCATGACTGTTTCTGCCTCCAGCCAGACACCCCTGTGATGGTTCTGTAATCATGACTGTTTCTGCCTCCGGCCAGACACCCCTGTGATGATTCTGTAATCATGACTGTTTCTGCCTCCAGCCAGACACCCCTGTGATGGTTCTGTAATCATGACTGTTTCTGCCTCCAGCCAGACACCCCTGTGATGATTCTGTAATCATGACTGTTTCTGCCTCCAGCCAGACACCCCTGTGATGATTCTGTAATCATGACTGTTTCTGCCTCCAGCCAGACACCCCTGTGATGGTTCTGTAATCATGACTGTTTCTGCCTCCAGCCAGACACCCCTGTGATGATTCTGTAATCATGACTGTTTCTGCCTCCAGCCAGACACCCCTGTGATGATTCTGTAATCATGACTGTTTCTGCCTCCAGCCAGACACCCCTGTGATGATTCTGTAATCATGACTGTTTCTGCCTCCAGCCAGACACCCCTGTGATGGTTCTGTAATCATGACTGTTTCTGCCTCCAGCCAGACACCCCTGAGGCTTGACAAGATGGACTTTTACGATCCAATTTTACAATACAATTTTCTGTGTGTTTTGTCTCTGTGTTTTGTCAGGGAGTGATATTGTTTATGACATAGAATCAGGAAGTAGAATACCTGCCAATATGCCAACATTCCATTCAAACAATGCAGTCAATCCACAGCCACAAACTGTCTGAAATCAGTTGATGATGTGACTTAGACAAGTTATCAATGCAACAAGTACTGATGTTGTATCATATAAAAGCACTCACAGCTTTCCACGAAAACAACATCTGAGACATTTATGGTCTGTTTACATATATTTTAGAGGCAATGTACACAGAACATTTGTATAAAACCTGTAGAAAAAACATTTATAATTATATGACAATATTTTAGGTTGACTATAATTACATGAGACCATTTCTGATACATCACATGCCTTACTTTTGGTGAAATGCATCACCGATGCCTCTACTGACATTCATTCCATTTAGACTGGTTTTGGATTTCTCCCTGACCAAGATGGCTGCCATTTTGCCCCCATTAGGGAACTTTAAGTGTTTATGACATAGCTCTTCTAGTATTTAATAGAATATCTGTGGTTTATGATGTGTAGCTGCTACTCTATGTGTTATTGTTAATGACATAACCAATGTTTAAAACATGGACACCACTGTGTCACCTCCATCTTGTCCCGTCCCCTCCTCCGGCTCGGTCTGGTATTGACTTTGACTTTGTTGTTTGAATGACAGCAGTCTGTGAAGCTGGAAGAGAGTGCTGTCATACATGGCCCAGTAACATGGCAGAATACAGTACTCACACAGACAGAAACACATACAGCACACACAGCTGAACACTGACCAGAATCATGACGACTACAGTCAACCACACACACACAGCGTCAGCCAAGAGGTCTGGACTGTTATGTCACAGGCTGTTGTGAGCAGGGTTGCTGATCCAAGCCCCACTCTGGATGTCCCTCCTGAGTCACTACAGTAATAATTGTACTTTGATGTAATCCTCAGTAAACCCACATTCAGATAGAGGATTAGGATGCTCATATCTACACTGTGACATTAACGCACTTGCAAACAGAAACACACACACATACACACACGCACATGCACACACACACACGTTACAGTTTTCATTTGGTATTGTTGACATTCTGAGATGCGTACTGCAGGCGCTGAAGGAGGAATGAAGGAGGGAGGCGTCCATGATGAAAGGATTAAAGGATAAGGAAGAAAATAATGAAAGAATGTGTTTGACCTCTACAGGACAGAGGGAGGACAGCACACTTTGACAATAGTCAACTTCTGATGAGGGCAACTATACACCTACGGCACTGAATTACACTTTTGTTTTGTGTTTTTGCATTGTTGGGTCGTTGTTGTGTTGCTGCTATCTTTATGTAATAATAAAATATCACTTATAATTATAATGATGGAGAATAATCTCAAAGTGCATAAAACTATTTAAATAAATGGACACACGCAGACAGGACAGCTGACACAAAGAACCCAGCTGACGCTACAAGGGACAAGGACACCAAGGAGCCCAGCTATCAACAGAAAGCCTTCCTGAAGAGAAAGGTCTTTAGGTCCTTTTTTCAAGGAGCTCAGAGTCTGAGGTGCCTTCATCTGGTTCCAGAGGGCATTCCAGAGGCTTGGGGCGGCCGAGCTGAAAGCCCAATCCTCCAAGGAGTGGAGCTTGGTCCTGGAGGAGAAGGCTATCTCTTGACCTGAGGGTGTGGGTGGGGTTATGGCAGGGAAGCAGTTCTTTGAGATAAGGAGGGGCATTGCCATGAATACACTGGAAAGTCTGCAGGAGGGTTTTGAATTCAATTCGGAATGAGACAGTGATCCAGTACAGAGACACCAGGATGGGGGGATGTGATGGTGTTGCTGCAGTCTAATCAGGATGGGGGGATGTGATGGTGTTTCTGCAGTCTCACCAGGATGGGGGATGTGATGGTGTTGATGCAGTCTCACCAGGATGGGGGGGGATGTGATGGTGTTTCTGCAGTCTCACCAGGATGGGGGATGTGATGGTGTTTCTGCAGTCTCACCAGGATGGGGGATGTGATGGTGTTGCTGCAGTCTCATCAGGATGGGGGGGATGTGATGGTGTTTCTGCAGTCTCATCAGGATGGGGGATGTGATGGTGTTTCTGAAGTCTCAGCAGGATGGGGGGGATGTGATGGTGTTTCGAAAGTCTCATCAGGATGGGAGGATGTGATGGTGTTTCTGCAGTCTCATCAGGATGGGGGGGATGTGATGGTGTTTCTGCAGTCTCACCAGGATGTGATGGTGTTTCTGCAGTCTCATCAGGATGTGATGGTGTTTCTGCAGTCTCAGCAGGATGTGATGGTGTTTCTGCAGTCTCATCAGGATGTGATGGTGTTTCTGCAGTCTCATCGGGATGGGGGGATGTGATGGTGTTTCTGTAGTCTCACCAGGACGGGGGGATGTGATGGTGTTTCTGCAGTCTCATCAGGATGTGGTGGTGTTTCTGCAGTCTCATCAGGATGGGGGGGGGGGGTGTGATGGTGTTTCTTCAGTCTCATCAGGATGGGGGGGATGTGATGGTGTTTCTGCAGTCTCATCAGGATGGGGGGATGTGATGGTGTTTATGCAGTCTCACCAGGATGGGGGGATGTGATGGTGTTTCTGCAGTCTCACCAGGATGGGGGGATGTGATGGTGTTTCTGCAGTCTCACCAGGATGGGGGATGTGATGGTGTTTCTGCAGTCTCATCAGGATGGGGGGATGTGATGGTGTTTCTGCAGTCTCATCAGGATGTAATGGTGTTTCTGCAGTCTTATCAGGATGTGATGGTGTTTCTGCAGTCTCATCAGGATGGGGGGGATGTGATGGTGTTTCTGCAGTCTCATCAGGATGGGGGGGATGTGATGGTGTTTCTGCAGTCTCATCAGGATGGGGGGATGTGATGGTGTTTCTGCAGTCTCATCAGGATGTGGGATGTGATGGTGTTTCTGCAGTCTCATCAGGATCCTGGAGCTTCTGATGTGATGGTGTTTCTGCAGTCTCATCAGGATGTGGGGATGTGATGGTGTTTCTGCAGTCTCATCAGGATGTGGGATGTGATGGTGTTTCTGCAGTCTCATCAGGATGTGGGATGTGATGGTGTTTCTGCAGTCTCATCAGGATGTGGGATGTGATGGTGTTTCTGCAGTCTCATCAGGATGGGGGATGTGATGGTGTTTCTGCAGTCTCATCAGGATGGGGGATGTGATGGTGTTTCTGCAGTCTCATCAGGATGGGGGATGTGATGGTGTTTCTGCAGTCTCATCAGGATGGGGGGGATGTGATGGTGTTTCTGCAGTCTCATCAGGATGGGGGATGTGATGGTGTTTCTGCAGTCTCATCAGGATGGGGGATGTGATGGTGTTTCTGCAGTCTCATCAGGATGGGGGATGTGATGGTGTTTCTGCAGTCTCATCAGGATGTCCTGGAGCTTCTGATGTAATGGCATGTTTCATATAGTGTAGTGATGTTGTTTTCTTTATTGCTGTTTGAATCAATGGCAGTTTCTTGCACCATTGAGAAAAGCAGAGACATTCTGCAGCAGTATTTCTCAACATCAGTCCCCACAGAGCTGCAAACTGGCAAGATGGAGAGGTAGACAGGCTGACGGGGCCTGGCTGTGCAGACAGCAGCACGACATAGCGTGTGACTGAGTAGGACTGAGATAGAGAGGAGTGTATCGTACAGGCCGAGCAGGCAGGACTGGCCTGTGGGGAATTGATCCTGCGTGTGTCACGGACAATGATAAGAGGGATCAGAGATGGCCTTAGTCTGACCTCCTCTGTTGTAGAATAGAGAGAGAGATGGAGAGAGAGAGAGAGAGAGAGAGAGAGAGAGAGAGAGAGAGAGAGAGAGAGAGAGAGAGAGAGAGAGAGAGAGAGAGAGAGAGAGAGAGAGAGAGAGAGAGAGAGAGAGAGAGGGAAGGGGATATCAGTGCACTAGGGAGAAGCAGACATCACACAGACCAAGGAGAGGTCAGCCTTTTTGGCACATCGGATTCTGAGAGACACTCAACATTCTGTAGTTCTACAGTATATCACATCCAACATTCTGTAGTTATACAGTATATCACATCCAACATTCTGTAGTTCTACAGTATATCACATCCAACATTCTGTAGTTCTACAGTATATCACATCCAACATTCTGGTTCTACAGTATATCACATCCAACATTCTGGTTCTACAGTATATCACATCCAACATTCTGGTTCTACAGTATATCACATCCAACATTCTGGTTCTACAGTATATCACATCCAACATTCTGTAGTTCTACAGTATATCACATCCAACATTCTGGTTCTACAGTATATCACATCCAACATTCTGGTTCTACAGTATATCACATCCAACATTCTGTAGTTCTACAGTATATCACATCCAACATTCTGGTTCTACAGTATATCACATCCAACAATCTGGTTCTACAGTATATCACATCCAACATTCTGGTTCTACAGTATATCACATCCAACATTCTGGTTCTACAGTATATCACATCCAACATTCTGGTTCTACAGTATATCACATCCAACATTCTGGTTCTGCAGTATATCACATCCAACATTCTGTAGTTCTACAGTATATCACATCCAACATTCTGGTTCTACAGTATATCACATCCAACATTCTGGTTCTACAGTATATCACATCCAACATTCTGTAGTTCTACAGTATATCACATCCAACATTCTGGTTCTACAGTATATCACATCCAACATTCTGGTTCTACAGTATATCACATCCAACATTCTGGTTCTACAGTATATCACATCCAACATTCTGGTTCTACAGTATATCACATCCAACATTCTGTAGTTCTACAGTATATCACATCCAACATTCTGGTTCTACAGTATATCACATCCAACAATCTGGTTCTACAGTATATCACATCCAACATTCTGGTTCTACAGTATATCACATCCAACATTCTGGTTCTACAGTATATCACATCCAACATTCTGGTTCTACAGTATATCACATCCAACATTCTGGTTCTACAGTATATCACATCCAACATTCTGTAGTTCTACAGTATATCACATCCAACATTCTGGTTCTACAGTATATCACATCCAACATTCTGGTTCTACAGTATATCACATCCAACATTCTGTAGTTCTACAGTATATCACATCCAACATTCTGGTTCTACAGTATATCACATCCAACAATCTGGTTCTACAGTATATCACATCCAACATTCTGGTTCTACAGTATATCACATCCAACATTCTGGTTCTACAGTATATCACATCCAACATTCTGTAGTTCTACAGTATATCACATCCAACATTCTGTAGTTCTACAGTATATCACATCCAACATTCTGTAGTTCTACAGTATATCACATCCAACATTCTGGTTCTACAGTATATCACATCCAACATTCTGGTTCTACAGTATATCACATCCAACATTCTGGTTCTACAGTATATCACATCCAACATTCTGGTTCTACAGTATATCACATCCAACATTCTGTAGTTCTACAGTATATCACATCCAACATTCTGGTTCTACAGTATATCACATCCAACATTCTGTAGTTCTACAGTATATCACATCCAACATTCTGGTTCTACAGTATATCACATCCAACAATCTGGTTCTACAGTATATCACATCCAACATTCTGGTTCTACAGTATATCACATCCAACATTCTGGTTCTACAGTATATCACATCCAACATTCTGGTTCTACAGTATATCACATCCAACATTCTGGTTCTACAGTATATCACATCCAACATTCTGGTTCTACAGTATATCACATCCAACATTCTGGTTCTACAGTATATCACATCCAACATTCTGGTTCTACAGTATATCACATCCAACATTCTGTAGTTCTACAGTATATCACATCCAACATTCTGGTTCTACAGTATATCACATCCAACAATCTGGTTCTACAGTATATCACATCCAACATTCTGGTTCTACAGTATATCACATCCAACATTCTGTAGTTCTACAGTATATCACATCCAACATTCTGTAGTTCTACAGTATATCACATCCAACATTCTGGTTCTACAGTATATCACATCCAACATTCTGTAGTTCTACAGTATATCACATCCAACATTCTGGTTCTACAGTATATCACATCCAACATTCTGGTTCTACAGTATATCACATCCAACATTCTGGTTCTACAGTATATCACATCCAACATTCTGGTTCTACAGTATATCACATCCAACATTCTGGTTCTACAGTATATCACATCCAACTTTCTGGTTCTACAGTATATCACATCCAACATTCTGGTTCTACAGTATATCACATCCAACATTCTGTAGTTCTACAGTATATCACATCCAACATTCTGGTTCTACAGTATATCACATCCAACAATCTGGTTCTACAGTATATCACATCCAACATTCTGGTTCTACAGTATATCACATCCAACATTCTGTAGTTCTACAGTATATCACATCCAACATTCTGTAGTTCTACAGTATATCACATCCAACATTCTGGTTCTACAGTATATCACATCCAACATTCTGGTTCTACAGTATATCACATCCAACATTCTGGTTCTACAGTATATCACATCCAACATTCTGGTTCTACAGTATATCACATCCAACATTCTGTAGTTCTACAGTATATCACATGCAACATTCTGGTTCTACAGTATATCACATCCAACTTTCTGGTTCTACAGTATATCACATCCAACATTCTGGTTCTACAGTATATCACATCCAACATTCTGGTTCTACAGTATATCACATCCAACATTCTGGTTCTACAGTATATCACATCCAACAATCTGGTTCTACAGTATATCACATCCAACATTCTGGTTCTACAGTATATCACATCCAACATTCTGTAGTTCTACAGTATATCACATCCAACATTCTGTAGTTCTACAGTATATCACATCCAACAATCTGGTTCTACAGTATATCACATCCAACATTCTGGTTCTACAGTATATCACATCCAACATTCTGTAGTTCTACAGTATATCACATCCAACATTCTGTAGTTCTACAGTATATCACATCCAACATTCTGGTTCTACAGTATATCACATCCAACATTCTGGTTCTACAGTATATCACATCCAACATTCTGTAGTTCTACAGTATATCACATCCAACATTTTGTAGTTCTACAGTATATCACATCCAACATTCTGGTTCTACAGTATATCACATCCAACATTCTGGTTCTACAGTATATCACATCCAACATTCTGTAGTTCTACAGTATATCACATCCAACATTCTGATTCTACAGTATATCACATCCAACATTCTGTAGTTCTACAGTATATCACATCCAACATTCTGGTTCTACAGTATATCACATCCAACATTCTGGTTCTACAGTATATCACATCCAACATTCTGGCTCTACAGTATATCACATCCAACATTCTGGTTCTACAGTATATCACATCCAACATTCTGGTTCTACAGTATATCACATCCAACATTCTGGTTCTACAGTATATCACATCCAACATTCTGTAGTTCTACAGTATATCACATCCAACATTCTGGTTCTACAGTATATCACATCCAACATTCTGGTTCTACAGTATATCACATCCAACATTCTGTAGTTCTACAGTATATCACACCCAACATTCTGTAGTTCTACAGTATATCACATCCAACATTCTGTAGTTCTACAGTATATCACATCCAACATTCTGGTTCTACAGTATATCACATCCAACATTCTGGTTCTACAGTATATCACATCCAACATTCTGTAGTTCTACAGTATATAACATCAAACATTCTGTAGTTCTACAGTATATCACATCCAACATTCTGGTTCTACAGTATATCACATCCAACATTCTGGTTCTACAGTATATCACATCCAACATTCTGGTTCTACAGTATATCACATCCAACATTCTGTAGTTCTACAGTGCCTTCCACATTTTGTTAGGTAACAGACTTATTCTAAAATTGATAAAAATAATGAGTAGGTGTGTCCAAACTTTTGACTGGTACTATATGTAAATATGTTGGGTTTTTTGCAACATTTTCCAAAAAACTGTTTTTGTTTTGTCATTGTGGGGTGCTGTGTGTAGATTGCTGAGGAAATTGTATTATTGAATCAATTTTAGAATAAGGCTGTAAAGTAACAAAATGTGGAAAAAGTCAAGTGGTCTGAATACCTTCCGAAAGCACTGCATGACAATAAAAATATCAACATTCTGGTTCTATTTAATAGTAAATCACTGAGTGTCTCTACAGCGAAATAATATTAAAGACTCTTAGTCTCTCCTTCACATCTGAAGAGGAGAATAAAACAACAGAAATCTATTCTCCTGAAGAGGCTGTGAAATGATCAGCATCTCTTTAGATGACACTGTTGTTTTCCATTACGTACCCAGACATAAAGAGTCTCAGCTTATCAGGAACACAATCATATGAGCACATTCACATGAGATGAATGGATGGGATCCTGTGCCATTTATAACACGTACACAGACACACAGGCACAAACGGATGTTATTATCACAAAGATACAAATCTATAATAAAGGGAAGGTAAATTTGATGTGTATCAACCCCTCCCTCCTTTCCTCCTCCCTCCCTCCCTGCTTCTATATATATTTCCCTCCAACCATCCCTCCCTCCCTCCCTCCCTCCCTCCCTCCCTCCCTCCCTCCCTCCCTCATCCCTCCCTCCCTCCCTGCCTCCCTCCCTGCCTCCCTCCTTCTATATATATTTCCCTCCAACCATCCCTCCTCTCTCTCTCTCTCCCTTCCTCCCTCCCTCATTCTCCATATCCTTCCCTCCCACCCTCCCTCTATCCCTCCTTCTCTGTCCCTCCCTCCATCCCAACCTCCCTTCCCCAGCCACAATTGAAGGGGGAGGGGAGTCATTGATGTCTATTGACCTGTCTGGTTTTCATATTCAGAAGAACAGAGGGATGAGATGGATGAGTATGGCATCATGCTCATTATTCTCCCTGTCTCCCCCTCCCTCCCTCCCTCTCTGTCTATCTGGGCACCACACACAGGCTCAGCATGGGGTGAGTGGAACAGACTGTGGAACCCAGCCAGGCTGTCGTGTGTGTGTGTGTGTGTGTGTGTGTGTGTGTGTGTGTGTGTGTGTGTGTGTGTGTGTGTGTGTGTGTGTGTGTGTGTGTGTG
Source organism: Salvelinus alpinus (assembly GCF_045679555.1). Classification (NCBI taxonomy): domain Eukaryota; kingdom Metazoa; phylum Chordata; class Actinopteri; order Salmoniformes; family Salmonidae; genus Salvelinus; species Salvelinus alpinus. The sequence goes on from NC_092090.1 coordinate 23,010,360, forward strand.
TGTGTGTGTGTGTGTGTGTGTGTGTGTGTGTGTGTGTGTGTGTGTGTGTGTGTGTGTGTGTGTGTGTGTGTGTGTGTGTGTGTGTGTGTGTGTGTGTGTGTGTGTGTGTGTGTGTGTGTATACCTTTCTGTGTATGTGTATTGTGGATGCCAGCATGTGTGTGTACAGTCACTGTGTGCATGTTGTTAGTATTCTATCTGAGTAAGCGGCAGTGTGGCATCATCCATAGTCTGGCCAACTAGATTCACCCATATCCATATTAACATATGTATGAGGCACATAGCACTGAGATACAAGATTCATGGCTACCGTTCACATTATAGAGATCACCCTGTTAAACCACATCCTTCATGTGTGTCTGAGGTTCATATCTGCAGCCCTCTCCAGTCATCACTCTACAGGCCTGCTACTGATGTTACCGGGTCTGTCTCCTAAAGGGTTTCATTTGGGACACACTGCAGGAAGGAGCTGATGTGTCTTTGTCTCCTAATGACGATGTCATCAAAGATGGTGACAGTTGGCTTCATTCCACACTGATCCAGGACCAGGAGACGGATCACCTCCCATCAGCACCACCTCACAATGACAGAGGAGTAAGAAAGATGGGAAGGAGAAAGAGAGAGAACAGAAAGAGGGTGGAGAGGGTAGAAAATGGGGAAAGGGAAGAGAGAAAGTAGATAGAGGAGGAGGAGAAAGGGGAAGAGAGAGCAGAGAAAAATAAGTTAAGAGAGGGAGGAAAATAGGGGAGTGGATAGAAAGAACGGGAAGGAAAGTGAGTGGGGAGGGAAGACAAAACAGAGAGGAGAGAGTGAAGCAAGAGAGGAGAGAGAGGAGAGAGAGGAGAGAGAGGAGAATGAGGAGAAAGAGAGGAAAGTGATGATGAGAGAGGAGAGAGGGGAGAGAGAGAGAAGAGAGAGTGAAGTGTTAGAGGAGAGATGTGAGAGAGAAGAGAGAGAGTGGAGAGAGAATAGAGAGGAGAGAGATTGAAGCAAGAGAGGAGAGAGAGGAGAGAGAGAATAGAGAGGAGAGAGGAGAGAGAGAGGAGTGAGAGAGGAGAGAGAGGAGAGAGAGGAGAGAGGAGAGAGAGAGGAGTGAGAGAGGAGAGAGAGGAGAGAGAGAGGAGTGAGAGAGGAGAGAGAGGAGAAGAGAGAGTGAAGCGAGAGAGGAGAGAGAGAGAGAGAGAGAGAGAGAGAGAGAGAGAGAGAGAGAGAGAGAGAGAGAGAGAAGAGAGAGAGAGGAGAGATAGGAGAGAGAAGAGAGGAGAGAGAGGAGAGAGATTGAAGCGAAAGAGGAGAGAGGGGGGAGAGAGAAGAGAGAGTGAAGCGAGAGATGAGAGAGAGAAGAGAGAGGAGAGAGGGGAGAGAGAGGAGAGAGAGACGAGAGGAGAGAGAGTGAAGCGAGAGAGGAGAGAGAGGGGAGAGAGGGGAGAGAGAAGAAAATCTGGCCCAACCAAATCATCACAAAACAAAAACAAAAATATATCACCTATTGGAAAGACACCACAAAAAATCGAATTAAACTTCAATGCTATTTGGCTCTAAACAGACAGTACATGGTGGCAGACTATTTGACCACTGTGACTGATAGAAAACTGAGGAAAACTCTGACTAGGTACAGACTCAGTGAGCACAGTCTGACTATAGAGACCGGTCGTCACAGACAAACCTGGCTGCCCAGAGAGGACAGGCTGTGCTCACTCTGCTCCAGGGGAGAGGTAGAGACAGAGCTGCTTTTCCTATTACACTGTGACAAATACTCAGACCTAAGATAATATTTATTTCCCAATATTATAATTCAATACAAAGAATTTTGAAACTGTAAAAGATGAAGAAAAAATCTAATATTTATTGGGTGAAAAGCCAAAATGTGCAGTTTTGGCAGCCAAATATGTGTTCTCCTGCCACAACCTGAGGGACAGCCAGTGAAAAGTGCAAAGTAATGTCGATAATATTTCCCATCTTGTTTTGTTTTGTCTTTCATACCATGTCATGTGTCTTCTCAGTCATGTTGACACTGGTCTACTACCATTGCTTTAATGTATTGTTGTTCTCATTAATATTGTTGTTGTAGTTGTTGTTAATGGTAATCCCATGTCCACTACTACTATTATTATTGCTGTTGGTCCCACCATTTATTTATATATAAATATATATTTTATATATACTGTATATAAATATATATTTGTATTTTATTTTTATTTTTCGATATGTATACTTTGACAATGTAAGTAATAATGAACTTGCCATGTCAATAAAGTAAATTGAATTGAATTGAGAAGAGAGAGAAGGGAGAAGAGAGAGAGTGAAGAGAGAGATAGGAGAGAGATAGGAGAGAGGAGAGAGAGTGAAGAGAGAGATAGGAGAGAGAGGAGAGAGAGTGAAGCAAGAGAGGAGAGAGAGGTGAGAGTGAAGAGAGGGAGGTGAGAGAGAAGAGAGAGGAGAGAGTGAAGCGAGAGAGGAGGCAGGAGAGAGTGATGCGAGAGAGGAGCGAGAGAAAAGAGAGTGAACGAGGAGAGAGAAGAGAGGGAGTGGAGAGAGACGAGAGAGTGAACAAGGAGAGAGAAGAGAGAGAGGTGAGAGAAAGGGGAGAGAGGAGAGAGAGAACAGAGAGGTGAGAGAGAGGGGAGAGAGGAGAGAGTGAAGCGAGAGAGGAGAGAGAGGAGAGAGAGAAGAGAGAGTAGAGAAAGACGAGGGAGTGAAGTGAAAGAGGAGGCAGGAGAGAGTGAGGCGAGAGAGGTGCGAGAGAAAAGAGAGTGAACGAGGAGAGAGAAGAGAGGGAGGAGAGTGAGAGCGTGTCAGTGCCTTGCATTGTAATGTGGGTCCAGATCTCTGGGAGAGTGGAGGACTATAAGTCCAGAGGTAGTATAACTGAGCCCTCACACTGTAGCTCATCTTATACTGCTGTTAGAGACTTACACACACACACACACACACACACACACACACACACACACACACACACACACACACACACACACACACACACACACACACACACACACACACACACACACACACACACACACACACACACACACACACACACACACACATACACACACACACACACACACACATACACACACACACTTCAACAGACAGTAGGCTGTATCTCAGTCTCTCTCAGGTCCTATTCAGATTCCAGAGACACTAAGCAGAGCAGTGACACTTCAGACCTGCTGTATAGTGATGACTCTGTTGAGACTAACTCTAGTTCAGACCTGTTGTATAGTGATGACTCTGTAGAGACTAACTCTAGTTCAGACCTGCTTTATAGTGATGACTCTGTAGAGACTAACTCTAGTTCAGACCTGTTGTATAGTGATGACTCTGTAGAGACTAACTCTAGTTCAGACCTGCTTTATAGTGATGACTCTGTAGAGACTAACTCTAGTTCAGACCTGTTGTATAGTGATGACTCTGTAGAGACTAACTGTAGTTCAGACCTGCTGTATAGTGATGACTCTGTAGAGACTAACTGTAGTTCAGACCTGCTGTATAGTGATGACTCTGTGGAGACTAACTCTAGTTCAGACCTGTTGTATAGTGATGACTCTGTGGAGACTAACTCTAGTTCAGACCTGTTGTATAGTGATGACTCTGTGGAGACTAACTCTAGTTCAGACCTGCTGTATAGTGATGACTCTGTAGAGACTAACTCTAGTTCAGACCTGCTGTATAGTGATGACTCTGTGGAGACTAACTGTAGTTCAGACCTGCTGTATAGTGATGACTCTGTAGAGAAAAGGACACCGTTAATGAGATGGAAAAAGCACAAAACTCCACAGGCCTTCAAATGGAAGAGCTGCACCAGGAGGTAATGCAGTGCTTTTCCGTTCTGGACAAATCTTCTGCACCTCCCTCAGGTTTTACCTCTGCCACTGGCTTGGCCAGTAACGGAATAGGAACAGGCAGCACTACAAAAACCACTCTGAAGATACTGTTAAACAACAGAACTCCTGCTGCAACTGTCATGCCTCCTCTAGAGTGCTCCCTCCCTATCAAACTACTTTTCCCCACTTTTGGCAGCCCAGAAGATGATGTTGATCCACTGTTTTTCTTATCTAAGTGTAATGATTTTCTTTCTATCCGGCCCCTTACTGACTTGGAGGTTCTTGCCACCCTCCGCAGTGTTCTCCATGGTACAGCAAGAGACTGGTGGGAGATAGTCCGTGAACATGTGTCAACCTGGGAGGAGTTTCAAAAAATATTCCTCTCAGCCTTCCTCTCAGAGGACTATGGGGGTGAGCTGTCGGAACGTGTTCGTAACAGAGTCCAGGGTGAAGCAGAGCCAATATGGAACTTTGCCTTCTCCTATCGAGTTTTATGTAGGAGATGGAAGGCTGACATTACTGAGCAGGAGATGGTCAAACTCCTTCTTAAGAACATGGTTCCCCGCCTTGCTAGTCAACTTTGAGAACGTGTGCAGAATGTGGATGATCTGGTGCGTCTGGGGAATCAGTTTGAGAAGGACTGGAAGCACCACCTTCAAACTAACACCCCTGTTCCCTCATCCCAGTATACCCATAACTCTCCTGGGGCCACCCCCTTGGGCTGGATTGGTATAACAATACAACTGTATGATGAGACTATTAACGGTCCTGTGGCTATTCTTGCAGATTCAAGCCTTGCATTTGTGGTAGTCCTTGGCCTGGACTTCCTGTTCTTCAGTGGACTGACCATCTCGATGTCCGAACCATCCTTTCGGCTGCACTCTGACTATTCCCAGCCTCATCCGTTTCAACCTGGTAATGCACTGATTTCAGGCTGGAGCCTGCTACATCATGCAGTCCGGACAAGGTCAAGTCAGAGACAAAGACAGAGAAAATACAAAGAGACAAAGACAAAAACACGTTCCACCAGTGAAGTCAGAGAACCCAACTATCACCCTGATTACCGCCGTACCTCCCCTTCTATCCGAGAGCAAAAGCAAACCTGATGCTGATTTCTACATCAAACAAGCAGTGGAACAGGCATGTCTGTCGGATGATGAGAGGTGGCAGCTATCCCAGATGTTGGACATGAACAGTGAGGTCTGTACTCTTACACTCAGCCGTACAACCATCTTCAAACACAAAATCTATACCCGGCATGATGTTCCCATTAAGCAGCGTCCCTACAGGTTGTCCCCCGCCAAACAGGCAATTCTCAATGAACAGCTCAAAAGCATGTTGGAGAATGGAATTGTGGAACCTTCTTTTTCCGGATGGGCTTCTCCGGTTGTCCTGATTCCAAAGAAAGATGGTCGATATCGATTCTGTGTGGACTACAGGAAGCCGAATGCCATAACAGAAAGTGATGCCTACCCTCTACCAAACATAAATTACATACTGGACTCTCTGGCAGGAGCATCCATCTTTAGAAATCTGGATCTGAATAGTGGGTATTGGCAGGTGTCAATGGATCCCGCTAGTCAGGACAAGACTGCCTTTGTCACCCCTGCTGGTTTGTACTCCTTCAAAGTCATGCCTTTAGGTTTGAAGAATGCTCCAGCAACCTTCCAAAGGTTGTCCTGGGAGATCTGAGGGGTAGAAATTGTCTTGTGTATCTGGATGACATCATAATCTACTCCTCCTCTGTCGCGGATCATCTGAAGGATATACAGTCCGTCTTCGACAGACTAAAGGCTGCAGGTTTGACCTTGAACTTGAACTTGAAGAAGTGTTGTTTCTGTTTGCCAGAACTCAAGTTCCTTGGTCATGTGGTTAATGCTGAAGGTATCCATGCAGATCCAGCCAAAGTTGCAGCCGTGCAGGAATTCCCAATTCCCATATCCCTCAAGGCTGTTCAGCGTTTTCTGGGTATTAGAGGTCGACCGATTATGATTTTTCAGCGCCGATACCGATACCGATTATTGGAGGACCAAAAAAGCCAATTTTTTAAAAATGTATTTGTAATAGTGACAATTACAATAATACTGAATGAACACTTATTTTAACTTAATATAATACATCAATAAAATCAATTTAGCCTCAAATAAAATGAAACATGTTCAATTTGGTTTAAATAATGCAAAAACAAAGTGTTGGAGAAGAAAGTAAAAGTAAAAGTGCAATGTGTGCCAAAAAAGCTAACGTTTAAGTTCCTTGCTCAGAACATGAGAACATATGAAAGCTTGTGGTTCCTTTTAACAGGAGTCTTCAATATTCCCAGGTAGGAAATTTTAGGTTGTAGTTATTATAGGAATTATAGGACAATTTCTCTCTATACGATTTGTATTTCATATACCTTTGACTATTGGATGTTCTTATAGGCACTTTAGTATTGCCAGTGTAACAGTATACCTTCCGTCCCTCTCCTCGCCCCTACCTGGGCTCGAACTAGGAACACATCGACAACAGCGACCCTCGAAGCAGCGTTACCCATCGCTCCACAAAAGCCGCAGCCCTTGCAGAACAAGGGGAACAACCACTCCAAGTCTCAGAGCGAGTGACGATTGAAATGCTATTAGCGCGCACCCCGCTAACTAGCTAGCCATTTCACATCGGTTACACCAGCCTAATCTCGGGAGTTGATAGGCTTGAAGTCATAAACAGCACAATGCTTGAAGCACAGCGACGAGTTGCTGGCAAAACGCACGAAAGTGTTGTTTGAATGAATGCTTACAAGCCTGCTGGTGCCTACCATCGCTCAGTCAGACTGCTCTATCAAATCATAGACTTAGTTATAACATAATAACACACAGAAATACGAGCCTTAGGTCATTAATATGGTCGAATCCGGAAACTATCATCTCGAAAACAAGACGTTTATCCTTCAGTGAAATACGGAACCGTTCCGTATTTTATCTAACGGGTGGCATCCATAAGTCTAAATATTCCTGTTACATTGCACAACCTTCAATGTTATGTCATAATTACGTAAAATTCTGGCAAATTAGGCGGCTCAAACTGTTGCATATACACTGACTCTGCGTGCATTGAACGCAAGAGAAGTGACACAATTTCTATAACGGCCATCGTTGCATGAAGAAGTCCGGGGGCCCCGGACAGGAGGGCGACTCTGGCAGCTCCGGACAGGAGGGCGACTCTGGAAGCTCCGGACAGGAGGGCGACTCTGGCAGCTCCGGACAGGAGGGCGACTCTGGCAGCTCCGGACAGGCGGGCGACTCTGGCAGCTCCGGACAGGAGGGAGACTCTGGCAGCTCCAGACAGGAGGGAGACTCTGGCAGCTCCGGACAGGAGGGCGACTCTGGCAGCTCCGGACAGGAGGGAGACTCTGGCAGCTCCAGACAGGAGGGAGACTCTGGCAGCTCCGGACAGGAGGCAGGCACAGGACTCACCGGGCTGGGGAGACATCCAAGAGGCCTCTTCCTTGGCCGAGGCACCGGATACACTGGGCCGTGGAGGCGCACTGGCGGTCTCGAGCGCAGAGCTGGCCCCACCTGTTCTGGCTGGATGCCAGCTTCCACCCGGCAAATGCGGGACGCTGGCACCGAGCACACCGGCCTGTGAATGCTCCGCCTCGACACCGTGAGCATCACCCCATAGCACGGGGCCTGACCAGTCCCATGCTCGCCACGGTAAGCACAGGGAGTTGGCTCAGGTCTACTACCTGACTCTGCCACACTCCCCGTGTGCCCCCCCCAAAAACATTTTTGGGGCTGCCTCTCGGGCTTCCTTGCCAGCCGTTTCCGTTTTCCATTCTCCAGTATCCCTCCTCGCACTGTTCTAGAGAATCCCAGGCGGGCTCCGGCACTCTCCCTGGGTCGACCGACCACCTCTCTATCTCCTCCCAGGTTGTCTCATACTCCAGATAACACTGCTCACCTGTCCAGGAGTCCCTTCCACCACGCTGCTTGGTCCTTTGGTGGTGGGTAGTTCTGTAACGGCCATCGTTGCATGAAGAAGTGGACCAAAGCGCAGCGTGATAAGTGTTCATGATTTATTAATAATACTGAACACTGAATAACAAAAAATAAATACATCGAAAATCGAAAAGAAATAGAAAACATAGAACACAAAACATAGAATGCCCACCCCAACTCACGCCCTGACCAAACCAAAATAGAGACATAAAAAGGATCTCTAAGGTCAGGGCGTGACAATTTCACCTGGTTAATATTGCCTGCTAACCTGGATTTCTTTTAGCAAAATATACAGGTTTAAAAATATATACTTCTGTGTATTGATTTAAAAAAAGGCATTGATGTTTATGGTTAGGTACAGTCGTGCAACGATTGTGCTTTTTTCGCAAATGCGCTTTTGTTAAATCATCCCCCGTTTGGCGAAGTTGGCTGTCTTTGTTAGGAAGAAATAGTCTTCACAGAGTTCGCAACGAGCCAGGTTAGCAGGCAATATTAACTAAATATGCAGGTTTGGAAGGCTACCCGAAACGTTTGACCCAAGTTAAACAATATAAAGGCAATGCTACCAAATACTAATTGAGTGTATGTAAACTTCTGACCCACTGGGAATGTGATGAAAGACATAAAAGCTGAAATAAAACATTCTCTCTAACATTATTCTGACATTTCACATTCTTAAAATGAAGTGGTGATCCTAACTGACCTAAGACAGTGTAACGATCGTCTTGAGGAGAGAGATTGGACCAAGACGCAACGGGTAATGAAGACATGATGAATTTATTAAACAAGACGAAAACGAACTACACTTGATAATTAACAAAATAACAAAACGACGTAGACAGACCTGAACTGGAAAAACGTACATAAACACGCAGAACAGGAATAGACTACACAAACCGAAACAGTCCCGTGTGGCGCGACAAACACAGACACGGAAGACAATCACCCACAAACAAACAGTGAGAACATCCTACCTTAATATGGTTCTCAATCAGAGGAAATGAATTACACCTGCCTCTAATTGAGAACCATATCAGGTAACCCATTAACCAACATAGATACACATAACATAGAATGCCCACCCCAACTCACGCCCTGACCGACTAAACACATACAAAAACAACAGAAAACAGGTCAGGAACGTGACAGACAGGGAATTTTTACTAGGAGTAAATGTCAGGAATTGTCTGAGAAAAACTGAGTTTAAATGTATTTGGCTAAGGTGTATGTAAACTTCCGACTTCAACTGTACATGATGTAGTGTAGATGGGTCCGGGTGGATGGTAGTTGTATATACATGATGTAGTGTAGATGGGTCAGGGTGGATGGTAGTTGTATATACATGATGTCGTGTAGATGGGTCAGGGTGGATGGTAGTTGTATATACATGATGTAGTGTAGATGGGTCAGGATGGATGGTAGTTGTATATACATGATGTAGTATAGATGGGTCAGGGTGGATGGTAGTTGTATATACATGATGTAGTGTAGATGGGTCCGGGTGGATGGTAGTTGTATATACATGATGTAGTGTAGATGGGTCAGGGTGGATGGTAGTTGTATATACATGATGTAGTGAAGATGGGTCAGGGTGGATGGTAGTTGTATATACATGATGTAGTGTAGATGGGTCAGGATGGATGGTAGTTGTATATACATGATGTAGTGTAGATGGGTCAGGATGGATGGTAGTTGTATATACATGATGTAGTGTAGATGGGTCAGGATGGATGGTAGTTGTACAGTGGGGAGAACAAGTATTTGATACACTGCCGATTTTGCAGGTTTTCCTACTTACAAAGCATGTAGAGGTCTGTAATTTTTATCATAGGTACACTTCAACTATGAGAGACGGAATCTAAAACAAAAATCCAGAAAATCACATTGTATGATTTTTAAGTAATTAATTTGCATTTTATTGCATGACATAAGTATTTGATCACCTACCAACCAGTAAGAATTCCGGCTCTCACAGACCTGTTAGTTTTTCTTTAAGAAGCCCTCCTGTTCTCCACTCATTACCTGTATTAACTGCACCTGTTTGAACTCGTTACCTGTATAAAAGACACCTGTCCACACACTCAATCAAACAGATTCCAACCTCTCCACAATGGCCAAGACCAGAGAGCTGTGTAAGGACATCAGGGATAAAATTGTAGACCTGCACAAGGCTGGGATGGGCTACAGGACAATAGGCAAGCAGCTTGGTGAGAAGGCAACAACTGTTGGCGCAATTATTAGAAAATGGAAGAAGTTCAAGATGACGGTCAATCACCCTCGGTCTGGGGCTCCATGCAAGATCTGACCTCGTGGGGCATCAATGATCATGAGGAAGGTGAGGGATCAGCCCAGAACTACACGGCAGGACCTGGTCAATGACCTGAAGAGAGCTGGGACCACAGTCTCAAAGAAAACCATTAGTAACACACTACGCCGTCATGGATTAAAATCCTGCAGCGCACACAAGGTCCCCCTGCTCAAGCAGGCGCATGTCCAGGCCCGTCTGAAGTTTGCCAATGACCATCTGGATGATCCAGAGGAGGAATGGGAGAAGGTCATGTGGTCTGATGATTCAAAAATAGAGCTTTTTGGTCTAAACTCCACTCGCCGTGTTTGGAGGAAGAAGAAGGATGAGTACAACCCCAAGAACACCATCCCAACCGTGAAGCATGGAGGTGGAAACATCATTCTTTGGGGATGCTTTTCTGCAAAGGGGACAGGACGACTGCACCGTATTGAGGGGAGGATGGATGGGGCCATGTATTGCGAGATCTTAGCCAACAACCTCCTTCCCTCAGTAAGAGCATTGATGATGGGTCGTGGCTGGGTCTTCCAGCATGACAACGACCCGAAACACACAGCCAGGGCAACTAAGGAGTGGCTCCGTAAGAAGTATCTCAAGGTCCTGGAGTGGCCTAGCCAGTCTCCAGACCTAAACACAATAGAAAATCTTTGGAGGGAGCTGAAAGTCCGTATTGCCCAGCGACAGCCCCGAAACCTGAAGGATCTGGAGAAGGTCTGTATGGAGGAGTGGGCCAAAATCCCTGCTGCAGTGTGTGCAAACCTGGTCAAGAACTACAGGAAACGTATGATCTCTGTAATTGCAAACAAAGGATTCTGTACCAAATATTAAGTTCTGCTTTTCTGATGTATCAAATACTTATGTCATGCAATAAAATGCTAATTAATTACTTAAAAATCATACAATGTGATTTTCTGGATTTTTGTTTTAGATTCCGTCTCTCACAGTTGAAGTGTACCTATGAT
>NC_092090.1:23026432-23053932 GCF_045679555.1 Salvelinus alpinus
AGTGATGTCTCTAGGACCAATAAGAGGAGAGCTGCTACAGCAGTGATGTCTCTAGGACCAATAAGAGAGCTGCTACAGCAGTGATGTCTCTAGGACCAATAAGAGGAGAGCTGCTACAGCAGTGATGTCTCTAGGACCAATAAGAGAGCTGCTACAGCAGTGATGTCTCTAGGACCAATAAGAGGAGAGCTGCTACAGCAGTCATGTCTCTAGGACCAATAAGAGGAGAGTTGCTACAGCAGTGATGTCTCTAGGACCAATAAGAGGAGAGCTGCTACAGCAGTGATGTCTCTAGGACCAATAAGAGGAGAGTTGCTACAGCAGTGATGTCTCTAGGACCAATAAGAGGAGAGCTGCTACAGCAGTGATGTCTCTAGGACCAATAAGAGAGCTGCTACAGCAGTGATGTCTCTAGGACCAATAAGAGTAGAGCTGCTACATCAGTGATGTCTCTAGGACCAATAAGAGAGCTGCTACATCAGTGATGTCTCTAGGACCAATAAGAGGAGAGCTGCTACAGCAGTGATGTCTCTAGGACCAATCTGAGGAGAGTTGCTACAGCAGTGATGTCTCTAGGACCAATAAGAGGAGAGCTGCTACAGCAGTGATGTCTCTAGGACCAATAAGAGGAGAGTTGCTACAGCAGTGATGTCTCTAGGACCAATAAGAGTAGAGCTGCTACATCAGTGATGTCTCTAGGACCAATAAGAGGAGAGTTGCTACAGCAGTGATGTCTCTAGGACCAATAAGAGTAGAGCTGCTACAGCAGTGATGTCTCTAGGACCAATAAGAGGAGAGTTGCTACAGCAGTGATGTCTCTAGGACCAATCGGAGGAGAGCTGCTACAGCAGTGATGTCTCTAGGACCAATAAGAGGAGAGTTGCTACAGCAGTGATGTCTCTAGGACCAATAAGAGTAGAGCTGCTACAGCAGTGATGTCTCTAGGACCAATAAGAGGAGAGTTGCTACAGCAGTCATGTCTCTAGGACCAATAAGAGTAGAGCTGCTACAGCAGTGATGTCTCTAGGACCAATCGGAGGAGAGCTGCTACAGCAGTGATGTCTCTAGGACCAATAAGAGGAGAGTTGCTACAGCAGTGATGTCTCTAGGACCAATAAGAGTAGAGCTGCTACAGCAGTGATGTCTCTAGGACCAATAAGAGGAGAGTTGCTACAGCAGTGATGTCTCTAGGACCAATCGGAGGAGAGCTGCTACAGCAGTGATGTCTCTAGGACCAATAAGAGAGTTGCTACAGCAGTGATGTCTCTAGGACCAATAAGAGTAGAGCTGCTACAGCAGTGATGTCTCTAGGACCAATAAGAGTAGAGCTGCTACAGCAGTGATGTCTCTAGGACCAATAAGAGAGCTGCTACAGCAGTGATGTCTCTAGGACCAATAAGAGGAGAGTTGCTACAGCAGTGATGTCTCTAGGACCAATAAGAGAGCTGCTACAGCAGTGATGTCTCTAGGACCAATAAGAGGAGAGTTGCTACAGCAGTGATGTCTCTAGGACCAATCGGAGGAGAGCTGCTACAGCAGTGATGTCTCTAGGACCAATAAGAGGAGAGTTGCTACAGCAGTGATGTCTCTAGGACCAATACGAGGAGAGCTGCTACAGCAGTGATGTCTCTAGGACCAATAAGAGAGCTGCTACAGCAGTGATGTCTCTAGGACCAATAAGAGGAGAGTTGCTACAGCAGTGATGTCTCTAGGACCAATACGAGGAGAGCTGCTACAGCAGTGATGTCTCTAGGACCAATAAGAGGAGAGTTGCTACAGCAGTGATGTCTCTAGGACCAATAAGAGGAGAGTTGCTACAGTAGTGATGTCTCTAGGACCAATAAGAGGAGAGTTGCTACAGCAGTGATGTCTCTAGGACCAATAAGAGGAGAGTTGCTACAGCAGTGATGTCTCTAGGACCAATAAGAGGAGAGTTGCTACAGCAGTGATGTCTCTAGGACCAATAAGAGAGCTGCTACAGCAGTGATGTCTCTAGGACCAATAAGAGGAGAGTTGCTACAGCAGTGATGCCTCTAGGACCAATAAGAGGAGAGTTGCTACAGCAGTGATGTCTCTAGGACCAATAAGAGGAGAGCTGCTACAGTAGTGATGTCTCTAGGACCAATAAGAGGAGAGTTGCTACAGCAGTGATGTCTCTAGGACCAATAAGAGGAGAGTTGCTACAGTAGTGATGTCTCTAGGACCAATAAGAGGAGAGTTGCTACAGCAGTGATGCCTCTTAGGTAGTTACAGTCTTGTCCCATCACTGCAACTCCCGTACAGACTTGGGAGAGGCAAAGTTCGAGAGCCATTTGTCCTCCAAAATACAACCCTGACAAGCCGCACTGCTTCTTGACACAATGTACACTTAACCCGGAAGCCAGCCGCGCCAATGTGTAGGAGGAAACACCGTACACCTGGCGACCGTGTCAGCATGCATGCGCCCGGCCCGCCACAGGAGTCGCTAGAGCGCAATGGGACAAGGACATCCTGGCCAGTCAATCCCTTCCCTAATACAGACAACGCTGGACCAATTGTACGCCACTTCATGGGTCTCCGGCAAGCTGCGACACAGCCCGGAATCGAACCAGGATCTGTAGTGACGCAGCTACTTAGACCGCTGTGCCACTCGGCAGGTGTTTGGGTCATTACATTTCTGTGTGTTTATGTGTCTTGTAACCGATGGGAGAGACTCAAATAGAATGAATACACTTCATGAAATAAGAAAAAAAAGGAGAATTAACAACAAGAACAATTCCTTGATATCAATGATTGTATCTTCATATAGCAGCAGAACAAACCAGCTCTGGACATTATTCTCAGTTACAAGCACAGAATGTGAGAATGAGTGATGAATTAGTCTGGGCGTGTGTGCATTGTGATGTTCCCATTCTCTGTCCTTATCTCTGTGGAACACAGGAACTCCCTGCCTGCTCTGGGACTTCATGGCTCTTTATTTCTCTGTGAATCACTATTCAGCTCTAAAAAGCCAACATAATATGGCATTATCTTAGCACTGCTAAACACTCTCTCTGGGTGATTTAGGGACTTGGAAACTAATGCTGGTGTGTGTGTGTGTGTGTGTGTGTGTGTGTGTGTGTGTGTGTGTGTGTGTGTGTGTGTGTGTGTGTGTGTGTGTGTGTGTGTGTGTGTGTGTGTGTGTGTGTGTGTGTGTGTGTGTGTGTGTGTGTGCGTGCGTGCGTGTGTGTGTGTGTGTGTGTCATGCTGAGCTCCCCAGAGTTCCAGAAGCAGGCACAGTGAGTGTATCTGCACGGAGCAGAGCCGAGGTGACTCTCTGAACAGCACACACACACACACACACACACACACACACACACACACACACACACACACACACACACACACACACACACACACACACACACACACACACAAACATAAGGCGCACACGAGACTACAGAAAAGCCTGCATACAGAAAGCTAAGCCTCCCGTGTCTCTCTCCCTCTCTCTCTCTCCCTCTCTTGCTCTCTCCTCCTCTCTATCTCTCTCTCCCTCCTTCTCTCTCTCTTTCCTTCTCTCTGTCGGCCGTGGCAGTTACAGCTCAATCAGGTAGAGCCAGACTCACAGGAGCACCTTCCCTTTGTCTCCCTCCGTCCTCCTTCTCAAGTAAGTCATCCCTCGATCTCTCCTTTCGCTCTTCACTGATGGTCTGTTCTGTTCGTTCCACTAGAGCGACTGAGAGCGCTGGAGGGACTCTGTTTGCAAGGCACATGAATCTCTCCTCTCCTCTCTTGGGTAGCCTTTCTATGGGAAGTATACAGCAGCTGTCTGGTAACAGGGTACAGGTATCAGAGTGAACGGTGGTGAATCTGCGTTCAGGGAAGAATGAGAAGAGAGAAGGAGAGGAGGATGAGTGGGAGGGAGAGAAATTATATATTCTGTTGACTAATTCTGATTCTCTTTCTATATATCTCTTTGTCTCTCTTAGACTCTATTCAAGTCCCTCGTTAAACCACTCTGTTTCTCTCTGACTCTCTGTCTCTATAAACATCTATGTTCCTCTCTGACTCTCTCTCGGTCTCTATAAACCTCTATGTTCCTCTCTGACTCTCTCTCTGTCTATAAACCTCTATGTTCCTCTCTGACTCTCTCTCTGTCTATAAACCTCTATGTTCCTCTCTGACTCTCTCTCTCTCTATAAACCTCTATGTTCCTCTCTGACTCTCTCTCTGTCTATAAACCTCTATGTTCCTCTCTGACTCTCTCTCTGTCTATAAACCTCTATGTTCCTCTCTGACTCTCTTTCTGTCTATAAACCTCTATGTTCCTCTCTGACTCTCTCTCTGTCTATAAACCTCTATGTTCCTCTCTGACTCTCTCTCTGTCTCTATAAACCTCTATGTTCCTCTCTGACTCTCTCTCTCTCTCTCTCTCTCTCTATAAACCTCTATGTTCCTCTCTGACTCTCTCTCTGTCTATAAACCTCTATGTTCCTCTCTGACTCTCTCTCTGTCTATAAACCTCTATGTTCCTCTCTGACTCTCTCTCTCTATAAACCTCTATGTTCCTCTCTGACTCTCTCTCTGTCTATAAACCTCTATGTTCCTCTCTGACTCTCTCTCTGTCTATAAACCTCCATGTTCCTCTCTGACTCTCTCTCTGTCTATAAACCTCTATGTTCCTCTCTGACTCTCTCTCTCTCTCTCTCTCTCTCTCTCTCTATAAACCTCTATGTTCCTCTCTGACTCTCTCTCTGTCTATAAACCTCTATGTTCCTCTCTGACTCTCTCTTTCTCTATAAACCTCTATGTTCCTCTCTGACTCTCTCTCTGTCTATAAACCTCTATGTTCCTCTCTGACTCTCTCTCTGTCTATAAACCTCCATGTTCCTCTCTGACTCTCTCTCTGTCTATAAACCTCTATGTTCCTCTCTGACTCTCTCTATATAAACCTCTATGTTCCTCTCTGACTCCCTCTCTCTATGTATACAGTACCCCCTTCTGTCTCTCTCTCTGTCTCTGTCTTTCTGTCTCGGGGCGTTGACTCCAGTGCATTAGGATGCTCTGCCACTCACAGATGAGATTTGCTGAAGTTAATTGATGTAGAGAAATGGAAGCAGCATTTACATCAGGAGGATAGACCAGAATCTACTTATACAGCTCTGTGTATATGTCTGTCTCTGTCTCTGTCTCTCCTGTTCCTCTATCTCTCAGTCTCTCTCTCCTTCTCCATCTCTCTCTGACTCTGTTCCTCAATCTGTCTCTCTCTGTCTTCCTGTCCATCTCTCGCTGCCCCTCATTGTCTCTCTCTGTCCTTCACCTCTGTATACAGTATGTCCCGCTCTCTCTCTCTTTCTCTCTAACCCTGTACCTCTCTCTCTGTGTCCCTCCATCTATGTCCCCCTCAGTCTCTCTCTCTCTTTCTCTCTAACCCTGTACCTCTCTCTCTGTGTCCCTCCATCTATGTCCCCCTCAGTCTCTCTCTCTCTTTCTCTCTAACCCTGTACCTCTCTCTCTGTGTCCCTCCATCTATGTCCCCCTCAGTCTCTCTCTCTCTTTCTCTCTAACCCTGTACCTCTCTCTCTGTGTCCCTCCATCTATGTCCCCCTCAGTCTCTCTCTCTCTTTCTCTCTAACCCTGTACCTCTCTCTCTGTGTCCCTCCATCTATGTCCCCCTCAGTCTCTCTCTCTCTTTCTCTCTAACCCTGTACCTCTCTCTCTGTGTCCCTCCATCTATGTCCCCCTCAGTCTCTCTCTCTCTTTCTCTCTAACCCTGTACCTCTCTCTCTGTGTCCCTCCATCTATGTCCCCCTCAGTCTCTCTCTCTCTTTCTCTCTAACCCTGTACCTCTCTCTCTGTGTCCCTCCATCTATGTCCCCCTCAGTCTCTCTCTCTCTTTCTCTCTAACCCTGTACCTCTCTCTCTGTGTCCCTCCATCTATGTCCCCCTCAGTCTCTCTCTCTTTCTCTCTAACCCTGTACCTCTCTCTCTGTGTCCCTCCATCTATGTCCCCCTCAGTCTCTCTCTCTCTTTCTCTCTAACCCTGTACCTCTCTCTCTGTGTCCCTCCATCTATGTCCCCCTCAGTCTCTCTCTCTCTTTCTCTCTAACCCTGTACCTCTCTCTCTGTGTCCCTCCATCTATGTCCCCCTCAGTCTCTCTCTCTTTCTCTCTAACCCTGTACCTCTCTCCCTGTGTCCCTCCATCTATGTCCCCCTCAGTCTCTCTCTCTCTTTCTCTCTAACCCTGTACCTCTCTCTCTGTGTCCCTCCATCTATGTCCCCCTCAGTCTCTCTCTCTCTTTCTCTCTAACCCTGTACCTCTCTCTCTGTGTCCCTCCATCTATGTCCCCCTCAGTCTCTCTCTCTTTCTCTCTAACCCTGTACCTCTCTCTCTGTGTCCCTCCATCTATGTCCCCCTCAGTCTCTCTCTCTCTTTCTCTCTAACCCTGTACCTCTCTCTCTGTGTCCCTCCATCTATGTCCCCCTCAGTCTCTCTCTCTTTCTCTCTAACCCTGTACCTCTCTCCCTGTGTCCCTCCATCTATGTCCCCCTCAGTCTCTCTCTCTCTTTCTCTCTAACCCTGTACCTCTCTCTCTGTGTCCCTCCATCTATGTCCCCCTCAGTCTCTCTCTCTTTCTCTCTAACCCTGTACCTCTCTCCCTGTGTCCCTCCATCTATGTCCCCCTCAGTCTCTCTCTCTCCTGTGTCTCCATGTCTTCCTCTCTCTGAACGTAGAGAGTTATAACCAGGGGTTGGAACCACAATTGTTTCGTTCTGAACAGAACCACACATTTTTTTTGTAACGTTACACTGTTCCGACCAGCAAAATATTGTTCTGAACCGGTTCGAACCAAAACAAAGTAACTTTTTTTATCGTTCCTTTCTGTTCATTTACATTACATTTACATTTAAGTCATTTAGCAGACGCTCTTATCCAGAGCGACTTACAAATTGGAAAGTTCATACATATTCATCCTGGTCCCCCCGTGGGGAATGAACCCACAACCCTGGCGTTGCAAGCGCCATGCTCTACCAACTGAGCCACACGGGACTGTTCCTGTGTAATCAACAGCTTTTTACATTTAGCTCATTAAATTAACTCATGAATCAGTGCAGATAGAACAGGCAAGCTAGTTGTTTACATTGCGCCTATTGCGCAAATGTGACTGAAATGTTGCGGGTGGGGAGGGTTAAGGAGGAGGACTGAAGCGCTGGGCATCTTGTTATGACATGCATTATCTGAAATAGGTTCACAGAATTATACCTAGCAGGAGCGGCTTCTATGAAGAAACGTTGAACGTCCTTTGAGCTAGCTAGCTAACAAACTTGAGCTAGCTAGCTAACAAGCTTCTGTGTGCAGAGCAGAACCAGAATTAAAAACATTTCTTACCTTTTTGTAGTTAATAATGAGGCCTATAGAATCCTTAACTAGCAGTGAAAAAGTTAATGCATTCTTCTCCAGCTAATAAAAATCTCACTGCTTATCTACTAAATCATGTACAGTAGTCTATGGTAACGTCAGTACAGTAGTCTATGGTAACGTCAGTACAGTAGTCTATGGTAACGTCAGTACAGTAGTCTATGGTAACGTCAGTACAGTAGTCTATGGTAACGTCAGTACAGTAGTCTATGGTAACGTCAGTACAGTAGTCTATGATAACGTAAGTACAGTAGTCTATGGTAATGTCAGTACAGTAGTCTATGATAACATCAGTACAGTAGTCTATGGTAACGTCAGTACAGTAGTCTATGGTAACGTCAGTACAGTAGCCTATGGTAACGTCAGTACAGTAGTCTATGGTAACGTCAGTACAGTAGTCTATGGTAACGTCAGTACAGTAGCCTATACTTCGGAAGAGGGAGGGTCAGGTAGCCTAAACACGCACACAAACTGGTAAATATTTTCAGCTTACAGGTAGACACTGGAATAAGTATCTGAGCGACAGAGTGATGGCTCTGCATAGGCACTTTATTGCGTTTTTTGTGGGACTGGAAAAAACTGCCTGAAAGGTAAAATAACATTATTGACCGGTTCCAATGCTTTTAAAATAACAGTTCTGTAACAGTATGGACCACTTTCATTCAACGTTCCATTTCTGTTCATTGAAAAATGTAGTTATTTTCAGATTTTTGGTTCTGTTCCCTGAACAGAACCAAATGGTTATGGTTATAACAGTACAGACTGTCCATTGACTTATAGCCGTGCTGCTGGCAGCACGTCAATGCAGAGTGATTACAATGAGCCTCAGCTAGCCTGGATAATGGACGATCTCTCATAGCTGATGGATAGCAAACTCCCTGCTGCTTCTGCTGCTGCTGAGAGCACCGACATAACTCTATTACTGGGTGTGTGTATGTGTGTGTGTGTGTGTGTGTGTGTGTGTGTGTGTGTGTGTGTGTGTGTGTGTGTGTGTGTGTGTGTGTGTATGTGTGTGTGTGTGTGTGTGTGTGTGTGTGTGTGTGTGTGTGTGTGTGTGTGTGTGTGTGTGTGTGTGTGTGTGTGCGTGCATGCGTGTGTGCGTGCGTACGTGCGTGCGAGTGTGTGTGTGTGTGTGTGTGTGTGTGTGTGTGTGTGTGTGTGTGTGTGTGTGTGTGTGTGTGTGTGTGCGTGCGTGCGTGCGTGTGTGCCTGCATGTGATTAGTACATTGATAATGATGGTGGGTAGCAGTCTGACAACTATAGAGGAACACTGAGACACCTCCTCTATAGCCAAATAGAACTCAGCTAGCCTCAGCTTCTTGTCTCTTCTACACCCCTGATCAATAGTTGGAAGAGGAACTATCCCAAACTAAAGATTCTGTTACATTAAAACCTGTCTGTCTCTCTGCCCTGTTAGCTGTGACCTATGAGGTGGAGACAGCTCATTGCAGTCCATACATTAACAGAATAATAAAATACATATTTGTGGATTGAGAGTTACTCATTCAAAGGTTGAAGGATATTTGTTGTGTTTGTATATGAAATTATGTGCTATGTAAATACCTTAAATGATTGTGTTACCTTCTTTGGTTGAATGGACTTATTGTAAGTGGCTCTAGATAAGAGTGCTTGTTAAGACTGAGATGTAAATTGTCATGTAGTTTGTATTTGGCAGTGGCTGTACTATGTTACTGAAGGTTTGTCTGTAGTGTAATTATGTATTGTGTCACTGAAGGTTACCAGCAGAATATTTCACATACATGGCAGCTAGAAGCTGAATTGGGTAAACATGTACAAAAAACACAAACATCAACAAATAAATAAATACATTGTGAGAGAAATGAAACTGGAAGAGGTGATGGAGGATCAGGGAAGAGGTGATGGAGGATCAGGGAAGAGATGATGGAGGATCAGGGAAGAGGTGATGGAGGATCAGGGAAGAGATGGTGGAGGATCAGGGAAGAGGTGATGGAGGATCAGGGAAGAGATGATGGAGGATCAGGGAAGAGATGATGGAGGATCAGGGAAGAGGTGATGGAGGATCAGGGAAGAGATGATGGAGGATCAGGGAAGAGATGATGGAGGATCAGGGAAGAGATGATGGAGGATCAGGGAAGAGGTGATGGAGGATCAGGGAAGAGATGATGGAGGATCAGGGAAGAGGTGATGGAGGATCAGGGAAGAGATGATGGAGGATCAGGGAAGAGGTGATGGAGGATCAGGGAAGAGATGATGGAGGATCAGGGAAGAGATGATGGATGATCAAGGAAGTGATGATGGACTATCAGGGAAGCAGATCTGGTAGCGTTGAGATTGGAGGAAGAATTTTTATTTTTATTCACCTTTATTTAACCAGGTAGGTTAGTTGAGAACAAGTTCTCATTTACAACTGTGACCTGGCCAAGATAAAGCAAAGCAGTGCGACACAAACAACAACACAATTGATGGTCTGATGATCAGATGATGATGGTTTGTTGTGTCTTTCTGTTCATGTCTGTCTCAGTGGATCATCTATCTTCTGGTCTTTGTTCCTCTGCCAAGTCTGGGCTCTGTTCTGTGTGTCTCTCCAGTCTACCATGCCCACCAACCAGCCCCCAACACACACCCCAACCTGCCCACTAGCTAGCCCCAACACACATCCCAACCTGCCCACTAGCTAGCCCCCAACACACACCCCAACCTGCCCACCAGCCAGCCCCCAACCCACACCCCAACCTGCCCACTAGCTAGCCCCAACACACACCCCAACCTGCCCACTAGCTAGCCCCCAACACACACCCCAACCTGCCCACCAACCAGCCCCCAACACACACCCCAACCTGCCCACCAGCCAGCCCCCAACCCACACCCCAACCTGCCCACTAGCTAGCCCCAACACACACCCCAACCTGCCCACTAGCTAGCCCCCAACACACACCCCAACCTGCCCACTAGCTAGCCCCCAACCCACACCCCAACCTGCCCACTAGCTAGCCCCAACACACATCCCAACCTGCCCACTAGCTAGCCCCCAACACACACCCCAACCTGCCCACTAGCTAGCCCCCAACACACACCCCAACCTGCCCACTAGCTAGCCCCAACACACATCCCAACCTGCCCACTAGCTAGCCCCAACACACATCCCAACCTGCCCACTAGCTAGCCCCCAACACACATCCCAACCTGCCCACTAGCTAGCCCCCAACACACACCCCAACCTGCCCACCAGCCAGCCCCCAACCCACACCCCAACCTGCCCACTAGCTAGCCCCAACACACATCCCAACCTGCCCACTAGCTAGCCCCCAACACACATCCCAACCTGCCCACTAGCTAGCCCCCAACACACACCCCAACCTGCCCACTAGCTAGCCCCCAACACACACCAGCCCCCAACACACACCCCAACCTGCCCACTAGCCAGCCCCCAACACACACCCCAACCTGCCCCCTAGCCAGCCCCAACACACACCCCAACCTGCCCACTAGCTAGCCCCCAACACACACCCCAACCTGCCCACCAACCAGCCCCCAACACACACCCCTACCTGCCCACCAACCAGCCCCCAACACACACCCCTACCTGCCCACTAGCTAGCCCCAACACACACCCGAACCTGCCCACTAGCTAGCCCCCAACACACACCCCAACCTGCCCACCAGCCAGCCCCAACACACACCCCAACTTGCCCACTAGCTAGCCCCCAACACACACCCCTACCTGCCCACTAGCTAGCCCCCAACACACACCCCTACCTGCCCACTAGCTAGCCCCCAACACACACCCCTACCTGCCCACTAGCTAGCCCCCAACACACACCCGAACCTGCCCACTAGCTAGCCCCCAACACACACCCCAACCTGCCCACCAGCCAGCCCCAACACACACCCCAACTTGCCCACTAGCTAGCCCCCAACACACACCCCAACTTGCCCACTAGCTAGCCCCCAACACACACCCCAACCTGCCCACCAGCCAGCCCCAACACACACCCCAACCTGCCCACTAGCTAGCCCCCAACACACACCCCAACCTGCCCACCAGCCAGCCCCAACACACACCCCAACTTGCCCACTAGCTAGCCCCCAACACACACCCCAACTTGCCCACTAGCTAGCCCCCAACACACACCCCAACCTGCCCACTAGCTAGCCCACAACCCACACCCCAACCTGCCCACTAGCCAGCCCCCAACACACACCCCAACCTGCCCACTAGCTAGCCCACAACCCACACCCCAACCTACCAACTAGCTAGCCCCCAACACACACCCCAACCTGCCCACTAGCTAGCCCACAACCCACACCCCAACCTACCAACTAGCTAGCCCCCAACACACACCCCAACCTGCCCACTAGCCAGCCCACAACCCACACCCCAACCTGCCCACTAGCTAGCCCCCAACACACACCCCAACCTGCCCACTAGCTAGCCCACAACCCACACCCCAACCTACCAACTAGCTAGCCCCCAACACACACCCCAACCTGCCCACTAGCCAGCCCACAACCCACACCCCAACCTGCCCACTAGCTAGCCCCCAACACACACCAGCCCCCAACACACACCCCAACCTGCCCACTAGCTAGCCCCCAACACACACCCCAACCTGCCTACTAGCTAGCCCCCAACCCACACCCCAACCTGCCCACTAGCTAGCCCCCAACACACACCCGAACCTGCCCACTAGCTAGCCCCCAACACACACCCCAACCTGCCCACTAGCTAGCCCCCAACACACACCCCAACCTGCCTACTAGCTAGCCCCCAACACACACCCCAACCTGCCTACTAGCTAGCCCCCAACCCACACCCCAACCTGCCTACTAGCTAGCCCCCAACACACACCCCAACCTGCCCACTAGCTAGCCCCCAACCCACACCCCAACCTGCCTACTAGCTAGCCCCCAACACACACCCCTACCTGCCCACTAGCTAGCCCCCAACACACACCCCAACCTGCCCACTAGCTAGCCCCCAACACACACCCCAACCTGCCTACTAGCTAGCCCCCAACACACACCCCAACCTGCCTACTAGCTAGCCCCCAACCCACACCCCAACCTGCCTACTAGCTAGCCCCCAACACACACCCCAACCTGCCCACTAGCTAGCCCCCAACCGACACCCCAACCTGCCTACTAGCTAGCCCCCAACACATACCCCAACCTGCCTACTAGCTAGCCCCCAACACACACCCCAACCTGCCTACTAGCTAGCCCCCAACC
Source organism: Salvelinus alpinus (assembly GCF_045679555.1). Taxonomy (NCBI): domain Eukaryota; kingdom Metazoa; phylum Chordata; class Actinopteri; order Salmoniformes; family Salmonidae; genus Salvelinus; species Salvelinus alpinus. The sequence continues at coordinate 23,039,026 of NC_092090.1, forward strand.
CACACCCCAACCTGCCCACTAGCTAGCCCCCAACCCACACCCCAACCTGCCTACTAGCTAGCCCCCAACACACACCCCAACCTGCCTACTAGCTAGCCCCCAACCCACACCCCAACCTGCCTACTAGCTAACCCCAACACACACCCCAACCTGCCCACTAGCTAGCCCCCAACACACACCCCAACCTGCCTACTAGCTAGCACGCATAACACACCCCAACCAGCCCCCAACCCACACCCCAACCTTCCCACCAGCCAGCCCCCAACCCACACCCCAACCTGCCCACTAGCTAGCCCCCAACACACACCCCAACCTGCCCACTAGCCAGCCCCCAACACACACCCCAACCTGCCCACTAGCTAGCCCCCAACACACATCCCAACCTGCCCACTAGCTAGCCCCCAACACACACCCCAACCTGCCCACCAGCCAGCCCCAACACACACCCCAACCTGCCCACCAGCTAGCACCCATAACACACCCCAACCTGCCTACTAGCTAGCACGCATAACACACCCCAACCTGCCCACTAGCCAGCCCCCAACACACACCCCAACCTGCCCACTAGCTAGCCCCCAACACACACCCCAACCTGCCCACCAGCCAGCCCCCAACACACACCCCAACCTGCCCACCAGCTAGCACCCATAACACACCCCAACCTGCCTACTAGCTAGCACGCATAACACACCCCAACCTGCCCACCAGCCAGCCCCCAACACACACCCCAACCTGCCCACCAGCTAGCACCCATAACACACCCCAACCTGCCTACTAGCTAGCACGCATAACACACCCCAACCTGCCCACTAGCTAGCCCCCAACCCACACCCCAACCTGCCCACTAGCTAGCCCCCAACTCACACCCCAACCTGCCCACTAGCTAGCCCCCAACACACACCCCAACCTGCCCACTAGCCAGCCCCCAACACACACCCCAACCTGCCCACTAGCTAGCCCCCAACACACACCCCAACCTGCCCACCAGCCAGCCCCCAACACACACCCCAACCTGCCTACTAGCTAGCCCCCAACACACACCCCAACCTGCCCACCAGCCAGCCCCCAACACACACCCCAACCTGCCCACTAGCCAGCCCCCAACACACACCCCAACCTGCCCACTAGCTAGCCCCCAACACACACACCCCAACCTGCCCACCAGCCAGCCCCCAACACACACCCCAACCTGCCCACCAGCTAGCACCCATAACACACCCCAACCTGCCTACTAGCTAGCACGCATAACACACCCCAACCTGCCCACCAGCCAGCCCCCAACACACACCCCAACCTGCCCACCAGCTAGCACCCATAACACACCCCAACCTGCCTACTAGCTAGCACGCATAACACACCCCAACCTGCCCACTAGCTAGCCCCCAACCCACACCCCAACCTGCCCACTAGCTAGCCCCCAACACACACCCCAACCTGCCCACTAGCCAGCCCCCAACACACACCCCAACCTGCCCACTAGCTAGCCCCCAACACACACCCCAACCTGCCCACCAGCCAGCCCCCAACACACACCCCAACCTGCCCACCAGCTAGCACCCATAACACACCCCAACCTGCCTACTAGCTAGCACGCATAACACACCCCAACCTGCCCACTAGCTAGCACCCATAACACACCCAGCACTAACCCTAACCCCAACCCCGATCCCAAGCTTTGGTTCAGTGTGTGACTCCAGCTACAGTGCCTACTAGCACCCATCCCAACCCAACTCCCATCTCTAACCCCCTAACCTTCTGCCACCCCAGGTAGCTCAAGCTAGGGATAAAAAAAAACAGTTTTTTTTAAATGATAAAAGAACACCTTCACCCACAAAGCGGACTGTGAAGAGACACAGCCATTTTATATGTATATTATGTTGTAATTTGCACTGTATGATTTATTAGACCTAGATATTGTGTGTATGTACTGATATGCGTGATGTTTTGTATGTTTTGTATGATGTATGTATTTCAGTCCTTAACTAATAATGTTCTCTACTATGTATTATGTCATGTTTCATGTGGACTCCAGGAAAAGTAGCTGATGCTTTTGCAGCTGCTAATGGGGATCCTGATAAATCCCAAATCCCAAATCCCAAGCCTTGGCAGAGTGTGTCTCTTTGATTCCCACTAACCAAAGGATTGGATCAGTGTGTCTCTCTAGCCTACAATGCCTACCCAACCCCCATCCTAACCCCCCTAAAACCTACACCCAACCCCCATCCTAACCACCCTAAAACCTACCCAACCCCCAGCCTAACCTCCCTAAAACCTACACCCAACCCCCATCCTAACCTCCCTAAAACCTACACCCAACCCCCATCCTAACCCCCCTAAAACCTACACCCACCCCCATCCTAACCTCCCTAAAACCTACACACACCCCCATCCTAAGCCATGGCTCAGCTCTGAGTCCCTACCAAACCCTGGTACACCCACCTCTTCGTTCTATACTCACAGCCAAACCCCAAACTCCACGCACTCCCTCCTCCCAACACTCACAGCCAAATTAATTATACATGAACTGTATGCCTGTGTGTTGCCTGTGTGTTTGGAAATAACATGCTTGAGGGAAGATACCAAACAGCATGAGGTTATTACATTGGCAGTGGGTGGACTTGTGATTTCCGTTGTTCAGCGTGTCTGCATATCCCTGTGGAGGTGGAGAACTGGATGCATTTTTAGGGTGTTTATTTTAAGATGCCCTGATATGATGTAGGTACAGCAACGCAAACATCTAGGCATATTGTCAAGAAATAACAAGACCTGTTCTGAAATAGAATTAGTCCGATTTTTGTTCTATTCAATCATAGTTTTGCATACGCCTATGTGCCTTGCCTGCAGGTGACGTGTACAATCTGCATTCTAGAAACCAATGTATTGATGAACTACAACGTACAGTATTCTGTATGAGCAACTATAGAGTGAGCCTGCTATTGATCGAGGCAGAATGAATATGATTGTGTGTTGTGTTAGTACATGTACTGTAGGTATTGGGTTAGAACAGGCTGTGTGTGTTGTGTTAGTACATGTACTGTAGGTATTGGGTTAGAACAGGCTGTGTGTGTTGTGTTAGTACATGTACTGTAGGTATTGGGTTAGAACAGGCTGTGTGTGTTGTGTTAGTACATGTACTGTAGGTATTGGGTTAGAACAGGCTGTGTGTGTTGTGTTAGTACATGTGTATGTATTCACTGGTGAGTAGACAGTGTTCCTCTCTCAGTACTAGCTGTACCCACATAGGGATGTAGCGGTGTCTGTGTGTGTGTGTGTGTGTGTGTGTGTGTGTGTGTGTGTGTGTGTGTGTGTGTGTGTGTGTGTGTGTGTGTGTGTGTGTGTGTGTGTGTGTGTGTGTGTGTGTGTGTGTGTGTGTGTGTGTGTGTGTGTGTGTGTGTGTGTGTGTGTGTGTGTGTGTGTGTGTGTGTGTGTGTGTCTGTGTGTGTGTGTGTCTGTGTGTGTGTGTGTGTGTGTGTGTGTGTGTGTGTGTGTGTGTGTGTGTGTGTGTGTGTGTGTGTGTGTGTGTGTGTGTGTGTGTGTGTGTGTGTGTGTGTGTGTGTGTGTGTGTGTCTGTCCGTCTCTGCATGTGTATCCATGTGGGAATTGTAATCTAGTTTTATCCATATGGGAATAGTCCTACAGGAGTAGAAGTGTTTTCAAAGACTTTTGAGTATTTACTCCTTAGACAACCCAACTTCACTATCCACTGGAGATTTACTGGCTCTATACTCTACCAGTTTATATTGTTGGGTCTCTACTGGCTCTCTACTCTACCAGTTTATATTGTTGGGTCTCTACTGACTCTCTACTCTACCAGTATATATTGTTGGGTCTCTACTGGCTCTCTACTCTACCAGTTTATATTGTTGGGTCTCTACTGACTCTCTACTCTACCAGTATATATTGTTGGGTCTCTACTGGCTCTCTACTCTACCAGTATATATTGTTGGGTCTCTACTGGCTCTCTACTCTACCAGTTTATATTGTTGGGTCTCTACTGACTCTCTACTCTACCAGTATATATTGTTGGGTCTCTACTGGCTCTCTACTCTACCAATTTCTATTGTTGGGTCTCTACTGGCTCTCTACTCTACCAATTTCTATTGTTGGGTCTCTACAGACTCTCTACTCTACCAGTTTATATTGTTGGGTCTCTACTGGCTCTCTACTCGACCAGTTTATATTGCTGGGTCCGTACTGGCTCTCCTCTCTACCAGTTTATATTGTTGGGTCTCTACTGGCTCTCTACTCTACCAATTTCTATTGTTGGGTCTCTACAGACTCTCTACTCTACCAGTTTATATTGTTGGGTCTCTACTGGCTCTCTACTCTACCAGTTTATATTGCTGGGTCTCTACTGGCTCTCCTCTCTACCAGTTTATATTGTTGGGTCTCTACTGGCTCTCTACTCTACCAGTTTATATTTTGGGTCTCTACTGACTCTCTACTCTACCAGTTTATATTGTTGGGTCTCTACTGGCTCTCTACTCTACCAGTTTATATTGTTGGGTCTCTACTGACTCTCTACTCTACCAGTTTATATTGTTGGGTCTCTACTGGCTCTCTACTCTACCAGTTTATATTGTTGGGTATCTACTGGCTCTATACTCTATTGTTTATATTGTTGGGTCTCTACTGGCTCTCTACTCTACCAGTTTATATTGTTGGGTCTCTACTGACTCTCTACTCTAACAGGTTATATTGTTGGGTCTCTACTGGCTCTCTACTCTAACAGTTTATATTGTTGGGTCTCTACTAGCTCTCTACTCTACCAGTTTATATTGTTGGGTCTCTACTGGCTCTCTACTCTACCAGTATATATTGTTGGGTCTCTACTGGCTCTCCTCTCTACCAGTTTATATTGTTGGGTCTCTACTGGCTCTCTACTCTACCAGTTTATATTGTTGGGTCTCTACTGGCTCTCCACTCTACCAGTTTATATTGTTGGGTCTCTACAGACTCTCTACTCTAACAGTTTATATTGTTGGGTCTCTACTGGCTCTCCACTCTACCAGTTTATATTGTTGGGTCTCTACTGACTCTCTACTCTACCAGTTTATATTGTTGGGTTGCTACTGGCTCTCTACTCTACCAGTTTATATTGTTGGGTCTCTACTGGCTCTCTACTCTACCAGTTTATATTGTTGGGTCTCTACTGGCTCTCTACTCTACCAGTTTATATTGTTGGGTCTCTACTGGCTCTCTACTCTACCAGTTTATATTGTTGGATATCTACTGGCTCTCTACTCTACCAGTTTATATTGTTGGGTCCCTACTGGCTCTCCTCTCTACCAATTTCTATTGTTGGGTCTCTACAGACTCTCTACTCTACCAGTTTATATTGTTGGGTCTCTACTGGCTCTCTACTCTACCAGTTTATATTGTTGGGTCTCTACTGACTCTCTACTCTACCAGTTTATATTGTTGGGTCTCTACTGGCTCTCTACTTTACCAGTTTATATTGTTGGGTCTCTACTGACTCTCTACTCTACCAGTTTATATTGTTGGGTCGCTACTGGCTCTCTACTCTACCAGTTTATATTGTTGGGTCTCTACTGGCTCTCCACTCTACCAGTTTATATTGTTGGGTCTCTACTGACTCTCTACTCTACCAGTTTATATTGTTGGGTCTCTACTGGCTCTCTACTCTACCAGTTTATATTGTTGGGTCTCTACTGGCTCTCTACTCTACCAGTTTATATTGTTGGGTCTCTACTGGCTCTCTACTCTACCAGTTTATATTGTTGGGTCTCTACTGGCTCTATACTCTACCAGTTTATATTGTTGGATATCTACTGGCTCTCTACTCTACCAGTTTATATTGTTGGGTCCCTACTGGCTCTCCTCTCTACCAATTTCTATTGTTGGGTCTCTACAGACTCTCTACTCTACCAGTTTATATTGTTGGGTCTCTACTGGCTCTCTACTCTACCAGTTTATATTGTTGGGTCTCTACTGGCTCTCTACTTTACCAGTTTATATTGTTGGGTCTCTACTGACTCTCTACTCTACCAGTTTATATTGTTGGGTCGCTACTGGCTCTCTACTCTACCAGTTTATATTGTTGGGTCTCTACTGACTCTCTACTCTACCAGTTTATATTGTTGGGTCTCTACTGGCTCTATACTCTATCAGTTTATATTATTGGGTCTCTACTGGCTCTCCTCTCTACCAGTATATATTGTTGGGTCTCTACAGACTCTCTACTCTACCAGTTTATATTGTTGGGTCTCTACTGGCTCTCTACTCTACCAGTTTATATTGTTGGGTCTCTACTAGCTCTCTACTCTACCAGTTTATATTGTTGGGTCTCTACTGGCTCTCTACTCTACCAGTTTATATTGTTTGGTCTCTACTGACTCTCTACTCTACCAGTTTATATTGTTGGGTCTCTACAGACTCTCTACTCTACCAGTTTATATTGTTGGGTCCCTACTGGCTCTCTACTCTATCAGTTTATATTGTTGGGTCTCTACTGGCTCTCCTCTCTACCAGTTTATATTGTTTGGTTTCTACTGGCTCTCTACTCTACCTGTTTATATTGTTGGGTCTCTACTGACTCTCTACTCTACCAGTTTATATTGTTGGGTCTCTACTGACTCTCTACTCTACCAGTTTATATTGTTGGTTGTCGGTCGGTCGGTCGGTCGGTCGGTCGGTCGGTCGGTCGGTCGGTCGGTCGGTCTGTCTGTCTGTCTGTCTGTCTGTCTGTCTGTCTGTCTGTCTGTGTTGGGTGCTGTCCTACTGTGGGACAGTCCATTACACAAACCCCTCCTCTGAATCTCAATGGACTGTGCTCTGAGCAGGTGCCAAAAACACACACACAGCCTTCTCCTTATTTCACCACACCAGCCAGATCCCTGGCCGCTACAAAGCACTATGTTTCTGGATCTCTCTGCTTCCTCTTCAACCCAGAGAGAGATAATGGTTTGCACATCTCCCCCCATCTTTCATCTGGAGAAGACAGTTCTCCTCTCCCCTGCTGTCCTTTTCTCTACTCTCCCCTTGTCTCCTCTGCTCTCCCATCCTCTCCCTTCCTCTGCTCTCCTCGCATCTTCTTTCCTCTCCTCTCCTTTCCTTTCCTCTCCATTCCTCTCCTTTCCTCTCCTCTTCTTTCCTCTTCTCTCAATTCCTCTTCTCTCCCCTCCCTGCCTCTACTCTCCCCCTCCCCTCTTCTCCTCCCCTCCCTGCCTCTACTCTCCCCCTCCCCTCTTCTCCTCCCCTACACTCCTCTCCCCCTTTCCTCTTCTCCTCCCCTCCACTCCTATCCCCCTCCCCTCTTCTCCTCCCCTCCCCTCCTCTCCCCCTCCCCTCTTCTCCTCCCCTCCACTCCTCTCCCCCTTTCCTCTTCTCCTCCCCTCCACTCCTCTCCCCCTTTCCTCTTCTCCTCCCCTCCACTCCTCTCCCCCTCCCCTCTTCTCCTCCCCTCCACTCCTCTCCCCCTCCCCTCTTCTCCTCCCCTCCACTCCTCTTCTCCTCCCCTCCACTCCTCTCCCCCTCCCCTCTTCTCCTCCCCTCCACTCCTCTCCCCCTCCCCCCTTCTCCTCCCCTCCACTCCTCTCCCCCTCCCCTCTTCTCCTCCCCTCCACTCCTCTCCCCCTCCCCTCTTCTCCTCCCCTACACTCCTCTCCCCCTTTCCTCTTCTCCTCCCCTACACTCCTCTCCCCCTTTCCTCTTCTCCTCCCCTCCACTCCTCTCCCCCTTTCCTCTTCTCTTCTCCTCCCCTCCACTCCTCTTCCCCTCCCCTCTTCTCCTCCCCTCCACTCCTCTCCCCCTCCCCTCTTCTCCTCCCCTCCACTCCTCTCCCCCTCCCCTCCACTCCTCTCCCCCTCCCCTCTTCTCCTCCCCTCCCCTCCACTCCTCTCCCCCTTTCCTCTTCTCCTCCCCTCCACTCCTCTCCCCCTCCCATCTTCTCCTCCCCTACACTCCTCTCCCCCTTTCCTCTTCTCGTCTCCTCCCCTCCACTCCTCTCCCCCTTTCCTCTTCTCCTCCCCTCCACTCCTCTTCCCCTCCCCTCTTCTCCTCCCCTCCACTCCTCTCCCCCTCCCCTCTTCTCCTCCCCTCCACTCCTCTCCCCCTTTCCTCTTCTCCTCCCCTCCACTCCTCTCCCCCTTTCCTCTTCTCCTCCCCTCCACTCCTATCCCCCTCCCATCTTCTCCTCCCCTACACTCCTCTCCCCCTTTCCTCTTCTCGTCTCCTCCCCTCCACTCCTCTCCCCCTTTCCTCTTCTCCTCCCCTCCACTCCTCTTCCCCTCCCCTCTTCCTCCTCCCCTCCACTCCTCTCCCCCTCCCCTCTTCTCCTCCCCTCCACTCCTCTCCCCCTCCCCTCTTCTCCTCCCCTCCACTCCTCTCCCCCTCCCCTCTTCTCCTCCCCTCCACTCCTCTCCCCCTCCCCCCTTCTCCTCCCCTCCACTCCTCTCCCCCTCCCCTCTTCTCCTCCCCTCCACTCCTCTCCCCCTCCCCTCTTCTCCTCCCCTACACTCCTCTCCCCCTTTCCTCTTCTCCTCCCCTACACTCCTCTCCCCCTTTCCTCTTCTCCTCCCCTCCACTCCTCTCCCCCTTTCCTCTTCTCCTCCCCTCCACTCCTCTTCCCCTCCCCTCTTCTCCTCCCCTCCACTCCTCTCCCCCTCCCCTCTTCTCCTCCCCTCCACTCCTCTCCCCCTCCCCTCCACTCCTCTCCCCCTCCCCTCTTCTCCTCCCCTCCCCTCCACTCCTCTCCCCCTTTCCTCTTCTCCTCCCCTCCACTCCTCTCCCCCTCCCATCTTCTCCTCCCCTACACTCCTCTCCCCCTTTCCTCTTCTCGTCTCCTCCCCTCCACTCCTCTCCCCCTTTCCTCTTCTCCTCCCCTCCACTCCTCTTCCCCTCCCCTCTTCTCCTCCCCTCCACTCCTCTCCCCCTCCCCTCTTCTCCTCCCCTCCACTCCTCTCCCCCTCCCCTCTTCTCCTCCCCTCCACTCCTCTCCCCCTCCCCTCTTCTCCTCCCCTCCACTCCTCTGCCCCTCCCCCCTTCTCCTCCCCTCCACTCCTCTCCCACTCCCCTCTTCTCCTCCCCTCCACTCCTCTCCCCCTCCCCTCTTCTCCTCCCCTACACTCCTCTCCCCCTTTCCTCTTCTCCTCCCCTACACTCCTCTCCCCCTTTCCTCTTCTCCTCCCCTCCACTCCTCTTCCCCTCCCCTCTTCTCCTCCCCTCCACTCCTCTCCCCCTCCCCTCTTCTCCTCCCCTCCACTCCTCTCCCCCTCCCCTCTTCTCCTCCCCTCCACTCCTCTCCCCCTCCCCTCTTCTCCTCCCTCCACTCCTCTCCCCCTCCCCCCTTCTCCTCCCCTCCACTCCTCTCCCCCTCCCCTCTTCTCCTCCCCTCCACTCCTCTCCCCCTCCCCTCTTCTCCTCCCCTACACTCCTCTCCCCCTTTCCTCTTCTCCTCCCCTACACTCCTCTCCCCCTTTCCTCTTCTCCTCCCCTCCACTCCTCTCCCCCTTTCCTCTTCTCCTCCCCTCCACTCCTCTTCCCCTCCCCTCTTCTCCTCCCCTCCACTCCTCTCCCCCTCCCCTCTTCTCCTCCCCTCCACTCCTCTCCCCCTCCCCTCCACTCCTCTCCCCCTCCCCTCTTCTCCTCCCCTCCCCTCCACTCCTCTCCCCCTTTCCTCTTCTCCTCCCCTCCACTCCTCTCCCCCTCCCATCTTCTCCTCCCCTACACTCCTCTCCCCCTTTCCTCTTCTCGTCTCCTCCCCTCCACTCCTCTCCCCCTTTCCTCTTCTCCTCCCCTCCACTCCTCTTCCCCTCCCCTCTTCTCCTCCCCTCCACTCCTCTCCCCCTCCCCTCTTCTCCTCCCCTCCACTCCTCTCCCCCTCCCCTCTTCTCCTCCCCTCCACTCCTCTCCCCCTCCCCTCTTCTCCTCCCCTCCACTCCTCTGCCCCTCCCCCCTTCTCCTCCCCTCCACTCCTCTCCCACTCCCCTCTTCTCCTCCCCTCCACTTCTCTCCCCCTCCCCTCTTCTCCTCCCCTACACTCCTCTCCCCCTTTCCTCTTCTCCTCCCCTACACTCCTCTCCCCCTTTCCTCTTCTCCTCCCCTCCACTCCTCTCCCCCTTTCCTCTTCTCCTCCCCTCCACTCCTCTCCCCCTCCCCCTCCCCTTCTCCTCCCTCCCCTCCACTCCTCTCCCCCTCCCCTCCACTCCTCTCCCCCTCCCCTCTTCTCCTCCCCTCCCCTCCACTCCTCTCCCCCACCCTTCTTCTCCTCCCCTCCACTCCTCTCCCCCTCCCCTCTTCTCCTCCCCTCCACTCCCCTCCCCCTCCCCTATTCTCCTCCACTCCACTCCTCTCCCCCTCCCCCTCTTCTCCTCCCCTACACTCCTCTCCCCCTCCCCTCTTCTCCTCCCCTCCACTCCTCTCCCCCTCCCCTCCACTCCTCTCCCCCTCCCCTCTTCTCCTCCCCTCCCCTCCACTCCTCTCCCCCTCCCTTCTTCTCCTCCCCTCCACTCCACTCCTCTCCTCTCTTCAGTTCGAGATAGATCCTTCTGTAAAGCCTCAAAGCCTTGTCGTTGTTCTGAAGCCCTGTTCTCCTCCTCAGGCAGATCTCTACAGCGCTGACATACTGATCTATTCTCCTCCTCAGGCAGATCTCTACAGCGCTGACACACTGATCTATTCTCCTCTTCAGGCAGATCTCTACAGCGCTGACACACTGATCTATTCTGCTCCTCAGGCAGATCTCTACAGCACAGACATACTGATCTATTCTCCTCCTCAGGCAGATCTCTACAGCGCTGACACACTGATCTATTCTCCTCCTCAGGCAGATCTCTACAGCGCTGACATACTGATCTATTCTCCTCCTCAGGCAGATCTCTACAGCGCTGACACACTGATCTATTCTCCTCAGGCAGATCTCTACAGCGCTGACACACTGATCTATTCTCCTCCTCAGGCAGATCTCTACAGCGCTGACACACTGTCATGGTTCATGAATCCACTGCCTCTCTCTCTCTCTCTCTTTCTCTTTCTCTTTTTCTCTCTCTCTCTCTCTCTCTCTCTCTCTCCCGTGTTTGTGTGGGCGTGGTTCCCAATCTCGGCCTGATTGTCTGCGCCAGCTGGAATCACTTATCTTCCCTTTATATGTTCTGTAACCAGTGTTTCTTGTTGTCAGATCGTTGTTACTTCCCTGAGGTTGTGTCGTGTGTCCGTGTCTCATTCTCTCGCCGCCCTTGTGTGGATTATCTTCTGTGCTCCTTCCTACCCATCCGGACACACTCCCCTGGATTTCTCAGCACGCTATCATCGGAAGATGCGCCCTAGTCCCTGGGTCGGATTCCGTCTGAGTACAGTCTGTCTGTCCTGTTGCTGCTGTAAACTGTATTCATTAAACCATCGTTGCTTGCATCTTGCATCCGCCTCTGTATTGTCACAGAACGATCTGACCAGACCATGGATGCAGCGAGTTCAACGAGTCTGACCGAATTCATTTCCTGCAGTATCACGAGAATGGATCAACAAGAGGAGAACATCTCCAGCACAGGTCGGGCAGTACAAGCCCTTGCGACGCAGGTATCCCAGCTGACCCAACAATTACAACATCTGAGGGGTCTCGCTGCGCCACCTACACCGGCAGTTCAACCCGCCCCGCCAGAGCCGGATTACCAGCTAGAGCCACGGCTACCGACACCAGAGGGTTATTCAGGTGATCCTGACTATTGCAGAGCTTTTCTTACGAGATGTTCCATGCATTTCTCGTTGCAGCCACGGACCTTCAACCGTGAACAGTCTAAGGTAGCATTCGTACTCACACTGCTATCAGGCAAAGCGGCTCTTTGGGGAACGGCGGTGTGGGCGAACCAGGACCCATGCTGCACCTCTTTCCAGACACTCTCCGAGGAGATGAGAAGGGTCTTCGATCGGGCCGTGGCGGGTAGGGAGGCGGCCAGACTACTCGCTGACCTTCGCCAAGGAGACCGTTCAGTATCGGAATACTCCATCCAATTCCGCACTCTGGCCGCAGAGTGTCAGTGGAACGAGGAGGCGCAGTGGGACATGTTCCTGCATGGGCTGGAGGACCGGATCCAGAAGGAGATTTATGTTCTGGACCTTCCCAGGAGTTTAAATGGACTAGTGGAACTAGCCTTGAGGGTCGACGCTCGTCTGAGTCGTATTGGCCGCCGAGCATGCCCTAACAGACCGTATAACGACACGGAGGGCTGGCATGCCAGCGGCGGGAACACGGCCAGTTCAGCCTCCGCTCACGAACCCATGCAGCTGGGGAGAGCTCGCCTCTCCCGGGAAGAGAGGGAGAGGCGGAGATCCCAAGGACTCTTTCTCTACTGTGGTAGAGCGGGCCACTTTATCCACTCCTGCCCGGTAAAAGATCAGGCCCGGTAGTAAGTATGAGGCTACTATCGGGTGGTGTCACCACAGAGAAGACCTCATCATCTACTCTCCTCCCGGTAAGACTAAGATGGGCCACCCACACGCACGACACCCAAGCCTTACTGGACTCAGGAGCAGAGGGTAATTTTATGGACTTCAAGCTCGCTCACAAACTCCAGATTCCTATCACCTCACTCACGCACAAGATATCCGTCAACGCTCTCAATGGTCAAGAACTCCCCAACAGTTCTCACACCACTGAACCTATCACACTCATCACTTCTGGCAATCACACTGAGACACTATCATTTCTACTCATGGACTCACCCCTTGCACCATTAGTTCTCGGCCACCCTTGGCTCACCCAACACAACCCCAGAGTTGACTGGGGTCATAACTCTATATCCATGTGGAGTAACAAGTGTCTTGAGTCCTGTTTAGTGTCTGCTTGTTCATCTGTGTCTGATTCTGTGTTTCTAGAGGAGGCAGTGGATTTGTCTAACGTGCCCGTTGAATACCTCGACCTGAAGGAGGTGTTCAGTAAGTCCCGTGCTGCTTCTCTTCCTCCGCATCGTCCCTATGACTGTGCAATAGAATTATTGCCAGGTGAGTCTCCGCCTAAAGGCAAGTTATATTCACTCTCTGTTCCTGAGAGGGAGGCTATGGAGAGATACATCTCTGATTCTCTGGACTCTGGATTCATTCGTCCTTCCTCTTCTCCAGCGGGGGCGGGGTTCTTCTTTGTGGGGAAGAAGGACGGATCTCTGCGTCCTTGCATTGATTACCGTGGGTTGAATAACATCACAGTGAAGAATACCTATCCCTTACCGTTGATGTCCTCAGCCTTTGAAAGGTTACAGGGAGCATCCGTGTTCACTAAGTTGGATTTACGTAATGCATATCATTTGGTTCGCATAAGGAGGGGGGACGAATGGAAGACCGCGTTTAACACCCCCAGAGGGCACTTCGAATATTTGGTCATGCCTTTTGGGCTATCCAACTCCCCAGCGGTTTTCCAGGCACTCGTCAATGACGTGCTGAGAGATATGATTGATCAGTTCATATATGTTTACCTGGATGACATACTGATTTTTTCTTCTTCTCTCCAGGAACACGTTCAGCACGTCAGACGAGTGCTTCAGAGGTTGTTGGAGAATGGACTTTTTGTCAAGGCGGAGAAATGCATTTTTCATGCACAATCCGTTCCATTCCTAGGTTACATCGTCTCGACTGAAGGTATTCGCATGGATCCTGACAAGGTTAAGGCTGTGGTGGATTGGCCAAGCCCAGATTCCCGTAAGGCCCTACAGAGGTTTCTGGGATTCGCCAATTTCTACCGGCGTTTCGTTCGCAACTTTAGCCAGATAGTCGCTTCTCTTACCGCCTTAACCTCCCCCAGAGTGACGTTCAGGTGGTCCGATACAGCCGAGGCTGCATTCGCCAAACTCAAGAGCCGCTTTGTTTCGGCCCCCATCCTCATAGCTCCCGATCCCTCGCGTCAGTTCGTGGTGGAGGTGGACGCTTCAGAGGTGGGGGTAGGTGCGGTACTTTCCCAACGTTCCTCTTCTGACGACAAGATGCACCGTTGCGCATTCCTGTCCCATCGGTTATCACCTGCGGAACGTAACTACGACATTGGCAACAGAGAGTTGTTGGCAGTGAAGTTAGCACTGGAGGAGTGGCGCCATTGGTTAGAGGGTTCGGGGGTACCTTTTATAGTTTGGACCGATCACAAAAATTTGGAATATATCAGAACCGCCAAGCGACTCAAATCCAGGCAGGCGCGGTGGGCACTCTTTTTCGGACGTTTTGACTTCTCTCTCTCGTATCGCCCGGGTTCCAAGAATGTCAAACCCGATTCCCTTTCTCGCATTTTTGACCATTCCGAACGCCCATCCACTCCCGAGTGCATCCTACCCGGGACCCTAGTGGTCTCCATACTCACATGGGAGGTTGAATCGAGGGTCAAAACGGCCTTAGAAGGGGTAAAGCCTCCGCCCGGTTGCCCGCCTAATCGGTTGTTTGTGCCGGAGGGGTGTCGGTCCGATGTTATTCGGTGGGGGCATTGCTCCAACGTAGCGTGTCATCCAGGAGTCAGCCGCACTAGCTTTTTGGTTAAGCAACGCTTTTGGTGGCCACTGATGGCTCGTGACATTCACAGTTTTGTCTTGGCTTGCTCGGTTTGTGCCACTGGGAAGACTTCTAATCGACCTCCAGATGGGTTACTCCAACCGCTGTCGGTCCTTTCGAGACCCTGGTCCCACATCGCGCTAGATTTTGTTACCGCCCTCCCGCCCTCCCAGGGCAAGACGGTTGTTTTGACCGTGGTGGACCGGTTCTCGAAGGCGGCTCATTTTATTCCCTTGCCTAAATTACCATCTGCCAAGGAGACAGCGGTAACTGTCGTGGATCACGTCTTTCGCTTACATGGCCTGCCGATGGACGTAGTTTCTGACAGGGGGCCCCAATTTGTGTCCAAGTTTTGGCAAGAGTTTTGTAGGTTACTGGGAGCGAGTGTCAGTCTGTCTTCAGGGTTTCATCCCCAGAGCAACGGTC
>NC_092090.1:23058932-23073932 GCF_045679555.1 Salvelinus alpinus
GTTAACTTTGCTGCGTATTACCACTATGTCAGTATGACACTCCACAGTGTTAACTTTGCTGCGTATTACCACCATGTCAGTTTGACACTCCACAGTGTTAACTTTGCTGTGTATTACCACTATGTCAGTATGACACTCCACAGTGTTAACTTTGCTGAGTATTACCACCATGTCAGTTTGACACTCTACAGTGTTTACCTTGCTGTGTATTACCACTATGTCAGTATGACACTCCACAGTGTTAACTTTGCTGAGTATTACCACCATGTCAGTTTGACACTCTACAGTGTTTACCTTGCTGTGTATTAAAACCATGTCAGTTTGACACTCTACAGTGTTTACTCTGCTGTGTATTACCACCATGTCAGTTTGACACTCTACAGTGTTTACTTTGCTGTGTATTACCACCATGTCAGTTTGACACTCCACAGTGTTTACTTTGCTGTGTATTACCACCATGCCAGTTTGACACTCCACAGTGTTTACCTTGCTGTGTATTAAAACCATGTCAGTTTGACACTCCACAGTGTTTACCTTGCTGCATATTACCACTATGTGAGTTTGACTCTCTACAGTGTTTACTTTGCTGTGTATTACCACCATGCCAGTTTGACACTCCACAGTGTTTACCTTGCTGTGTATTAAAACCATGTCAGTTTGACACTCCACAGTGTTTACCTTGCTGCATATTACCACTATGTCAGTTTGACTCTCTACAGTGTTTACCTTCCTGCACATTACCACTATGTCAGTTTGACTCTCTACAGTGTTTACCTTCCTGCACATTACCACTATGTCAGTTTGACTCTCTACAGTGTTTACCTTCCTGCACATTACTACTATGTCAGTTTGACACTCTACAGTGTTTACCTTGCTGCATATTACCACCATGTCGCTTGACTCTCTACACTGTTTAATTCAGTGGAACAAAGAATTGGATTCATTCGGCATTTAACTTTCAAACTGACAAGCAATCAAAAAATAATTCAATAATTTTGAATAATTCCCCCTGAAAATCATATTCAATCAGTGTAATTTCAACGACTGCCATTGAAACAGAAGTTTCATTTTAAAAATTAAAAGCGTGCCTGCAGTGACATATGGTGGTGACATCACTTTAGGAAGGAGACAAAGTTTGCTCCATACACACACACACACACACACACACACACACACACACACACACACACACACACACACACACACACACACACACACACACACACACACACACACACACACACACACACACACACACACACACACACACACACACACACAGGTTAGTTAGAAGACAAAGGGAAAGGCCAATGTTAATGATGGAGAGTCTGATGTTAATTTGTGCAGCAGATCTCTGTATCTGTGTTTGGTTAGCACTAATGAATCTCCCTGGTATACAACCAGATAAAAACACTGGGTCCGTCTCTCTTCCACTCTCCTTTCCTACCCTCTCCTCTCCTCTATCCCCATCCCTCATCTCCTCTCCTCTATCCCTCTCCTCTATCCCCATCCCTCATCTCCTCTCCTCTATCCCCATCCCTCATCTCCTCTCCTCTATCCCTCTCCTCCCCTCCCCTCTTCTCTCCTCCCCTCTCCTCTCCTCTCCCTCCCCATCCCTCATCTCCTCTCCTCTATCCCTCTCCTCCCCTCTTCTCTTCTCTCTCCTCCCCTCTCCTCTCCTCTATCCCCATCCCTCATCTCATCTCCTCTATCCCTCTCCTCCCCTCCCCTCTTCTCTTCCCTATCCCTCTCCTCTATCTCTCTCCCCTCCTCTCCTCTATCTCTCTCCCCTCCTCTCCCCTATCCCTCTCCTCTATCTCTCTCCCCTCCTCTCCCCTATCCCTCTCCTCTATCTCTATCCTCTCCATCTCTCTCCTCTCCTCTCCCCTATCCCTATCCCTCCTCTCTCCCTATCTCTCCTCTCCTCTCCTCTCCTCTCCTCTCCTCTCCTCTCCTCTCCTCTCCTCTCCCCTCCTCTCCTCTCCTCTCCTCTCCTCTCCCCTATCCCCATCCTCTCCTCTCCTCTATCCTGTCCTGTTCTCTCCTCTCTCCTCTCCTCTATTCTCTCTATCTCTCTCCTCTCCTCTCCTCTCCTCTCCTCTCCTCTCCTCTCCTCTCCTCTCCTCTCCTCTCTATACCTATCCTCTCCTCTACCCTTCTCTCTTCCACTCTCCTCTCCTCTCCCTCTCCCCCCTCCTCTCCTCCACCACCCCATCCCCCATATCTCTCCTCTCATCTCCCCTATCCCCATCCCTCTCCTCTATCTCTCTCCTCTCCCCTAACCCCATCCCTCTCCTCTATCTCTCTCCTCTCCCCTATCCCTATCCCTCTCCTGTATCCCTCCTCTCCTCTCTCCCTATCCCTCTCCTGTATCCCTCCTCTCCTCTCTCCCTATCCCTCTCCTGTATCTCTCCTCTCCTCTATCCTTCTCTCTTCCACTCTGCTCTCCTCTCCCTCTCCCCTCTCCCCCTTTCCTCCTCTCCTCTATCCCTCTCCTCTCTCCCCCTTCCCTCCTCTCCTCTATCCCTCTCCTCTCCTCCACCACCCCATCCTCTATCCCTCTCCTCTCCATCTCTCTCCTCTCCTCTCCCCTATCCCTATCCCTCTCCTCTCTCTCTCTCCTCTCCCCTATCCCTATCCCTCTTCTGTATCCCTCCTCTCCTCTCTCTATCCCTCTCCTGTATCCCTTCTCTCCTCTCCTCTCTTCTCTTCTCTTTAAAGAGGGATCATATTTCTCTGTCTGAGACATTGTAGTTTCTGGAGCCTGTCTGAGTAGAAGGGTCATAGAGCCATCAACCTCCTGTCTGTCTACAGCCTCAAGGGTCTTCCCCCGGGCCTCCCCGACACACATACACAGACACCCTCCTGCTACCTTCAGCATACACACACATATACACACCCTCCTGGTCCCTTTGACACACACACACACACACACTCCTGCCCTGACAGTGATAAGGATTACGCCTTGGGGGGCGAGTCACTGTCTTTGAGCCCCAAAGAGATCTGTTTCAGAGGAAGCTAAGACACACACACATAAACACACACAGGCACACACAAACACAAACACAAACACACACACACACACACACACACACACACACACACACACACACACACACACACACACACACACACACACACACACACACACACACACACACACACACACACACACACACACACACACACACACACACACACACACACACACACTCTTGCAGCTAGAAAGGAAAGGTTAGATAATCCAGTTAGACAGCAACAACATGGTTTAATATGAAGGAAGGCTCTGTATTTCACAGGTTAGACAATGGAGAAGGCGCCAAGACAGACAGACAGACAGACAGACAGACAGACAGACAGACAGACAGACAGACAGACAGACAGACAGACAGACAGACAGACAGACAGACAGACAGACAGACAGACAGACAGACAGACAGACAGACAGACAGACAGACAGACAGACAGACAGACAGACAGACAGACAGACAGACAGACAGACAGACAGACAGACAGACAGGCAAGCAGACAAGCAGGGTTAGACAGACAGACATACAGTACATGCTGCCAGGCAGACAGGCAGGGGCAGACAGACAGCGTCTAAACTCTGGCCTAACCCTGTTAGAGATCAAAAAGGAAATCACATCACACTGATTTTACCATATAGCGTTCCACTGATTTTACCATATAAAGTTCCACTGATTTTACCATATAACGTTCCACTGATTTTAGAATATAAAGTTCCACTGATTTTACCATATAATGTTCCACTGATTTTAGCATATAAAGTTCCACTGATTTTACCATATAACGTTCCACTGATTTTACCATATAACGTTCCACTGATTTTAGCATATAAAGTTCCACTGATTTTACCATATAACATTCCATTGATTTTAGCACAGAGTCTTCTGAGTTAATGACAGTGAAACTCTGTCCACTTGCTACTTCCTCAACCCTTCACTCACAATACAGAGAATAAACAGGCACAACTAAAACACACTTTTACAATAACTAAATGCACAAACACACATGACACGATACACAATAAACATGCAATAAGAAGGAAGCGGTCCATCGATGTGTTAATCACATCGGTGGTTCACCAAACACTACCATTAACTACCATTAAGTAAACAAAACATTACTCCTTTTCCAATCAGGTTAATGTCCGTTCCTGAATATAAATCCTAATAGCACGTAGCTGTTTAAACAAGTCAACCGCTTGTGTTGTGATGCAATATGAAACCTCTATTAGTTCAGCCAAGCTAACAACTCATATAGTCCAATAGTAACACTGTAAATAAATAAGTAACAACGTCCTTGGCTATCTGTGTTTGTGTAGGTATTAGTGTTTTAGTGTTATCTGAGCATGTATTGAGTCCCAGCCAGCTGGCTAACAAAGGCTGGGCCCCAAACCCAACATCACTAGAAGCTATCTGAGCCGTCAGCTCAGCCTTATTCACTTATGCATTAGTAAACAAACACACAAACACACTAAATCACATGCACATATGCACGCAAAAACACACACACTCACACAAAAGAACGGGCGCACACGCCCATGTGCATAATTATATTTTTGCCCACTGTGTGTGTGTGTGTGTGTGTGTGTGTGTGTGTGTGTGTGTGTGTGTGTGTGTGTGTGTGTGTGTGTGTGTGTGTGTGTGTGTGTGTGTGTGTGTGTGTGTGTGTGTGTGTGTGTGTGTGTGTGTGTGTGTGTGTGTGTGTGTGTGTGTGTGCTGAGTGATTGAACCGACTCCCTCGTAGTTATGCACATAAATTATAAACCGCCTTGGGAACCAATCGCTCTAAAATACACTTCTCAACTTCTGCTTCAACTTCTGTGTGAACAAAACACTTGACAACTTGGACACAGCCAAACAGAACAGTGACTTTTTTCTGTAAGTCATAGGTCATGCATTTAGTAAATCAGCTGTATTGTACAGGGGTTAGAAAGTACTGTTGTTAGAGTAGGGAGTGCTGTTGTAAGGGTAGGAAGGACTGTTGTAGGGGTAGGGAGGACTGTTGTAGGGGTAGGGAGGACTGTTGTAGGGGTAGGGAGGACTGTTGTAGGGGTAGGGAGGACTGTTGTAGGGCTCCCACACTACCGGCGCCACCAGGCAGGAGGCGGGGAGTATGGGAGTGGGATCCATTGGCCGCTCCTCTGTGTCATACAGCCGGGACAATGCGTCTGCCTTCACGTTCTGGGAGCCTGGTCTATAGGAAAGGGTAAACACAAAACGGATGAAAAACATGGCCCACCTTGCCTGGGGAGGGTTCAGTCTCCTCGCTGCCCGGATGTAC
Source organism: Salvelinus alpinus (assembly GCF_045679555.1). NCBI lineage: Eukaryota > Metazoa > Chordata > Actinopteri > Salmoniformes > Salmonidae > Salvelinus > Salvelinus alpinus. The sequence goes on from NC_092090.1 coordinate 23,064,240, forward strand.
TCCAGTTTGCAGTGGTCCGTCCAGACGATAAAAGGGTGTTTAGCCCCCTCAAGCCAATGTCTCCACGTCTTCAAGGCCTTGACGACAGCCAACAGCTCCCGGTCCCCCACGTCATTGTTTCGCTCCGCCGGGCTGAGCTTCTTCAAGAAGAAGGCACAGGGGCGGAGCTTTGGTGGCGTACCCGAGCGCTGAGGGAGGACAGCTCCTATCCCAGCCTCGGACGCGTCCACCTCCACTATGAACGCCAAAGAGGGATCCGGATGGGCCAGCACGGGAGCCGAGGTAAACAGAGCCCTCAGGTGACTAAAAGCACTGTCCGCCTCAGCCGACCACTGCAAACGTACATGAAAAATGGAGCGGCGATGGCTAGATAGCCGATGACGTCGACCGCCGAACGCCGCCCGAACAAGAAGAGGAGCCGACTTCGGCGGAAGTCGTGACACTATCTCTAGCATAGAAATATAATGAATAGAACAGACGTCCCCATTCAACTCAGTAATAACATTATGGGTGGGACAGGCAGCCATTTGTAATCTACCTATGCCTAGGTTAAAAAAATACATGTAAACTTCAATCTAGACCCATGCCAGGAAGTAAAAGCAGGAATTGTGCTGTGATTTGTTGAGTCAACTCAACTGGCATTACAACAAATACATTCTATCACATGAGCCACATCAGTTAGCATCATTTGAATGAACATTCTACATTACCATGGAAATGTTTTCATCACAATACCAGGCAGCCATTACGAGTGTAGCCATGAGTGTATCCATGCCATGAGTTTACCAGTCAAATTGCTAGGGTAAGAGCTTCAAACCCCATTCTATTCATTCTATTTCTATGCTCTCTAGTCTCTCCCCAATCTCAACACTAGTCAAGTTACTTATTTAGAGAGAAGCACTATGAGGAGGAGAGGAGAGGAGAGGAGAGGAGAGGAGAGGAGAGGAGAGGAGAGGAGAGGAGAGGAGAGAGTGGAAGGAGAGAGGAGAGGACAGATTGGATAGGTGAGAGAGAGGAGAGTAGGAGGGGAGAGGAGAGGAAAGGAGGAACAGACGAGAGAGGGGGGAGAAGAAATAGGTAGGAGGAGAGAGAGGAGAGTAGAGGGTGGTGGTGTGGTGGTGGAGGGGTGTGTGTGTGTATGTGCCCCAACGTGCCATAATTTGGGAGAGTAGCGGGTCGATGCTGTCCCCTTTGTTCTGAGAAGCTGTTCCTCATTATAAACTAAACACACACATGCACCATCCCAGTCCTCACCATCAGGGATAAAACATGGGAACATTACATCAACAGGTTGGTGTGACAGAATCAGATCCTGGAAACAGGAAAATTGAGCGGCCCACATTTCTGTGTAACACCCCCACCTTCATCTCCTCTCTGTACACTTATTATACTGACCTCCCTGTGACTCTCTCACATACACACACACACACACACACGCAGGGCTGTGTTTACCAGATTGCGGATGCTGTGCAGGGTGTGTTGGAATAGAGAACTCTGATTAGAACTGTGTTTGAACAAGAAGAGACAGGAACCTATCAGCACGGAGTAGAACACACAATCACCCAGTCATATGTCTCCACTGGCCTCCTGTCTCCAGCTGACACAAACACACATAGACACACATAGACACACAGAGACACACAGAGACACACAGGCAGACACACAGAGACACACAGAGACACACAGACACATAGAGACTCACAGGCAGACACACAGAGACACACAGAGACACGCAGGCAGACACACAGAGACACACGGAGACACACAGAGACACACAGAGACACATAGAGACACACAGGCAGACACACAGAGACACACAGAGACACACACACGCAAACTATGCTCCGGTGTGTTGCATTTAGCACAGATCCAGAGAGAGGGATGGAGAGTTGAAGGGGTGGAGAGAGAGGGAGAGAGGGATGTAGAGATGAAGAGAGGGGGGAGACAGAGGGAGAGAGGGATGGAGAGATGAAGAGAGAGGTGGAGACAGAGGGAGAGAGGGATGGAGAGATGAGAGAGAGAGGTGGAGACAGAGGGAGAGAGGGATAGAGAGATGAAGAGAGAGGTGGAGACAGAGGGAGAGAGGGATGGAGAGATGAAGAGAGGGGTGGAGACAGAGGGAGAGAGGGATGGAGAGATGAAGAGAGGGGTGGAGACAGAGGGAGAGAGGGATGGAGAGATGAAGAGAGAGGTGGAGAGAGGGATGAAGAGAGAGGTGGAGACAGAGGGAGAGAGGGATGGAGAGATGAAGAGAGAGGTGGAGACAGAGGGAGAGAGGGATAGAGAGATGAAGAGAGAGGTGGAGACAGAGGGAGAGAGGGATGGAGAGATGAAGAGAGAGGTGGAGACAGAGGGAGAGAGGGATGGAGAGATGAAGAGAGAGGTGGAGACAGAGGGAGAGAGGGATGGAGAGATGAAGAGAGAGGTGGAGACAGAGGGAGAGAGGGATGGAGAGATGCAGATTGTCTCTAATGAATCGATTGTCTGTGACCTTTCCACTGAGTAGCAGGTGCTCACCAGAGAACAGCTGGTAGGGTGTGTGTGTGTGTGTGTGTGTGTGTGTGTGTGTGTGTGTGTGTGTGTGTGTGTGTGTGTGTGTGTGTGTGTGTGTGTGTGTGTGTGTGTGTGTGTGTGTGTGTGTGTGTGTGTGTGTGTGTGTGTGTGTGTGTGTACCTGCGAGCGTGCCCGTGTTATTGTGAGATGCTTTGAGTGTATATACAGTAATTGTCTGAAATTGTGGATTAGATGTATTGTTTTGGGAGGGAGACATAAAGAGCAGGAGTTTTCTCCTACAAAGCCCAGAAAACCCTCTCGGTCTGAACACACTAATCAGAGAAACTCTCTGTGTCTCAAGAGCCTGCGGCTGCAGTACTCCCTCTCTGTCTGTCCCCAGACCCCTCTAGTCTACAATCAGTAGTCAGCCAGTCTGTCTCTGTCTGTCACTATGCCCTCAGCATGTCTAGCCTGCCCCTCCCGCCTAACCCCACAGCCCTCTTCAGGCACCTCACTCCCCCCCTGCCCTCTTCAACCATCCCCCTTACACCACTGCCCTGTCTCCCCTCTGCCACCAGTCTGTCTCCTTCTGTCTGCCCACTTTCCTCCTTTGTCTACCCCTCTTCCGCTCCCTCCTCGCCTCCTATTTCTCATTCTCTTTCTCCTCAGGTAGTCTCAGCTATATCATTACAGTCAGGACAAACAATGGAACAGACTGACAGCATGGTCCTTCTCTCTCTCCTAACCTCTTTCTCTAACCCCATCTCCTCCCCACACTCGTTCTTTGTCAGACAGTCTCTCTCTCTCCTAACCTCTCTCTCCCTTTCCTCCATACTCCCTCTCTTTCTCAGACATTCTCTGTCCTCCTCCACTTATCCCACTCCATCTAACCCCCCCCCTTTCTTCCTCTAAAAGGGACAAAGTCCTTCACTTATTCAATTAGATGGAATGTCAGCTGATCTGAAGCACCTTGTTATTGTTCTATAGCTGGGGCCTTTGTAATGCAGGACTAAAGTCAGTGTGTGTGTGTGTGTGTGTGTGTGTGTGTGTGTGTGTGTGTGTGTGTGTGTGTGTGTGTGTGTGTGTGTGTGTGTGTGTGTGTGTGTGTGTGTGTGTGTGTGTGTGTGTGTGTGTGTGTGTGTGTGTGTGTGTGTGTGTGTGTGTGTGTGTGTGTATTTATAATGAGGGACTAAATTCAGAGCCTGTGTAATGAAGGACGTCTTGGTCAATGGCTTCATGTCTGTAGGGTAGTAATGAAAAGGTCACTCTGAGACGAGAGGGGAATTTATAAAATAATGACTGATAACAATCTCTCCTCTTTTGTTATTTTCTTTGCCTTTACATGCTCTGTTCATCTTCCTCCTTTCTTTTACTTTAAATTATCTGTTATCTCTCCCTTTAATCTCCCTTTAAGTTGACTGTTCATCTTCCTCTTTTTTCCTTTTTAACAGTCTGTCCATCTCTCTCTTTTGTTCTCTGTAAATGGAGGTTTGATGATGCAGGAGGACTGATGATGTGATGAGGGCGGAGCTGCTCGTTAATAACACACTGATTGACTATCAGAGAGGAGATAGTGTGTGTGTGCGTGTGCGTGTGCGTGTGCGTGTGTGTGTGTGTGTGTTTGTGTGTGTGTGTGTGTGTGTGACTATCAAAGAGAGTAGATAATCACAGAGCTTCATTACCACCCACCCAGTATTCACAGGTCATTTACAGTCCTGTCTAATGTGACTAATATACAACAGACTAGTGAGAGATTATCATTTAATTGAATAATGTGCATAATTATATTTTTGCCCACTGTGTGTGTGTGTGTGTGTGTGTGTGTGTGTGTGTGTGTGTGTGTGTGTGTGTGTGTGTGTGTGTGTGTGTGTGTGTGTGTGTGTGTGTGTGTGTGTGTGTGTGTGTGTGTGTGTGTGTTGCACATAAATTATAAACCGCCTTGGGAACCAATCGCTCTAAAATATACTTCTCAACTTCTGCTTCAACTTCTGTGTGAACAAAACACTTGACAACTTGGACACAGCCAAACAGAACAGTGACTTTTTTCTGTAAGTCATAGGTCATGCATTTAGTAAATCAGCTGTATTGTACAGGGGTTAGAAAGTACTGTTGTTAGAGTAGGGAGTGCTGTTGTAAGGGTAGGAAGGACTGTTGTAGGGGTAGGGAGGACTGTTGTAGGGGTAGGGAGGACTGTTGTAGGGGTAGGGAGGACTGTTGTAGGGGTAGGGAGGACTGTTGTAGGGCTCCCACACTACCGGCGCCACCAGGCGGGGAGTATGGGAGTGGGATCCATTGGCTGCTCCTCTGTGTCATACAGCCGGGACAATGCGTCTGCCTTCACGTTCTGGGAGCCTGGTCTATAGGAAAGGGTAAACACAAAACGGATGAAAGACATGGCCCACCTTGCCTGGGGAGGGTTCAGTCTCCTCGCTGCCCGGATTTACTCCAGTTTGCAGTGGTCCGTCCAGACGATAAAAGGGTGTTTAGCCCCCTCAAGCCAATGTCTCCACGTCTTCAAGGCCTTGACGACAGCCAACAGCTCCCGGTCCCCCACGTCATTGTTTCGCTCCGCCGGGCTGAGCTTCTTCGAGAAGAAGGCACAGGGGCGGAGCTTTGGTGGCGTACCCGAGCGCTGAGAGAGGACAGCTCCTATCCCAGCCTCGGACGCGTCCACCTCCACTATGAACGCCAAAGAGGGATCCGGATGGGCCAGCACGGGAGCCGAGGTAAACAGAGCCCTCAGGTGACTAAAAGCACTGTCCGCCTCAGCCGACCACTGCAAACGTACCGGGCCCCCCTTCAGCAGTGAGGTAATGGGAGCCGATACCTGACCAAAACCCCGGATAAACCTCCGGTAGTAGTTGGCAAACCCTAAGAACCGCTGCACGTCCTTTACCGTGGTGGGAGTCGGCCAATTACGCACGGCTGAAATGCGGTCACTCTCCACCCCTGAGGTGGAAATGCGATACCCTAGGAAGGAGACGGACTGCTGGAAGAACAGGCATTTCTCAGCCTTGACGTACAGGTCATGCTCCAACAGGTGACCAAGCACTTTGCGCACCAGGGACTCATGCGCATGTAGCGGAGTATATCAGAATGTCATCAATATACACCACTACACCCTGCCCGTGCAGGTCCCTGAAAATCTCGTCTACAAAGGCTTGGAAGACTGATGGCGCATTCATCAACCCGTACGGCATGATGAGGTACTCATAGTGCCCTGAGGTGGTACTGAAAGCCGTCTTCCACTCGTCTCTCTCCCGGATACGCACCAGGTTGTAAGCGCTCCTGAGATCTAATTTGGTGAAGAAGCGCGCCCCGTGCACTGACTCAATCATTGTGGCTATGAGCGGTAGCGGGTAACTATACCTCACCGTGATCTGGTTCAGACCCCGATAGTCAATACACGGGCGCAGTCCTCCCTCCTTCTTCTTCACAAAAAAGAAACTCGAGGAGGCGGGTGAAGTGGAGGACCGAATGTACCCCTGACGCAGAGATTCGGAGACATATGTTTCCATAGCCTCCGTCTCCGCCTGTGAGAGGGGATACACGTGACTCCTGGGAAGTGCAGCGTCTACCAGGAGATTTATCGCACAATCGCCCAGTCGATGGGGTGGTAATTGAGTCGCCTTCCTTTTGGAGAAGGCGAGACCCAAATCGGCATATTCAAGGGGAATGTGCACGGTGGAGACCTGGTCTGGACTTTCCACCGTAGTAGCACCAACGGAAACACCTAAACACCTCCCCTAGCACTCTTGCGACCACCCCGTGAGAGCCCTCTGTGGCCAAGAAACAGTGGGGTCATGACACGCTAACCAGGAAGAGACTAAGTCTCTCCTTGTGACCCCCTGCGTCACCATGCCCAGAGGCACGGTGGCCTCCCTAATCAACCCTGACCCTAATGGCCTCAGATGGAAGAGGCGTTCACCCGCCGCTCTACCCTCGGGCGGGTGGTCGAAGCGGCGGGTGAACTCCTCAAACTGGTCCAACGCCACATCTCCCTCTCTCCACACGGCATTGGCCCACTCCAGGCCTTTCCCGGTGAGGCACGAGACGAGGGCGGACACCCTCTCACGGCCGTCCCATCATATTCCTGGGGAAGGGAGAGACGAATCCCACTGGGACCAGGAGAAGGAGGGGCGCGTAGTGGAGACCCCGGCTGAGGCACTGGGAGAACTCCCTGTCTCTCCCAAATCAAATCAAATCAAATTTTATTTGTCACATACACATGGTTAGCAGATGTTAATACGAGTGTAGCGAAATGCTTGTGCTTCTAGTTCCGACAATGCAGTAATAACCAACGAGTACTCTAACCTAACAATTCCACAACTACTACCTTATACACACAAGTGTAAAGGGATAAAGAATATGTACATAAAGATATATGAATGAGTGATGGTACAGAACGGTCCAGCGGTCCATTGTCTGGACAACGCGGTCCATGGTGGTGCCAAGATGGTGGAGCATTGCTGCGTGCTCCCGGACACGCTCCTCCACCCCTATACCCGGGGTACCTGCTCCTGCTGACTCCATAAGTTTGGTCCGGAATTCTGTAGGGGGAGCGTACTGGCGGCAGAGAAGTCAGGCGCAGGAGAGCAAAAACTGATTTACAACGGCGCAGTTTAATTTTACGGCTAGGGGTTCCGCTAGCGGAATACGTTTCGACAACATCCTGTGAAATTGCAGAGCGCGAAATTCAAAATAAATTATTATTAACTTTCATACAATCACAAGTGGAAAACACCAAAATGCAGCTTAACTTCTTGTTAATCCAGCCACTGTGTCAGATTTCAAAAAGGCTTTACGGTGAAAGCAAACCATGCTATTGTCTGAGGACAGCACCCCATCAAACAAACACATGACAATCATAATTCAACCCGCAAGGCGCGACACAAAACTCAGAAATAACGATATAATTCATGCCTTACCTTTGAAGATCTTCTTCTGTTGGCACTCCAGTATGTCCCATAAACATCACAAATGGTCCTTTTGTTCGATTAATTCCGTCGTTATATCCCCAAAATGTCCATTTATTTGGCGCGTTTGATTCAGAAAAACACCGGTTCCAACTCGACCAACATGACTACCATGTAAGTTACCTGTAAGCTTGGTCCAAACATCTCAAACAACTTTCCTAATCCAACTTTAGGTATTTTAAAACGTAAATAATCGATACAATTTAAGACGGAATACATTGTGTTCAAATGCGGCTAAAATGAAAGTGGAGCGAGCTTCAGGTCACGCGCCCCAAACAAAAGAGTACACTAGGATGGACCCTCGTTCTGAATAGCCGTACTTCTTCATTTCTCTAAAGAAAAACATCAACCAATTTCTAAAGACTGTTGACATCTAGTGGAAGCCCTAGGAACTGCAACCAAGTGCCACAGAAATCTAGGTTCCCATAGAAACCCAATTGAAAACACAGTGAACTCAAAAAAGAAATCCTGGATGGTTTGTCCTCAGGGTTTCGCCTGCCAAATAAGTTCTGTTATACTCACAGACATTATTTTAACAGTTTTAGAAACTTTAGAGTGTTTTCTATCCATATCTACCAATTACATGCATATCCTAGCTTCTGGGCCTGAGTAGCAGGCCGTTTACTTTGTGCACGCTTTTCATCCGGACGTGAAAATACTGCCCCCTATCCCAAACCGCCGAATGCCGCCCGAACAAGGAGAGGGACCGACTTCGGCGGAAGTTGTGGCACGCACGCACACACACACACACACACACACACACACACACACACACACACACACACACACACACACACACACACACACACACACACACACACACAGTGGGAACCAAATACACACAGGGAGTAGAAACAGAACACACAGAGTGAGAACAGAGTGAGGCATTGTGAGCTGGACACAGCTGCTCCTACCCAAGAAAGAGAGAGCCAGAGTGAGAGAGGGAGGGAGCGGGATTAAGAGAGAGAGAAGAGGAGAGGTACCGGTGCCCACAAATCCCAAACCCTCTTCGTCTCTCCCGCTTTTCCCCTCTCTCTCCCGCTGGCAGTCTAAGTGCCTGTGCTGAGATGTAGGAAACCACACTCTTCCCTTCTCTATTTATAGCCACCAGCCCTCTCTACATGCTCCACCCAGCTCTCTCCACCCCACCACTCCAGCCAGCCCCAGCCAGGTCTCTCCACCCCACTCCATCCAGCCCCATCCAGCTCTCTCCACCCCACCCCACTCCAGCCAGCCCCATCCAGCTCTCTCCACCCCACCACTCCAGCCAGCCCCATCCAGCTCTCTCCAACCCACCCCACTCCAGGAAAGCCCCACCCAGCTCTCTCCACCCCACCACTCCAGCCAGCCCCAGCCAGCTCTCTCCACCCCACCCCACTCTAGCCAGCCCCATCCAGCTCTCTCCACCCCACCCCACTACATCCAGCCCCATCCAGCTCTCTCCACCCCACCACTCCAGCCAGCCCCATCCAGCTCTCTCCAACCCACCCCACTCCAGGAAAGCCCCATCCAGCTCTCTCCACCCCACCCCACTCTAGCCAGCCCCATCCAGCTCTAGCTAAACCAGGCATGGTATGCATCTTTCATCTGTGGAGCTGCTGGCTGGCTGACCTATATTCCTCAGTCTGGTCAGTCAGTCACAGCCCAGAGACTTTACACCCAGAGCTCAGAGCCCAGAGCCCAGAGCCCAGAGCCCAGAGCCCAGAGCCCAGAGCCCAGAGCCCAGAGCCCAGAGCCCAGAGCCCAGAGCCCAGAGACCAGAGCCCAGAGCCCAAGGAACAGTAATGTACTGCCCTGCTCCCCTTCCCAGCCTAGTTCTACTCTGCTTAAGCCCTTTACACCCAGAGCCCAGCAATGCACAGCCCTGTCCTGCCCTCCTCTGCCCTGCTCTACATTGCTCTAGCTACCCAGCCTAGTTGCACTCTGCTCCAGCCGTTTACCCTCAGAGCCTGCAGTATAGCCCTGCCCTGGTCCTGTGAAGGCTGAGCACAAGAGAGAAATGATGATATTATTGAAAACAACCTATTGATCCTTATCAAATCTGTGCCACTGTAGAAGTCTGTGTCAATACACAATATAGTGGTAATTCTATGGTTGTCACTATAGAGCTGTGAGCAAACGGAATGTCCCACCCTGAAGATAGCCTCACAACCCCACCCTATAGGACCTGCCCCAACAGACAACCTTCTCAGCTCTGCTGGGGAAAGTACCTGACATCAGCTGT
>NC_092090.1:23076432-23083932 GCF_045679555.1 Salvelinus alpinus
AGAGAGAGAGAGAGAGAGAGTGGTGGATACTTAACCCGTGTAAAAGTGAAGATATCAAAACTATGAAATAGCACATATGGAATCATGTAGTTACCAAAAAAGTGTTAACAAAATCTAAATATATTTTAGATTCTTCAAAGTAGCCACCCGCTGCCTTGATGACAGCTTTGCACACTCTTGGCATTCTTTCAACCAGCTTCATGAGTAATGCTTTTCCAACAGTCTTGAAGGAGTTCCCACACAATGCTGCATCAGATGACCTGGCCTCCACAATCACCCGACCTCAACCCAATTGAGATGGTTTGGGATGCGTTGGACCTCAGAGTGAAGGAAAAGCAGCCAACAAGTAATCAGCATATGTGGGAACTCCTTCAAGGCTGTTGGAAAAGCATTCCTCATGAATCTGGTTGAGAGAATGCCAAGAGTGTGAAAGCTGTCATCAAGGCAAAGGGTGGCTACTTTGAAGCTACTATAAAATATATGTTCATTTATTTAACACTTTTTTGGTTAAGATGTGATTCAATATGTGTTATTTCATAGTTTTGATGTCTTCCCTATTATTCTACAATGTAGAAAATAGCAAAAATAAAGAAAAACCCTTGAATGAGTAGATGTGTCCAAACTTTTGACTGGCACTGTATATATTTTTTGTAGCTACAATTTTTATTGTTGTCACTGTCGTGTCCATAATTGTGTATATCGCTTTGCTTTGGCATCATTGACCTTCTTATTCATTCCATTAAAGCATATTGAATTTGAATTTGAGGCAGAGAGAGAGAAATGTCCTGGGAACTGGGGTAGGGTGGAGCAGGGCTGGGTATGAGTTTAGGACAGGGCTGGGGTAGGGTGGAGCAGGGCTGGGTATGAGTTTAGGACAGAGCTGGGGTAGGGTGGAGCAGGGCTGGGTATGAGTTTAGGACAGGGCTGGGGTAGGGTGGAGCAGGGCTGGGTATGAGTTTAGGTCAGGGCTGGGGTAGGGTGGAGCAGGGCTGGGTATGAGTTTAGGACAGGGCTGGGGTAGGGTGGAGCAGGGCTGGGTATGAGTTTAGGACAGGGCTGGGATAGGGTGGAGCAGGGCTGGGTATGAGTTTAGGACAGGGCTGGGGTAGGGTGGAGCAGGGCTGTGTATGAGTTTAGGTCAGGGCTAGGGTAGGGTGGAGCAGGGCTGGGTATGAGTTTAGGACAGGGCTGGGGTAGGGTGGAGCAGGGCTGGGTATGAGTTTAGGACAGGGCTGGGGTAGGGTGGAGCAGGGCTGGGTATGAGTTTAGGACAGGGCTGGGGTAGGGTGGAGCAGGGCTGGGTATGAGTTTAGGACAGGGTAGGGGTAGGGTGGAGCAGGGCTGGGTATGAGTGTAGGACAGGGCTGGGGTAGGGTGGAGCAGGGCTGGGTATGAGTTTAGGACAGGGCTGGGGTAGGGTGGAGCAGGGCTGGGTATGAGTTTAGGACAGGGCTGGGGTAGGGTGGAGCAGGGCTGGGTATGAGTTTAGGACAGGGCTGGGGTAGGGTGGAGCAGGGCTGGGTATGAGTTTAGGACAGGGCTGGGGTAGGGTGGAGCAGGGCTGGGTATGAGTTTAGGGCAGGGCTGGGGTAGGGTGGAGCAGGGCTGGGGTAGGGTGGAGCAGGGCTGGGTATGAGTTTAGGACAGGGTAGGGGTAGGGTGGAGCAGGGCTGGGTATGAGTGTAGGACAGGGCTGGGGTAGGGTGGAGCAGGGCTGGGTATGAGTGTAGGACAGGGCTGGGGTAGGGTGGAGCAGGGCTGGGTATGAGTTTAGGACAGGGCTGGGGTAGGGTGGAGCAGGGCTGGGTATGAGTTTAGGACAGGGCTAGGGTAGGGTGGAGCAGGGCTGGGGTAGGGTGGAGCAGGGCTGGGGTAGGGTGGAGCTGGGCTGGGTATGAGTTTAGGTCAGGGCTGGGGTAGGATGGAGCAGGGCTGGGTATGAGTTTAGGACAGGGCTGGGGTAGGGTGGAGCAGGGCTGGGTATGAGTTTAGGTCAGGGCTGGGGTAGGGTGGAGCAGGGCTGGGTATGAGTTTAGGACAGGGCTGGGGTAGGGTGGAGCAGGGCTGGGTATGAGTTTAGGGCAGGGCTGGGGTAGGGTGGAGCAGGGCTGGGTATGAGTTTAGGACAGGGCTGGGGTAGGGTGGAGCAGGGCTGGGTATGAGTTTAGGACAGGGCTAGGGTAGGGTGGAGCAGGGCTGGGGTAGGGTGGAGCAGGGCTGGGGTAGGGTGGAGCTGGGCTGGGTATGAGTTTAGGTCAGGGCTGGGGTAGGGTGGAGCAGGGCTGGGTATGAGTTTAGGACAGGGCTGGGGTAGGGTGGAGCAGGGCTGGGTATGAGTTTAGGTCAGGGCTGGGGTAGGGTGGAGCAGGGCTGGGTATGAGTTTAGGACAGGGCTGGGGTAGGGTGGAGCAGGGCTGGGTATGAGTTTAGGACAGGGCTGGGGTAGGGTGGAGCAGGGCTGGGTATGAGTTTAGGTCAGGGCTAGGGTAGGGTGGAGCAGGGCTGGGTATGAGTTTAGGACAGGGCAGGGGTAGGGTGGAGCAGGGCTGGGTATGAGTTTAGGGCAGGGCTGGGGTAGGGTGGAGCAGGGCTGGGTATGAGTTTAGGACAGGGCTGGGGTAGGGTGGAGCAGGGCTGGGTATGAGTTTAGGACAGGGCTAGGGTAGGGTGGAGCAGGGCTGGGGTAGGGTGGAGCAGGGCTGGGGTAGGGTGGAGCTGGGCTGGGTATGAGTTTAGGTCAGGGCTGGGGTAGGGTGGAGCAGGGCTGGGTATGAGTTTAGGACAGGGCTGGGGTAGGGTGGAGCAGGGCTGGGTATGAGTTTAGGACAGGGCTGGGGTAGGGTGGAGCAGGGCTGGGTATGAGTTTAGGTCAGGGCTAGGGTAGGGTGGAGCAGGGCTGGGTATGAGTTTAGGACAGGGCAGGGGTAGGGTGAAGCAGGGCTGGGTATGAGTTTAGGGCAGGGCTGGGGTAGGGTGGAGCAGGGCTGGGGTAGGGTGGAGCAGGGCTGGAGTAGGGTGGAGCAGGGGTGGGTATGAGTTTAGGTCAGGGCTAGGGTAGGGTGGAGCAGGGCTGGGTATGAGTTTAGGTCAGGGCTGGGGTAGGGTGGAGCAGGGCTGGGTATGAGTTTAGGACAGGGTAGGGGTAGGGTGGAGCAGGGCTGGGTATGAGTTTAGGACAGGGCTGGGGTAGGGTGGAGCAGGGCTGGGTATGAGTTTAGGACAGGGCTGGGGTAGGGTGGAGCAGGGCTGGGTATGAGCTTAGGACAGGGCTGGGGTAGGGTGGAGCAGGGCTGGGTATGAGTTTAGGACAGGGTAGGGGTAGGGTGGAGCAGGGCTGGGTATGAGTGTAGGACAGGGCTGGGGTAGGGTGGAGCAGGGCTGGGTATGAGTTTAGGACAGGGCTTGGGTAGGGTGGAGCAGGGCTGGGTATGAGTTTAGGACAGGGCTGGGGTAGGGTGGAGCAGGGCTGGGTATGAGTTTAGGACAGGGCTGGGGTAGGGTGGAGCAGGGCTGGGTATGGGTTTAGGACAGGGGTGTGGTAGGGTGGAGCAGGGCTGGGTATGAGTTTAGGACAGGGCTGGGGTAGGGTGGAGCAGGGCTGGGGTAGGGTGGAGCAGGGCTGGGTATGAGTTTAGGACAGGGTAGGGGTAGGGTGGAGCAGGGCTGGGTATGAGTGTAGGACAGGGCTGGGGTAGGGTGGAGCAGGGCTGGGTATGAGTGTAGGACAGGGCTGGGGTAGGGTGGAGCAGGGCTGGGTATGAGTTTAGGACAGGGCTGGGGTAGGGTGGAGCAGGGCTGGGTATGAGTTTAGGACAGGGCTAGGGTAGGGTGGAGCAGGACTGGGGTAGGGTGGAGCAGGGCTGGGGTAGGGTGGAGCTGGGCTGGGTATGAGTTTAGGTCAGGGCTGGGGTAGGGTGGAGCAGGGCTGGGTATGAGTTTAGGACAGGGCTGGGGTAGGGTGGAGCAGGGCTGGGTATGAGTTTAGGTCAGGGCTGGGGTAGGGTGGAGCAGGGCTGGGTATGAGTTTAGGACTGGGCTGGGGTAGGGTGGAGCAGGGCTGGGTATGAGTTTAGGGCAGGGCTGGGGTAGGGTGGAGCAGGGCTGGGTATGAGTTTAGGACAGGGCTGGGGTAGGGTGGAGCAGGGCTGGGTATGAGTTTAGGACAGGGCTAGGGTAGGGTGGAGCAGGGCTGGGGTAGGGTGGAGCAGGGCTGGGGTAGGGTGGAGCTGGGCTGGGTATGAGTTTAGGTCAGGGCTGGGGTAGGGTGGAGCAGGGCTGGGTATGAGTTTAGGACAGGGCTGGGGTAGGGTGGAGCAGGGCTGGGTATGAGTTTAGGTCAGGGCTGGGGTAGGGTGGAGCAGGGCTGGGTATGAGTTTAGGACAGGGCTGGGGTAGGGTGGAGCAGGGCTGGGTATGAGTTTAGGACAGGGCTGGGGTAGGGTGGAGCAGGGCTGGGTATGAGTTTAGGTCAGGGCTAGGGTAGGGTGGAGCAGGGCTGGGTATGAGTTTAGGACAGGGCAGGGGTAGGGTGGAGCAGGGCTGGGTATGAGTTTAGGGCAGGGCTGGGGTAGGGTGGAGCAGGGCTGGGTATGAGTTTAGGACAGGGCTGGGGTAAGGTGGAGCAGGGCTGGGTATGAGTTTAGGACAGGGCTAGGGTAGGGTGGAGCAGGGCTGGGGTAGGGTGGAGCAGGGCTGGGGTAGGGTGGAGCTGGGCTGGGTATGAGTTTAGGTCAGGGCTGGGGTAGGGTGGAGCAGGGCTGGGTATGAGTTTAGGACAGGGCTGGGGTAGGGTGGAGCAGGGCTGGGTATGAGTTTAGGTCAGGGCTGGGGTAGGGTGGAGCAGGGCTGGGTATGAGTTTAGGACAGGGCTGGGGTAGGGTGGAGCAGGGCTGGGTATGAGTTTAGGACAGGGCTGGGGTAGGGTGGAGCAGGGCTGGGTATGAGTTTAGGTCAGGGCTAGGGTAGGGTGGAGCAGGGCTGGGTATGAGTTTAGGACAGGGCAGGGGTAGGGTGGAGCAGGGCTGGGTATGAGTTTAGGGCAGGGCTGGGGTAGGGTGGAGCAGGGCTGGGGTAGGGTGGAGCAGGGCTGGGGTAGGGTGGAGCAGGGGTGGGTATGAGTTTAGGTCAGGGCTAGGGTAGGGTGGAGCAGGGCTGGGTATGAGTTTAGGTCAGGGCTTTGGTAGGGTGGAGCAGGGCTGGGTATGAGTTTAGGACAGGGTAGGGGTAGGGTGGAGCAGGGCTGGGTATGAGTTTAGGACAGGGCTGGGGTAGGGTGGAGCAGGGCTGGGTATGAGTTTAGGACAGGGCTGGGGTAGGGTGGAGCAGGGCTGGGTATGAGTGTAGGACAGGGCTGGGGTAGGGTGGAGCAGGGCTGGGTATGAGTTTAGGACAGGGCTTGGGTAGGGTGGAGCAGGGCTGGGTATGAGTTTAGGACAGGGCTGGGGTAGGGTGGAGCAGGGCTGGGTATGAGTTTAGGACAGGGCTGGGGTAGGGTGGAGCAGGGCTGGGTATGGGTTTAGGACAGGGCTGGGGTAGGGTGGAGCAGGGCTGGGTATGAGTTTAGGACAGGGCTGGGGTAGGGTGGAGCAGGGCTGGGGTAGGGTGGAGCAGGGCTGGGTATGAGTTTAGGACAGGGTAGGGGTAGGGTGGAGCAGGGCTGGGTATGAGTGTAGGACAGGGCTGGGGTAGGGTGGAGCAGGGCTGGGTATGAGTGTAGGACAGGGCTGGGGTAGGGTGGAGCAGGGCTGGGTATGAGTTTAGGACAGGGCTGGGGTAGGGTGGAGCAGGGCTGGGTATGAGTTTAGGACAGGGCTAGGGTAGGGTGGAGCAGGACTGGGGTAGGGTGGAGCAGGGCTGGGGTAGGGTGGAGCTGGGCTGGGTATGAGTTTAGGTCAGGGCTGGGGTAGGGTGGAGCAGGGCTGGGTATGAGTTTAGGACAGGGCTGGGGTAGGGTGGAGCAGGGCTGGGTATGAGTTTAGGTCAGGGCTGGGGTAGGGTGGAGCAGGGCTGGGTATGAGTTTAGGACTGGGCTGGGGTAGGGTGGAGCAGGGCTGGGTATGAGTTTAGGGCAGGGCTGGGGTAGGGTGGAGCAGGGCTGGGTATGAGTTTAGGACAGGGCTGGGGTAGGGTGGAGCAGGGCTGGGTATGAGTTTAGGACAGGGCTAGGGTAGGGTGGAGCAGGGCTGGGGTAGGGTGGAGCAGGGCTGGGGTAGGGTGGAGCTGGGCTGGGTATGAGTTTAGGTCAGGGCTGGGGTAGGGTGGAGCAGGGCTGGGTATGAGTTTAGGACAGGGCTGGGGTAGGGTGGAGCAGGGCTGGGTATGAGTTTAGGTCAGGGCTGGGGTAGGGTGGAGCAGGGCTGGGTATGAGTTTAGGACAGGGCTGGGGTAGGGTGGAGCAGGGCTGGGTATGAGTTTAGGACAGGGCTGGGGTAGGGTGGAGCAGGGCTGGGTATGAGTTTAGGTCAGGGCTAGGGTAGGGTGGAGCAGGGCTGGGTATGAGTTTAGGACAGGGCAGGGGTAGGGTGGAGCAGGGCTGGGTATGAGTTTAGGGCAGGGCTGGGGTAGGGTGGAGCAGGGCTGGGTATGAGTTTAGGACAGGGCTGGGGTAAGGTGGAGCAGGGCTGGGTATGAGTTTAGGACAGGGCTAGGGTAGGGTGGAGCAGGGCTGGGGTAGGGTGGAGCAGGGCTGCGGTAGGGTGGAGCTGGGCTGGGTATGAGTTTAGGTCAGGGCTGGGGTAGGGTGGAGCAGGGCTGGGTATGAGTTTAGGACAGGGCTGGGGTAGGGTGGAGCAGGGCTGGGTATGAGTTTAGGTCAGGGCTGGGGTAGGGTGGAGCAGGGCTGGGTATGAGTTTAGGACAGGGCTGGGGTAGGGTGGAGCAGGGCTGGGTATGAGTTTAGGACAGGGCTGGGGTAGGGTGGAGCAGGGCTGGGTATGAGTTTAGGTCAGGGCTAGGGTAGGGTGGAGCAGGGCTGGGTATGAGTTTAGGACAGGGCAGGGGTCGGGTGGAGCAGGGCTGGGTATGAGTTTAGGGCAGGGCTGGGGTAGGGTGGAGCAGGGCTGGGGTAGGGTGGAGCAGGGCTGGGGTAGGGTGGAGCAGGGGTGGGTATGAGTTTAGGTCAGGGCTAGGGTAGGGTGGAGCAGGGCTGGGTATGAGTTTAGGTCAGGGCTGGGGTAGGGTGGAGCAGGGCTGGGTATGAGTTTAGGACAGGGTAGGGGTAGGGTGGAGCAGGGCTGGGTATGAGTTTAGGACAGGGCTGGGGTAGGGTGGAGCAGGGCTGGGTATGAGTTTAGGACAGGGCTGGGGTAGGGTGGAGCAGGGCTGGGTATGAGTGTAGGACAGGGCTGGGGTAGGGTGGAGCAGGGCTGGGTATGAGTTTAGGACAGGGCAGGGGTCTAGCACAGCTTCTGAGGTGAGAAGGAGTGTGCAGGGTGGCTGGCTGAGTGATCTGATGTTAGTGAAACAAGGACAGAAAGGATGCCTGGGACCAGCTCATGACTC
>NC_092090.1:23088932-23132260 GCF_045679555.1 Salvelinus alpinus
TATGTGATGAGTTTCTCTAGAGCAATGCTCCCAGCTACAGAGAGAGATATGTGATGAGTTTCTCTAGAGCAATGCTCCCAGCTACAGAGAGCGATATGTGATGAGTTTCTCTAGAGCAATGCTCCCAGCTACAGAGAGTGATATGTGATGAGTTTCTCTAGAGCAATGCTCCCAGCTACAGAGAGCGATATGTGATGAGTTTCTCTAGAGCAATGCTCCCAGCTACAGAGAGCGATATGTGATGAGTTTCTCTAGAGCAATGTTCCCAGCTACAGAGAGCGATATGTGATGAGTTTCTCTAGAGCAATGCTCCCAGCTACAGAGAGAGATATGTGATGAGTTTCTCTAGAGCAATGCTCCCAGCTACAGAGAGCGATATGTGATGAGTTTCTCTAGAGCAATGCTCCCAGCTACAGAGAGCGATATGTGATGAGTATCTCTAGAGCAATGCTCCCAGCTACAGAGAGCGATATGTGATGAGTTTCTCTAGAGCAATGCTCCCAGCTACAGAGAGCGATATGTGATGAGTTTCTCTAGAGCAATGCTCCCAGCTACAGAGAGCGATATGTGATGAGTTTCTCTAGAGCAATGCTCCCAGCTACAGAGAGCGATATGTGATGAGTTTCTCTAGAGCAATGCTCCCAGCTACAGAGAGCGATATGTGATGAGTTTCTCTAGAGCAATGCTCCCAGCTACAGAGAGAGATATGTGATGAGTTTCTCTAGAGCAATGCTCCCAGCTACAGAGAGCGATATGTGATGAGTTTCTCTAGAGCAATGCTCCCAGCTACAGAGAGCGATATGTGATGAGTTTCTCTAGAGCAATGCTCCCAGCTACAGAGAGAGATATGTGATGAGTTTCTCTAGAGCAATGCTCCCAGCTACAGAGAGAGATATGTGATGAGTTTCTCTAGAGCAATGCTCCCAGCTACAGAGAGCGATATGTGATGAGTTTCTCTAGAGCAATGCTCCCAGCTACAGAGAGCGATATGTGATGAGTTTCTCTAGAGCAATGCTCCCAGCTACAGAGAGCGATATGTGATGAGTTTCTCTAGAGCAATGCTCCCAGCTACAGAGAGAGATATGTGATGAGTTTCTCTAGAGCAATGCTCCCAGCTACAGAGAGAGATATGTGATGAGTTTCTCTAGAGCAATGCTCCCAGCTACAGAGAGCGATATGTGATGAGTTTCTCTAGAGCAATGCTCCCAGCTACAGAGAGCGATATGTGATGAGTTTCTCTAGAGCAATGCTCCCAGCTACAGAGAGAGATATGTGATGAGTTTCTCTAGAGCAATGCTCCCAGCTACAGAGAGAGATATGTGATGAGTTTCTCTAGAGCAATGCTCCCAGCTACAGAGAGCGATATGTGATGAGTTTCTCTAGAGCAATGCTCCCAGCTACAGAGAGCGATATGTGATGAGTTTCTCTAGAGCAATGCTCCCAGCTACAGAGAGAGATATGTGATGAGTTTCTCTAGAGCAATGCTCCCAGCTACAGAGAGCGATATGTGATGAGTTTCTCTAGAGCAATGCTCCCAGCTACAGAGAGAGATATGTGATGAGTTTCTCTAGAGCAATGCTCCCAGCTACAGAGAGAGATATGTGATGAGTTTCTCTAGAGCAATGCTCCCAGCTACAGAGAGAGATATGTGATGAGTTTCTCTAGAGCAATGCTCCCAGCTACAGAGAGCGATATGTGATGAGTTTCTCTAGAGCAATGCTCCCAGCTACAGAGAGCGATATGTGATGAGTATCTCTAGAGCAATGCTCCCAGCTACAGAGAGCGATATGTGATGAGTTTCTCTAGAGCAATGCTCCCAGCTACAGAGAGCGATATGTGATGAGTTTCTCTAGAGCAATGCTCCCAGCTACAGAGAGCGATATGTGATGAGTTTCTCTAGAGCAATGCTCCCAGCTACAGAGAGCGATATGTGATGAGTTTCTCTAGAGCAATGCTCCCAGCTACAGAGAGCGATATGTGATGAGTTTCTCTAGAGCAATGCTCCCAGCTACAGAGAGAGATATGTGATGAGTTTCTCTAGAGCAATGCTCCCAGCTACAGAGAGCGATATGTGATGAGTTTCTCTAGAGCAATGCTCCCAGCTACAGAGAGAGATATGTGATGAGTTTCTCTAGAGCAATGCTCCCAGCTACAGAGAGAGATATGTGATGAGTTTCTCTAGAGCAATGCTCCCAGCTACAGAGAGAGATATGTGATGAGTTTCTCTAGAGCAATGCTCCCAGCTACAGAGAGCGATATGTGATGAGTTTCTCTAGAGCAATGCTCCCAGCTACAGAGAGCGATATGTGATGAGTTTCTCTAGAGCAATGCTCCCAGCTACAGAAAGCGATATGTGATGAGTTTCTCTAGAGCAATGCTCCCAGCTACAGAGAGAGATATGTGATGAGTTTCTCTAGAGCAATGCTCCCAGCTACAGAGAGCGATATGTGATGAGTTTCTCTAGAGCAATGCTCCCAGCTACAGAGAGCGATATGTGATGAGTTTCTCTAGAGCAATGCTCCCAGCTACAGAGGAATAGACATGCCCTCTGACCTCTGAAACACTCAATATGCAAAACCTGGAATAGAAAAACAACACTTGATATTAATACTATTACAGCAGCATTACAAGACTGAGTAACGGCAGGATGAAGATGACAATGTTTACAAACTCAGAAAATGGCAAACCGTTAAATCATTAATGTGAACAAGTACAGTGATGTTGTTTTCTAAACAGTCTGAATGCCAGAGAGAATGAGACAGACATTAGTGTTCTGTTAAAAGGACCTTTCTAAACATTTCATCTAGCTAACATCAGCTGGCACCCTGGGACCCACAACCATCTCACACCGATAAAACATCTGAATATATTTTAAATGGCAAAGGAATGTTTTGAAGGATGGTAATTGCTAGTTTTAAAGTTCAAATGGACCATGCGAAGGATCTCAGGATCAATAGAGAGTTCTAGACTGTTCTGGAACGTTCTGTTTGAAAGAAAGTAACTCATAGTGTCACAGCCTAGGAAGCAAACACAGCAAGATGATTTTGAACGAGGATTGTTTGTGCATAAGACTGTTTCAGTCCAGTGAGCTAAACTTTAGGCATTAGCTGGGGAAGATAACATGAGCGTGAGGAGTAGTGTGTGTTTGTGTGTGCTGAGATTTGGTGTGTGTTTTTGGCACCTGTTCAGAGCACAGCCCATTGAGATTCAGGAGGGGTGTGGATAATGGACTGTCCCGCAGTAGGACAGCACCCGACACACACACACACACACACACACACACACACACACACACACACACACACACACACACACACACACACACACACACACACACACACACACACACACACACACACACACCCCCTGTGGTCTTATACTTCTCTTCCTTTCATCCCCAGGGAAAATCTGTCTTACTGTGTGTGTGTGTGTGTGTGTGTGTGTGTGTGTGTGTGTGTGTGTGTGTGTGTGTGTGTGTGTGTGTGTGTGTGTGTGTGTGTGTGTGTGTGTGTGTGTGTGTGTGTGTGTGTGTGTGTGTGTGTGTGTGTGTGTGTGTAGGATCTGCTGGCTTGCCAAACGCTGCGCTTATTAGCGCCCACAGAGTGCTTTTACCCTCCTCCTCTCTCTCCCTGTTTGAGCATGGTTGCTGAGAGCATCAGAACTTTTGTTTAGCGGTGGGAAACAGCTCTCTCTCTCTCTGTCTCTCTCTGTCTCTCTCTGTCTCTCTATGTCTCTCTCTGTCTCTCTATGTCTCTCTCTGTCTCTCTCTGTCTCTCTCTGTCTCTCTCTGTCTCTCTCTGTCTCTCTCTGTCTCTCTCTGTCTCTCTCTGTCTCTCTTCCTCTCTCTGTGTCTCTCTCTGTCTCTCTCTGTCTCTCTCCACCTCTCTGTCTCTCTCCACCTCTCTCTGTCTCTCTCTGTCTCTCTCTGTCTCTCTCTGTCTCTCTCTGTCTCTCTCTGTCTCTCTCTGTCTCTCTCCACCTCTCTTTCTCTCTCCATGTCTCCTTCCCTCCCTCCCTCCTACGGGCCATGCTGGATTAGGCATCAAATACAGAGAGAAAGAGAACAAGAGAAAAGGAGAGAGAGAGAAACAAAGACAGAGGGTGGAATAAGACAGAAAGAAAGAGATGATTGAAAGAGAGGAAGCTGTAAGCCTCCAGCTGTAGTGACCCTGTCCCTCCTTCACCAGCTGGGAGTTTGTTTGATGCTACTGTACTCTGATCAATGCCCTGCACTCCCAACAACACTATCAAACCCTTCTAAAGAGACCCTGAGTACATAACACACTAACAATCCACCCTTTACATACCTACAGTACACAATGGCCTTCCAGTGTAGCCTGGTGAACAGATCTGGGTGTGCTTTAGCCAGCTGCTCTGTGGTGATTGGTTCATGTGTCCTACTGTACAGTTGACTCTATACACACCAGCCTTAGTGCTGCTTGTCCCTTATGTAGAGCCCATTAGTAGCAACAACACTAAGGAGACCAGCTAAAACAAGTGGTTGTATTCTCCCTATCCCATATATGTGTGCATTAGTGACTGCAAGGGGTTCTGGTTACACTCCTAATGTGGGTTTATAGTTTATAGTTCTATACTTTACAGCACACCAGGGTTCTTTACCTACAGTTCATTACAGAAACGCACAGCTACCACACACACACACACACACACAGCTACCACACACACACACACACACACACACACACACACACACACACACACACACACACACACACACACACACACACACACACACACACACACACACACACACACACACACACACACACACACACACACACACACACACACACAAACTGCGTCTTTGACCTTTTGAGACGTAAGGTGAGCTACTGAATGCCTGTGGATGTCATTGTCCTAATGTTATTATAATGGTTTAACTATGACGGGTATTATAAATATCCTGCTACTCACTGAGTTTACAGGCATTAAAGGGGGACAGGAACGAGACACCTGGGAAGGGACATAAACCTGGAACTAGGGTCTTTTAACACTATACAGAGAGGGGAGGGGAGGGGAGGGGAGGGGAGGGGAGTTGAGAGGATAGGAGTTAGGAGAGAGAGGAGGGGAGAGGCGACACTACTGTACAGTGGTAGGCTTGATTACCAACAACGACGAGACGGCCTACAGGGAGGAGGTGAGGGCCCTCGGAGTGTGGTGTCAGGAAAATAACCTCTCACTCAACATCAATAAAACAAAGGAGATGATTGTGGACTTCAGGAAACAGCAGAGGGAGCAGCCCCCTATCCACATCGACGGGACAGTAGTGGAGAAGGAGGAAAGTTTTAAGTTCCTCGGCGCACACATCACGGACAAACTGAAACGGTCCACCCACACAGACAGCGTGGTGAAGAAGGCGCAGCAGCGCCTCTTCAACCTCAGGAGGCTGAAGAAATTTGGCTTGTCACCTAAAACACTCACAAACTTTTACAGATGCACAATCGAGAGCATCTTTTCGAGATGTATCACCGCCTGGTACGGCAACTGCACCGCCCACAACCGCAGGGCTCTCCAGAGGGTAGTGAGGTCTGCACAACGCATCACCGGGGGCAAACTACCTGCCCTCCAGGACACCCAATGTCACAGGAAGGCCAAAAAGATCATCAAGGACAACAACCACCCGAGCCACTGCCTGTTCATCATCCAGAAGGCGAGGTCAGTACAGGTGCATCAAAGCGGGGACCGAGAGACTGAAAAACAGCTTCTATCTCAAGACCATCAGACTGTTAAACAGCCATCATTAACATAGAGAGGCTGCTGTCAACATACAGACTCAAATCTCTGGCCACTTTAATAAATGTAATAAATGGATTTAATAAAGGTATCATTAGTCACTTTAAATAACGCCACTTTAATAATGTTTACATATCCTACATCACTCATCTCATATGTATATACTGTATTTTATACCATCTATTGCATCTTGACTATGCCGCACGGCCATCACTCATCCATATATTTATATGTACATATTCTTATTCATCCCTTTACATTTGTGTGTATAAGGTAGTTGTTGTGAATTTGTTAGATTACTTGTTAGATATTACTGCATTGTCGGAACTAGAAGCACAAGCATTTCACTACACTCACATTAACATCTGCTAACCATGTGTATGTGACCAATAAAATATTGATTTGATTTGATTTGATTCCTTGCTTTCTCTCTCTGCCTCTCTTTCTTCCTCCCTCTTCCTTGCTGTCTCTGCCTCCACCCCTCTTTTCTGTCTCTCTCTTTCTCTCTTCCCCGCCCTCACTCTACCCCACCCTTGTATTTTCTCTCTCTCCCATACTTTATCTCTCTGTGTGTTGGGTATATATGGCGGTGTGCCACCCTGCCCTGTGGGCCACTTGTCTGAATAGGCAGAAGAGGGTTTTATACTGGAGACATCTGGCACGGTCAAGCAGCCTATGGAGGACAATGCTGTTCAGACAATATATACACACACACACCCACACACATTCATGCTGGCGTACACACATGCAGACACACACACACACACAAACACACACACAGCCTCCAGCCTTACAGACAGTAAACAGTGAGAGCAGCACCAGTATGACCCAGTGAAAGGAATAAATGAAGGGTTCTGGTTAATCCTCCGGTGAGACTCTGACCCTCACACTGATTTCACAGCATTACACCGGTCTACTGTTTACCCAGGGCCTCATGCCCGCCCAGAGGTATACCCGCCTCACCATGCCAAAGGTTTGGATTTTCCCAGGATGCCGTTTGGAGGGTGACTAACCAGGAAGGAATCTGTCCCTTTTCATCGGCCAATGAAAGGAGAGCTGTGAAATTGTCACTGAAATGTAGCGGTGAGCAAACAGAGGATAGAGGGCGAGAGGAGAGAGGGAGACCCCACCGACTGGAGTAAACCGCCTCACAAGACTCTTTTCTTCTATTGACTCTCCCATCTCTCTCTCTCTCTCTCTCGCTCTCTGTCTCTCTCTAGCTCTCTATCTCTGTTTCTCTCTCTGCCTCTCTCTCTATCTCTGTTTCTCTCTCTGTCTCTCTCTCTACTTATTTATCTCGTCTCTCTTGTTCAAACCCCCCTCTCTCTCTCTGTCTCTCTCCAACTCGCTCTCTCACTGTCTCTCTCACTGTCTCTCTCTCTCTCTCGCTCTCTCTGTCAATCTCTCTCTCTCTCTCTCTCTGTCAATCTCTCTCTCTCTTTGTCTCTTTTTGTCCATCTTCTTTGTCTGTATCCCCTTTCTCTTTGTTTCTCTCTCTCCATCCCCCCTTTACCCATCCCCAATGCAATTCTCAGTCATATCTCTGTATGATAATATCTATGTGTCTTGTCCTGTCCTGTCCTGTCAGCTTCTCTGTGTGTGAGAGAGAGAAAAAAAGTGACAGAAAGAAGGAGAAAGAGTTAAAGGAAAGAAACATTGGAGAATAAACTGGTATTATCCAATGTTATATCACAACAATTGAGGAGAGTCTGTCTTTGTGGTTTTCCCAGAGTCCAAGTTGAATCATGGTCGTCTCACCGTGCTTTGACCGGACTGACCACACACATAAATATCCCTCCACGCTTTGTCCTGCTCTCTGGTTGCTATGAGACAGCATTATAGCCCAGAGCATGCTGTGAATGGGGTGGTGTGTGTGTGTGTGTGTGTGTGTGTGTGTGTGTGTGTGTGTGTGTGTGTGTGTGTGTGTGTGTGTGTGTGTGTGTGTGTGTGTGTGTGTGTGTGTGTGTGTGTGTGTGTGTGTGTGTGTGTGTGTGTGTGTGTGTGTGTGTGTGTGTGTGTGTGTGTGTGTGTGTGTGTGTGTGTGTGTGTGTGTGTGTGTGTCAGCCAACGATCATCTGTTCAACAGCCTGTCCCTGTCATGTTAAACTGATGCCTCTATACAACCTCACACACTAGACTGGACAATCTGTAAAACCCCAGCAGTAGTGCTGAACGATTAACTGACATTTCGGTTAATTATCCATTTTTTTATTAAACAACAACTAATTGACCGACACATGAACCAATCACCACAGAGCATTATTTGAATTTCTTATTTTTGTTTGTGAGCTCCATGTGTAGTTTCTCTGTAAATACATCAGATGTGGTTGTAGTTTCCAACAGGCCAGTATTCTACATCGTTTAGCAGAGAGAAGAGAGAACAAGCAGTCAAGAGGGATAGAAAGCAGCTGCTTCACTGAGGGATAGAAAGCAGTTGTTTCACTGAGGGATAGAAAGCAGTTGTTTCACTGAGGGATAGAAAGCAGTTGCTTCACTGAGGGATAGAAAGCAGCTGCTTCACTGAGGGATAGAAAGCAGTTGCTTCACTGAGGGATAGAAAGCAGTTGCTTCACTGAGGGATAGAAAGCAGTTGCTTCACTGAGGGATAGAAAGCAGTTGTTTCACTGAGGGATAGAAAGCAGTTGTTTCACTGAGGGATAGAAAGCAGTTGCTTCACTGAGGGATAGAAAGCAGTTGCTTCGCTGAGGGATAGAAAGCAGTTGCTTCACTGAGGGATAGAAAGCAGTTGCTTCACTGAGGGATAGAAAGCAGCTGCTTCACTGAGGGATAGAAAGCAGTTGGTTCACTGAGGGATAGAAAGCAGTTGGTTCACTGAGGGATAGAAAGCAGTTGGTTCACTGAGGGATAGAAAGCAGTTGCTTCACTGAGGGATAGAAAGCAGTTGCTTCACTGAGGGATAGAAAGCAGTTGCTTCACTGAGGGATAGAAAGCAGTTGGTTCACTGAGGGATAGAAAGCAGTTGCTTCACTGAGGGATAGAAAGCAGTTGGTTCACTGAGGGATAGAAAGCAGTTGCTTCACTGAGGGATAGAAAGCAGTTGTTTCACTGAGGGATAGAAAGCAGTTGGTTCACTGAGGGATAGAAAGCAGTTGGTTCACTGAGGGATAGAAAGCAGTTGGTTCACTGAGGGATAGAAAGCAGTTGGTTCACTGAGGGATAGAAAGCAGTTGTTTCACTGAGGGATAGAAAGCAGTTGTTTCACTGAGGGATAGAAAGCAGTTGTTTCACTGAGGGATAGAAAGCAGTTGCTTCGCTGAGGGATAGAAAGCAGTTGCTTCACTGAGGGATAGAAAGCAGTTGCTTCACTGAGGGATAGAAAGCAGTTGTTTCACTGAGGGATAGAAAGCAGCTGCTTCACTGAGGGATAGAAAGCAGTTGGTTCACTGAGGGATAGAAAGCAGTTGTTTCACTGAGGGATAGAAAGCAGTTGTTTCACTGAGGGATAGAAAGCAGCTGCTTCACTGAGGGATAGAAAGCAGTTGGTTCACTGAGGGATAGAAAGCAGTTGGTTCACTGAGGGATAGAAAGCAGTTGCTTCACTGAGGGATAGAAAGCAGTTGCTTCACTGAGGGATAGAAAGCAGTTGCTTCACTGAGGGATAGAAAGCAGTTGCTTCACTGAGGGATAGAAAGCAGTTGCTTCACTGAGGGATAGAAAGCAGCTGCTTCACTGAGGGATAGAAAGCAGTTGGTTCACTGAGGGATAGAAAGCAGTTGGTTCACTGAGGGATAGAAAGCAGTTGGTTCACTGAGGGATAGAAAGCAGTTGGTTCACTGAGGGATAGAAAGCAGTTGGTTCACTGAGGGATAGAAAGCAGTTGGTTCACTGAGGGATAGAAAGCAGTTGGTTCACTGAGGGATAGAAAGCAGTTGCTTCACTGAGGGATAGAAAGCAGTTGGTTCACTGAGGGATAGAAAGCAGTTGGTTCACTGAGGGATAGAAAGCAGTTGCTTCACTGAGGGATAGAAAGCAGTTGCTTCACTGAGGGATAGAAAGCAGTTGGTTCACTGAGGGATAGAAAGCAGTTGCTTCACTGAGGGATAGAAAGCAGTTGCTTCACTGAGGGATAGAAAGCAGTTGTTTCACTGAGGGATAGAAAGCAGTTGTTTCACTGAGGGATAGAAAGCAGCTGCTTCACTGAGGGATAGAAAGCAGCTGCTTCACTGAGGGATAGAAAGCAGTTGCTTCACTGAGGGATAGAAAGCAGTTGGTTCACTGAGGGATAGAAAGCAGTTGGTTCACTGAGGGATAGAAAGCAGTTGCTTCACTGAGGGATAGAAAGCAGTTGCTTCACTGAGGGATAGAAAGCAGTTGCTTCACTGAGGGATAGAAAGCAGTTGCTTCACTGAGGGATAGAAAGCAGTTGCTTCACTGAGGGATAGAAAGCAGTTGCTTCACTGAGGGATAGAAAGCAGCTGCTTCACTGAGGGATAGAAAGCAGTTGCTTCACTGAGGGATAGAAAGCAGTTGCTTCACTGAGGGATAGAAAGCAGTTGCTTCACTGAGGGATAGAAAGCAGTTGCTTCACTGAGGGATAGAAAGCAGTTGCTTCACTGAGGGATAGAAAGCAGTTGCTTCACTGAGGGATAGAAAGCAGCTGCTTCACTGAGGGATAGAAAGCAGTTGCTTCACTGAGGGATAGAAAGCAGTTGGTTCACTGAGGGATAGAAAGCAGCTGCTTCACTGAGGGATAGAAAGCAGTTGCTTCACTGAGGGATAGAAAGCAGTTGGTTCACTGAGGGATAGAAAGCAGTTGCTTCACTGAGGGATAGAAAGCAGCTGCTTCACTGAGGGATAGAAAGCAGTTGCTTCACTGAGGGATAGAAAGCAGTTGCTTCACTGAGGGATAGAAAGCAGTTGTTTCACTGAGGGATAGAAAGCAGTTGCTTCACTGAGGGATAGAAAGCAGTTGCTTCGCCGAGGAATAGAAAGCAGTTGCTTCGCTGAGGGATAGAAAGCAGTTGCTTCGCTGAGGGATAGAAAGTGTTGTTGAATTATGTATAATATGTTGAATTATACCTGTCTGTGTTTGAATCGGAAAACATGACGCATCACCGTGGTGAATGAGGGCTTTAATTAAAAACCATGTTTCAGAAGCTGTATAGATTTATCAAATGATATCCTACGACTCAGGTTGAGGAGACATTGTACCACTATTAACACCATCTGGGTACTCAGGTTGAGGAGACATTGTACCACTATTAACACCATCTGAGTACTCAGGTTGAGGAGACATTGTACCACTATTAACACCATCTGAGTACTCAGGTTGAGGAGACATTGTACCACTATTAACACCATCTGAGTACTCAGGTTGAGGAGACATTGTACCACTATTAACACCATCTGAGTACTCAGGTTGAGGAGACATTGTACCACTATTAACACCATCTGAGTACTCAGGTTGAGGAGACATTGTACCACTATTAACACCATCTGAGTACTCAGGTTGAGGAGACATTGTACCACTATTAACACCATCTGAGTGCTCAGGTTGAGGAGACATTGTACCACTATTAACACCATCTGAGTGCTCAGGTTGAGGAGACATTGTACCACTATTAACACCATCTGAGTACTCAGGTTGAGGAGACATTGTACCACTATTAACACCATCTGAGTACTCAGGTTGAGGAGACATTGTACCACTATTAACACCATCTGAGTACTCAGGTTGAGGAGACATTGTACCACTATTAACACCATCTGAGTACTCAGGTTGAGGAGACATTGTACCACTATTAACACCATCTGAGTACTCAGGTTGAGGAGACATTCTACCACTATTAACACCATCTGAGTACTCAGGTTGAGGAGACATTCTACCACTATTAACACCATCTGAGTACTCAGGTTGAGGAGACATTCTACCACTATTAACACCATCTGAGTACTCAGGTTGAGGAGACATTCTACCACTATTAACACCATCTGAGTACTCAGGTTGAGGAGACATTGTACCACTATTAACACCATCTGAGTACTCAGGTTGAGGAGACATTGTACCACTATTAACACCATCTGAGTACTCAGGTTGAGGAGACATTGTACCACTATTAACACCATCTGAGTACTCAGGTTGAGGAGACATTCTACCACTATTAACGCAAACACACCCAATCACAGCCTTACAGAACACACATTTAACTGCCCTCAGGGACACAGAGAGAAGGTGCTGATGTGACCAGCTGAGTTTGAACCTTGTCATCTGCATTCCACAGGACTGTGTTAGCCTGCTGAGCTAAAGTCAAGTCTTCAGGTCTCCGTTACCCAACACACATGTGAACATTGACGATGACTGTAAACTGACTGGTCAAGATACACTGAATCTGATGACTGCTCTACTTTCCCATTGAAACTTCTCTTCAGATGGAGCCACTTAGAACTCCTTTCATCCATATTCACAGCAGTAGTGATGGGGTTCTCCTCCTCTTATCTGAAGGGGCTGGAACAACATTTCTAAAAGGCGCATTAAGAGGCTTACAGCCGCAGCACTTTAGCAGCCAAAAGGTCACTACTGCAAATTGGGTTCATTAATCTTCAAGTGTACGGCAGCCCAGATGGGACACTCTTCATATAACAGACACAGATTAAAATGGCTGACGTGCTGCTTTAGATTAGTCTGGAGAGACGGAGGGAGAGAAACTCAGGGAATGATAAAGAGTTGGAAGGAGGCTTGGGTCCTCTCAACACTGACGGACAGCCTCTTTTCATATCAGAGGGAGGGTTGAGAGACTTTAAGAGGGGGATGGAGAGGGGTGAGGAGGGGTGAGGAAAGGGAGAGATGGGAGAAATATAATCTATGACTTCATGAGCTTTTATAATTAGAAGCATCACATGTAATTATGGTTAGACATATTCCTTCAGAATGACTGACTGAGTTCCTGACAGTAACATTCTCTGTCTTTCTTCCTCTCTCTCACTCTCTCTCTCTATCTCTCTATCTCTCTCTCTCACTCTCTCTCTCGCACTCTCTCTCACTCTCTCTCTATCTATCTCTCTCTCTCTCTCTCTCTCTCTCTCTCTCTCTCTCTCTCTCTCTCTCTCTCTCTCTCTCTCTCTCTCTCTCTCTCTCTCGCTCTCTCTCACTCTCTCGCTCTATCTCTCTCGCGCTCTCTCTCACTCTCTCTCTCTCTCTCTCTATCTCTCTCGCGCTCTCTCTCACTCTCTCTCTCTATCTCTCTCGCGCTCTCTCTCACTCTCTCTCTCTATCTCTCTCGCGCTCTCTCTCACTCTCTCTCTCGCACTCTCTCTCACTCTCTCACTCTCTCTCACATTTCTCTCCTCTCTCTCTCTCACTCTCTCTCTCGCTATCTCTCTCTTGCGCTCTCTCTCTCTCTCACACTCTCTCTATCTCTTTCTCTCTCACTCTCGCTCTCACTCTCGCTCTCTCGCTCTCTCTATCGCTCTCCCTCCCCCTTTCTCTTTTTCTTCCTCTCTCTAGGATTCTGTGTGTATGTCATGGTTACACCTGGCCATCAGAACATGAAATGAACAGCTACCTGCTGTTCTTCAGTAGAGGTAAGGAAAGACATCTAACGACAACTAACGGTGTTACATAATGACGGTGTGTGTGTGTGCGTGTGCGCGTGCGCGTGCGTGTGTGTGTGCGTGCGTGTGTGTGTGTGTGCGTGCATTTCTGCTGTGGGTTCAGTAAAGGTAAGGGGATCTAATGATGTCTAATGTGAGCAGAAAGACATGTTATAGGTCTCCAGTTCTTACCTTAGGCTCTATGACATCATACTGTGAGTTGTACTACGGCCCAGTCTGACAGAGGAGAGGAAGATAACACCCAAGACCCAAGACTTGACCCAAGACTTTATGGTGTCCTGGACATGGAGTTAGATCCTTTTAAATGCAGTTATGCAATGACAAACACATGGAAATAGAAACTAAATATATATATTTGCAAAAAATATATTTTGGGGATTGGAAGTGATGCAGACAACTAACTTACATTGATGGAAGCTACAATCTATCTGCAATATTAAGGCTGATCTACCCACTAAAAAAATTCTAAAATATTTATTTTTTAAAGAATGGTGTAAGGGAAAGAGAATAGAGAGAAAGAGAGAACACAAGAAGGATGACGTTTGCTTCTTTAAGCTATCTATCATTAATGAGCATCGTCATGGTAACTGAACAGAGACAGAAACACACTCCACCATCTGATCCACAACAACACACGTCACAACAACACACGTCACAACAACACACGTCACAACAACACACGTCACAACAACACATGTCACAACAACACACGTCACAACAACACACGTCACAACAACACACGTCACAACAACACACGTCACAACAACACTGACAAATCATTATTTAATTACGTCTATTAGGAACCCCACATCTAGATTATTGCAGTGAATGTTTAGTGTCTTTCAGGAATTGGTGACAAGCCAGGGACCATGCTCTGCAAGTGTATAACAATCTATTTGGAACATAAATAGGGCACAATAAATATATAAATACATACATACATATAAATACAGTTGAAGTCAGAAGTTTACATACACCTTGGCCAAATACATTTAAACTCAGTTTTTCATAACTCCTGACACTTAATCCTAGTAAAAATTCCCTGTCTTAGGTCAGTTCGGATCACCACTTTATTTTAAGAATATGAAATGTCAGAATAATAGTAGAGAGAATGAATTATTTCAGCTTTTATTTCTTTCATCACATTCCCAGTGGGTCAGAAGTTTACATACACTCAATTAGTATTTGGTAGCATTGCCATTAAATTGTTTAACTTGGGTCAAACGTTTTGGGTAGCCTTCCACAAGCTTCCCACAGTAAGTTGGGTGAATTTTGGCCCATTCCTCCTGACAGAGCTGATGTGGCTGAGTCAGGTTTGTAGGCCTCCTTGCTCGCACACGCTTTTTCAGTTCTGCCCACAAATTTTCTATAGGATTGAGGTCAAGGCTTTATGATGGCCACTCCAATACCTTGTTGTTGTCCAGAAGCCATTTTGCCACAACTTTGGAATTTTGCTTGGGGTCATTGTCCATTTGGAAGACCCATTTTCGACCAAGCTGTAACTTCCTGATTGATGTCTTGAGATGTTGCTTCAATATATCCACATAATTTTCCATCCTCATGAAGCAATCTATTTTGTGAAGTGCACCAGTCCCTCCTGCAGCAAAGCACCCCCACAACATGATGCTGTCACCCATGTGCTTCACGGTTGGGATGGTGTTCTTCGGCTTGCAAGCCTCCCCCTTTTTCCTCCATACATAACGATGGTCATTAAGGCCAAACAGTTCTATTTTTGTTTCATCAGACCAGAGGACATTACTCCAAAAAGTATGATCTTTGTCCTCATGTGCAGTTGCAAACCGTAGTCTGGCTTTTTGATGGCGGTTTTGGAACAGTGGCTTCTTCCTTGCCGAGTGGCCTTTCAGGTTATGTCGATATAGGACTTGTTTTACTGTGGATATAGATACTTTTGTACCTGTTTTCTCCAGCATCTTCACAAGGTCCTTTGCTGTTGTTCTGGGATTGATTTGTACTTCTCGCAACAAAGTACATTCATCTCTAGGAGACAGAACGCGTCTCCTTCCTGAGCGGAATGATGGCTGCGTGGTCTAATGGTGTTTATACTTGCGTACTATTGTTTGTAGAGATGAAAGTGGTACCTTCAGGCCTTTGGAAATTGCTCCCAAGGATGAACCAGACTTGTGGAGGTCTACAATTTTTTTCTGAGGTCTTGGCTAATTTATTTTGATTTTCCCATTATGTCAAGCGAAGAGGCACTGAGTTTGAAGGTAGGCCTTGAAATACATCCACAGGTACACCTCCAATTAACTCAAATGATGTCAATTAGCCTATCAGAAGCTTCTAAAGCCATGACTTAATTTTCTGGAATTTTCCAAGAAAATTCTGTTTAAAGGCACTGTCAACTTAGTGGTTGTAAACTTCTGACCCACTGGAATTGTGATACAGTGAATTATAAGTGAAATAATCTGTCTGTAAACAATTGTTGGAAAAATGACTTGTGTCATGCACAAAGTAGATGTCCTAACCGACTTGCCAAAACTATAGTTTGTTAACAAGAAATTTGTGGAGTGGTTGAAAAACGAGTTTGAATGACTCCAAACTAAGTGTATGTAAATTTCCGACTTCAACTGTACATATGTGTGTGTCTATACACACACACACACATACATATATATACATATCATTTTTTTGTTCCTTTATTACACTCTAACCCCCCCCCACACACACACACAAACGTTCCTCTCTCCCTTTCATCTCCTGTATGTGTGTGTGTGTGTGTGTGTGTGTGTGTGTGTGTGTGTGTGTGTGTGTGTGTGTGTGTGTGTGTGTGTGTGTGTGTGTGTGTGTGTGTGTGTGTGTGTGTGTGTGTGTGTGTGTGTGTGTGTGTGTGTGTGTGTGTGATGAGGGTGGTCATTAAAGCAGGTAATTGTCTCACTGTCGCTGTTATTGGATCTGGGGGCAGGAGGGAGACACAGGCTGAGGAACTGATGTAAAGCTGCTGAGCGGTGAAATAGGGAACAGGGCTGAACACACACACACACACACACAGGGATGATGATGGTATCAGCATCAAAGGAGAGTGAAGCATTGTGCTGTGTGACCCTGATCTATGGCAGCGGTCCCACCTGTTATCCTATCTCCCTCTGGGGCCTCTCAGACAGACAGCTACATACAGGTAGATACACTCATACACACACACACAGACACACACACACACAGACACACACACACTCGCGCACAGACACACACACTCACACACATTCGCGTACAGACACACACATGCGCATGTGTGAAAGAAAGAGGGCTGGGTGGAGTCCAAAGGAGACGATGTCCAGGGTTTCCAACTGGCTTGGAGAGGCAGGCAGGATGTTGAATTAGCCCCATCCGCCACACACGCTGTCAACCATCAGTAAGTGGAGGACAGGAGACCAGGACAGAGGATGAGGCTACTCCAGACTATTCTAATGCAACATCCTGCCTCTCCAAGCCAGTGGGAAACCCTGGACATCATCTAATTTGGACCACACCCAGTCCTCTTTCTCATCCCTACATCCATACACTCTCTGTCTCCTCTCCATTCCCTCTCCCCTCTCCACTCCCTTCTGCCTGCCAGTTCTATCATTAGGATGGTGTCATATGACGTTAGCTACCCCCCCTTTACTCCATGTTTTATTTCAGTCCTTTAGCAGACATTATTTTCGACAACCACTTACAGTAAGTGCATTCAAGTAAAGAAGCTGAATTAAGTAACTCAAGCTTAATAAGTAAAAACCTACTTTATTCTTGAAGATGACAATATAATATAAAATAAGTGCCAGATTGAACCATCAGTCATGTGTTAAGCAGGAGGCCTGAGACACTGAGAGCAGAGGGCTGATCATTCACTCTCCCTAGAACACACATTTCTACAATGACCCAGTCTAGAACACACACTTCTATAATGACCAAACAAACGTTTCTAGAATGACTCAGGGAAAATGAAATCAAATGAAAGCCAGAGCTGATTGAGAGAGAATGAGGCAGAGACAAACAAAAACAAACAAATCAGCAGAAGATGTTTGGTTAGGTTGGTTTTGCATGACGGCATATTTGCATAACGGTTTTGCATGCTGCCGAATCTGAGGTTTTATGAGGATGATTGTGATTGTTTTAGGGAAGGTGAATCCTACATATGGGATGGCGCTCCGAATAGAGTTTGAAATGGGGTTATTTTGTCAGCAGGGTGCTATGTAGTAATGAGGCTCAGAGTCCATCACTACCCGATCACTGGGAACAGTCATCTTAGTATACACACACAAACATCACAGCAGTATGTGACCTGTGGGAGTTGGTTCTGCTTGTATAATGTTTTTAATTTAGGAGTGGACCTGAGAAAGGTGTCACAATCTACCTTTCAGTCTGGTGGTCCTCCCAGGAGCATAGAGCAGGGTGTTATTAGTTCAGTCTGGTGGTCCTCCCAGGAGCTTAGAGCAGGGTGTTATTAGTTCAGTCTGGTGGTCCTCCCAGGAGCATAGAGCAGGGTGTTATTAGTTCAGTCTGGTGGTCCTCCCAGGAGCTTAGAGCAGGGTGTTATTAGTTCAGTCTAGTGGTCCTCCCAGGAGCATTGAGCAGGGTGTTATTAGTTCAGTCTGGTGGTCCTCCCAGGAGCTTAGAGCAGGGTGTTATTAGTTCAGTCTGGTGGTCCTCCCAGGAGCATAGAGCAGGGTGTTATTAGTTCAGTCTGGTGGTCCTCCCAGGAGCTTAGAGCAGGGTGTTATTAGTTCAGTCTGGTGGTCCTCCCAGGAGCATAGAGCAGGGAGTTATTAGTTCAGTCTGGTGGTCCTCCCAGGAGCATAGAGCAGGGTGTTATTAGTTCAGTCTGGTGGTCCTCCCAGGAGCTTAGAGCAGGGTGTTATTAGTTCAGTCTGGTGGTCCTCCCAGGAGCTTAGAGCAGGGTGTTATTAGTTCAGTCTAGTGGTCCTCCCAGGAGCATAGAGCAGGGTGTTATTAGTTCAGTCTGGTGGTCCTCCCAGGAGCATAGAGCAGGGTGTTATTAGTTCAGTCTGGTGGTCCTCCCAGGAGCATAGAGCAGGAAGTTATTAGTTCAGTCTGGTGGTCCTCCCAGGAGCTTAGAGCAGGGTGTTATTAGTTCAGTCTGGTGGTCCTCCCAGGAGCATAGAGCAGGGTGTTATTAGTTCAGTCTGGTGGTCCTCCCAGGAGCATAGAGCAGGGTGTTATTAGTTCAGTCTGGTGGTCCTCCCAGGAGCATAGAGCAGGGTGTTATTAGTTCAGTCTGGTGGTCCTCCCAGGAGCATAGAGCAGGGTGTTATTAGTTCAGTCTGGTGGTCCTCCCAGGAGCATAGAGCAGGGTGTTATTAGTTCAGTCTGGTGGTCCTCCCAGGAGCATAGAGCAGGGTGTTATTAGTTCAGTCTGGTGGTCCTCCCAGGAGCATAGAGCAGGGTGTTATTAGTTCGGTCTGGTGGTCCTCCCAGGAGCATAGAGCAGGGTGTTATTAGTTCAGTCTGGTGGTCCTCCCAGGAGCATAGAGCAGGGTGTTATTAGTTCAGTCTGGTGGTCCTCCCAGGAGCATAGAGCAGGGTGTTATTAGTTCAGTCTGGTGGTCCTCCCAGGAGCTTAGAGCAGGGTGTTATTAGTTCAGTCTGGTGGTCCTCCCAGGAGCACAGAGCAGGGTGTTATTAGTTCAGTCTGGTGGTCCTCCCAGGAGCATAGAGCAGGGTGTTATTAGTTCAGTCTGGTGGTCCTCCCAGGAGCATAGAGCAGGGTGTTATTAGTTCAGTCTAGTGGTCCTCCCAGGAGCATAGAGCAGGGTGTTATTAGTTCAGTCTGGTGGTCCTCCCAGGAGAATAGAGCAGGGTGTTATTAGTTCAGTCTGGTGGTCCTCCCAGGAGCATAGAGCAGGGTGTTATTAGTTCAGTCTGGTGGTCCTCCCAGGAGCTTAGAGCAGGGTGTTATTAGTTCAGTCTGGTGGTCCTCCCAGGAGCATAAAGCAGGGTGTTATTAGTTCAGGCTATAGATGGGACAGTAGTCTGTACTGAGACATACACTATAACACGCTCTATTAGTCTGTTCTAAAATAGAACATACACACTCTAACACACACTGTAGAGAGAGTAAAACCCTTAGTTCAGAGGTAGAGACATACTACATCCGGTAGTGAGTTAAACACATCTAAATGCACGCACGCATGCACACACACACACACACACGCACGCACGCACGCACGCACGCACGCACGCACGCACGCACGCACGCACGCACACACACACACACACACACACACACACACACACACACACACACACACACACACACACACACACACAACCAAAGGCCAGTTTTCTTCTAGCCTGGTATTCTCTCCACAGTGGATATATTAAAGCCCTGTGGCACACTTCTGTCAGCATTGACTCTGCTGCTGCTGGAAAAGACAAGTTAGCGTAATTACTGTGTGTGTGTGTGTGTGTGTGTGTGTGTGTGTGTGTGTGTGTGTGTGTGTGTGTGTGTGTGTGTGTGTGTGTGTGTGTGTGTGTGTGTGTGTGTGTGTGTGTGTGTGTGTGTGTGTGTGTGTGTGTGTGTGTGTGTGTGTGTGTGTGTGTGTGTGTGTGTGTGTGTGTGTGTGTGTGTGTGTGTGTGTGTGCAGAGCAGAATAAACAGTTATTTTAGACTAAATCCTCAGGGAATTGTTTTCCTTTCACAAACCACCACATGGATTTCAGAGGACAGGGCCAAAGCCAGGATTCCTTTTCTCCACATAACTAAGAGATGGAGTGTGTTTGCTGGCTGTCTTAATGTATGCAAAGCCCTAAATGAGAGAAAGAGAGGAGTTATCCTGCTGAGAGAGAAGTCAGTTTGATCAGAGTTGTGCTGCTGAGAGGGAAGTCAGTTTGATCAGAGTTGTGCTGCTGGGAGAGAAGTCAGTTTGATCAGAGTTGTGCTGCTGAGAGAGAAGTCAGTTTGATCAGAGTTGTGCTGCTGAGAGGGAAGTCAGTTTGATCAGAGTTGTGCTGCTGGGAGAGAAGTCAGTTTGATCAGAGTTGTGCTGCTGAGAGAGAAGTCAGTTTGATCAGAGTTGTGCTGCTGGGAGAGAAGTCAGTTTGATCAGAGTTGTGCTGCTGAGAGAGAAGTCAGTTTGATCAGAGTTGTGCTGCTGAGAGAGAAGTCAGTTTGATCAGAATTTTGCTGCTGACAACAGGCAAAAGCAGGGGTGACTGTCTTTGTGGACGTGTGCCTTCCACAGATATTGGGATAGGTGAAAGGTTAAACGGACATTTATATGCCTAATGTCTGTTTACTACCAATAACATTAAGAGGATTTCAGTGAAACGATTTCACAGACTAAAAACATAGTATTTGTTAGGGTAGGATCAATAGGGACACATGGAAGTAGTTGCAAGCGGTGTGGGTTTTAACTTGGAGTTACATTGATAGAACATCACAGTCAAAGGAAGGGAAAGAGGGAGAGAGAGAGAGAGAGAGAGAGAGAGAGAGAGAGAGAGAGAGAGGGGAGGAGCGAGAGAGAGATGGGGGAGGGAGAGAGGGGGGGAGAAATAAAGAGAGAGAGAGATGGGGAGGGAGAGAGAGGGGGGGAGAAATAAAGAGAGAGAGGGAGAGAGACAGAGAGAGAGAGAGAGAGAGAGAGAGAGAGAGAGAGAGAGAGAGAGAGAGAGAGAGAGAGAGAGAGAGAGAGAGAGAGAGAGAGAGAGAGAGAGAGAGAAATAGAGGCAGAGAGAGACAGAGAGAAATAGAGGCAGAGAGAGACAGAGAGCAAAAGAGAGAGCGAGATGGTATATCCTCAGAACAGATCAAACCACCTTGTTTCTGCCCAGTCACACCCTTCACATCATACAACCCATTCTGCTGTGGGATGAAAGCCAGTCAATTAGTCCCTATTAGCAGAGCTGAGAGCCTGAGAGACAAGACAGGCTATGATCAAACCCACAGACAAACACACAGTGACACAAACACACATCTAATGTTACTACCTTTCATCTACTGACTGTCTGCTCTGCCCGCTCAGAGGCGCAACCAGCCGCCTTTGAACCTGAGGGTGTGTGTGTGTGTGTGTCCTCTCTATGGCTCTGTATACTAGCCACTCAGTTTTGATCCTATCTGATCCCGCAGTGTGAGTGTGAACGGAGCAGTGCAATATGAGCTGTAGCAGATTGTCCATATCATTGACTGTGAACATGACCCAGACCAGCTGATGGTAATGCCTCTGGTATATTACTATGAGACACTGTAGCAGGACTGTTCAATGGTGGATTACCCTTGTAACACCAGTGTTCTCTCTCTCACACACACACCACATACACATACACACACCACATACACATACACACACACCACATACACAAACACACACACACCACATACACAAACACACACACCACATACACAAACACACACACCACATACACAAACACACACACACACCAAATACACAAACACACACACCACATACACAAACACACACACACCACATACACAAACACACACACCACACACAAACACACACACCACATACACAAACACACACACCACATACACACACCACATACACAAACACACACACCACATACACAAACACACACACACACCACATACACAAACACACACAGACACCAAATACACAAACACACACACCACATACACAAACACACACACACCACATACACAAACACACACACCACATACACAAACACACACACACACACCACGAACACAAACACACAAACACATACATACACAAACACAAACACACACACCACATACACAAACACACACACCACATACACAAACACACACACCACATACACAAACACAAACACACACACCACATACACTCAAACACACACATACACACATACACTAACACACACATACACACTCACAGAGAGTTATGATTAGCCCTGTCGATCAAACCCCTGTGGTTTTCATGTCTGTTCCGCTCTGAGTTAACCCTGCATGGTGCATCTAATAACACACATACACACACACACACACACACACACACACACACACACACACACACACACACACACACACACACACACACACACACACACACACACACACACACACACACACACACACACACACACACACACACACACACACACACACACACACACACACACATACACACTATTTAATAACAATGTGGTGCATGCTGTGAAAGGCAGAGTACAAAATAACACATAACTGATTGCTCCCAAACCTGTCAGTCAGGATCAGCTCATTTCCTGTGTCCAGCAAACGCCACTGTGTGTGTGTGTGTGTGTGTGTGTGTGTGTGTGTGTGTGTGTGTGTGTGTGTGTGTGTGTGTGTGTGTGTGTGTGTGTGTGTGTGTGTGTGTGTGTGTGTGTGTGTGTGTGTGTGTGTGTGTGTGTGTGTGTGTGTGAGTGTGAGTGTGAGTGTGAGTGTGTGCGTAGCTTCAGTGGAGAGCAGAGAACAGAGGGGGTCTGTTTAGGAGGGAGCAGGGGTATACTTGACCCCACCTGTGTCCCTGCCACCACAGAATGGCCATTCTAGACAATAGGGCCTGTCTAAACCAACATGACTGGCCTTTCTATTACACCACACACACCTCCCCCTCCCTCTCTCCACAGAGAATCAGTGCGCGTCCCAAATGCTACCCTATTCCCTATGGGCCCTGGTCAAAAGTAGTGTACTATATAGGGAATAGGGTGGCATTTAGAACACTGTCTCTGTGGACTAGTTTCAAATGGCACTCTATTACCCATCTGGGACTCATTCTGCTGACACACAACAGCACATATTGTAAAACTGCAGCTAGATTTATGTTGTAACTCTTCGTTAAGGATGACCATGAGAATGAAGTGATTATTAAATGAAATGTTAACTTCTTATGGCTGAAGGGGCAGTATTGAGTAGCTTGGATGAAAGGTGCACAGAGGTGCCCAGAGTAAACGGCCTGCTCCTATGTCATAGTTGCTAATATATGCATAGTATTATTAGTATTGGATAGAAAACACTCTGAAGTTTCTAAAACTGTTTGAATTATGTCTGTGAGTATAACAGAACTCACATGGCAGGCAAAAACCTGAGAAGTTCCACTTCCTGTTTGGATATTTTCTGGGGGTGCCAGATTTTCAACCAAGCTCTCATTGAAAATACAGAGAGATATGGATGGGTTTTCACTTCCTACGGCTTCCACTAGATGTCAACAGTCAATAGAACTTTGTCTGATGACTCTAATGTGAAGGGGGGCCGAAGGAGACAGGAATGAGTAATCACTTCCATGAGGTGCCCACGCATTGAACTGGCGCGTTCCATCGGTCAACTGAAGTCGATGTAATTCTCCGGTTGGAAGGTTATTCAAGATGTATGTTAACAACATTCTAAAGATTGATCCAGTACATCGTTTGACATGTTTCTACTGACTGTAACGGAACTTTT
Organism: Salvelinus alpinus; assembly: GCF_045679555.1. Taxonomy (NCBI): domain Eukaryota; kingdom Metazoa; phylum Chordata; class Actinopteri; order Salmoniformes; family Salmonidae; genus Salvelinus; species Salvelinus alpinus. The sequence goes on from NC_092090.1 coordinate 23,112,640, forward strand.
GGACATTTCGTCACGTTATAGTGGACGCGCTTTGAGACTTTGGTTAGGGCGTTTGGTAAACAATTCGAAAGTAGCTAATTGGACATAAATAACGGACATGAACGAACAAATCAAGCATTTATTTTGGACCTGGGATTCCTAGGATTGCATTCTGATGAAGTTCATCAAAGGTAAGGAAACATTTATCATGTATTTTCTGGTTTTTGTTGAGTCCAACATGGCGGCTAATTTGGCTATTGTTCTGAGCTCTGTCTCAGATTATTGCATGGTTAATTTTTCCGTAAAGTTTTTTTGAAATCTGACACAGCGGTTGCATTAAGGAGAGGTATATCTATAATTCCATGTGTATAACTTGTATTATCATCTACATTTATGATGAGTATTTCTGTTGAAACGATGTGGCTATGCAAAATCACTTGATGTTTTTGCAACTAGTGAATCTAACGCGCCAACGTAAACTCAGATTTCTTTATATAAATATGAACTTTATCAAACAAAACATGCATGTATTGTGTAACATGAAGTGTTACATGAGTGTCATGTAATGATGAAGATAATGAAGATAATCAAAGGTTAGTGATTAATTTTATCTCTATTTCTGGTTTTTGTGAAAGCTATCTTTCGCTGGAAAAATGGCTGTGCTTATTGTGGTTTTGTGGTGACCTAACATAATCGTTTGTAGTGCTTTCGCAGAAAAGCATATTTGAAATCGGACACTTTGGTGGGATTAACAACAAGATTACCTTTAAAATGATATAAGACACATGAATGCCTCATAATTTTAATTATGAGATTTCTGTTGTTTGAATTTGGCGCCCTGCACTATCACTGGCTGTTGTCATATCGATCCCGGTAGCGGGATTGCAGCCATAAGAAGTTTTAACATGAGTAAACCGTAGGAAAATGCATTGCACACAACGCTATCACTAGTTGTGCCATCCCATGTTACGGTTATTTTGCTCACTACATGTGTGTTTTGTGTGCAGAAAATGCATCCTACAACCCTCCAAAAAAACACCTCATATTTTGTGACAACGAGTCCTCTCCTTCAGTGTCGAACTAAGCATGTAACAGTCATTGACCAACGAGTAATTTGCATGCTGAACAACCCAGGCAATATCATGTACCTATATCAGTAGCCTCGTCAAACTGCAAACGTGGCTGTGCGTCACGTTCAGCATTCAGATGTTTGTAAAATGGCTTGCACAGTATTAGGCTTTATTAGCTGAATGACAACCAATGTAATTTGGTAGTTTTTAAAAATCAAATGTGCTGTTGAAAATTCTGTTTTAGCGGAATAAAGAAGCCTGAGACAATACTGTAATTTGGCTATATAACATACCCACTGATCAGGCCTTAGGCTACATTAGATTACATTTTGATTGTTCAGGTTCACCATAAGCAATAGTTTAGGTAGTTTTGCTTTAAACCATCAGTGCATATGGTCATTTTTAGATATAACTGATGAAAACACACTGTTTTGCAATGAAGGTTTACAGTAACCTCAACAGCACTCTCTGGGGTAGCACCATGGTGTAGCCGGAGGACAGCCGTTTTCCATCCTGCTCTGGGTACATTGACTTCAATATAAAACCTAGGAGGCTCATGGCTGTCACCCCCTTCCATAGACATACACAGTAATTATGACAACTTCCGGAGGACGTCTTCCAACCTATCAGAGCTCTTGCAGCATGAACATGTTGTTAACTAAAATGTTTCAGGTAAGACCCAAGTGCAGACTGTGTTGAAGTAACAATGTTTACTACAGCAACAGGGGCAGGCAGGCTCAGAGTAGGGGCAACGGTACAGGATGGCAGGCAGGCTCAGGTTTGGTCAGGCAGAGGTCAGTAATCCAGAGTAGGGGCAACGGTACAGGATGGCAGGCAGGCTCAGGTTTGGTCAGGCAGAGGTCAGTAATCCAGAGTAGGGGCAACGGTACAGGATGGCAGGCAGGCTCAGGTTTGGTCAGGCAGAGGTCAGTAATCCAGAGTAGGGGCAACGGTACAGGATGGCAGGCAGGCTCAGGTTTGGTCAGGCAGAGGTCAGTAATCCAGAGTAGGGGCAACGGTACAGGATGGCAGGAAGGCTAAGGGTCAGGGGCAGGCAGAGTGGTCAGGCAGGTGGGCTCAGAGTCCGGACAGGCAAGGGTCAAAACCAGGAGGGCGAGAAAAAGAGAGACTGGGGAAAAGCAGGTGTCACATTCGTCATAACGATGAGACCAAGGCGCAGCGTGATTTGAATACATTCTTCTTTTAATAAAACGAAGAACACTTAAACAAACTAACAAACAAAACAACAAAACAAACGTGACGCTATAAACAACTAGTGCTGACATGCAACTACACATAGACAATAACCCACAAAACCAAAATGGAAAATGGCAACCTAAATAGGATCCCCAATCAGAGACAACGATAAACAGCTGTCTCTGATTGGGAACCAATTCAGGCCACCATAGACCTATAATAAACCTAGACTAAAAAACACCCCTAGATATACAAAAAAAAACTAGACAGGACAAACAAGCATACCCACCCTCGTCACACCCTGACCTGACCAAAATAATGCATAAAACATAGAAAACTAAGGTCAGGGCATGACAGCAGGAGCTGAGAAAAATGGTTGACTTGACCAGCAAGATGAACTGGCAACAGACAAACAGAGAACCCATGTATAAATAAAAGCAGCAGAGAGAGAGAGAGAGAGGGTGAGCTAGCTATATTTCATTGTATTTTTTTCACTTTCACTTTCACTTACTTAGCTAGTGAATGCAGATAGATAATTTAGCCTACTCAAACACCTGGCTCAAATAGAGAGGAATCATATTCATGTTAGCTAGCTGGCTAAAGTTAGACAGCACTGGAACTCTTCCAAGTCAAGGTAAGCTTTCGGTTTTATTCATTTATTGTAAGTCGCTCTGGATTAGAGCGTCTGCTAAATGACTTAAATGTAAAAATGTAAATGTAAACTGGAAGGAAAGGCGGCCAAATGAGGTTTTGGCTTTAGGGATGATCAGTGAGATACACCTGCTGGAGCGCGTGCTACGGGTGGGTGTTGCCATCGTGACCAGTGAACTGAGATAAGGCGGTGCTCTACCTAGCATAGCCTTGTAGATGACCTGGAGCCAGTGGGTCTGACGACGGACAGACAGACAGACAGACAGACAGACAGACAGACAGACAGACAGACAGACAGACAGACAGACAGACAGACAGACAGACAGACAGACAGACAGACCATCACGTACAGCAGACCCAAGTCTGAGTAGCAGACAGACAGACAGACAGACAGACAGACAGACAGACAGACAGACAGACAGACAGACAGACAGACAGACAGACAGACAGACAGACAGACAGACAGACAGACAGACAGACAGACAGACAGACAGACAGACAGACAGACAGACAGACAGACAGACAGACAGACAGACAGACAGACAGACAGACAGTGGAGAATGGAAGAGGAAAGAGGGATTATATTCCCACTCAGGAAATGGGCCCTGTTTTTATAAGTGCAGACCCAGTCAGACCCAGACTGTGTACCTATGTGTGTGTGTGTGTGAATGTGTGTGCGTGTGTTTGTGCATGTGTGTGTGTGTGTGTGTGTTTGCGTGCCTTTGTGTGTGTGTTCTCAGTGCAAGGGCTAGCATGTCAAGTAGAGGCGCCAGTTGACAGTGGGCTGGTCAGGCCTGATAAAGCTCTTACCACTGCAGTCAGTCAGACAGTAATGGCCTCAGATCTGGGGGTTTGTGTGTATGTGTGTGTGTCTGTGTGTATGCGCTCATGTGTGTATGTGTGTGTAATGGTCACAGATCTTAAGGCAGGAGTCTGGAAGGCAGGGAGTACTGAAAGGCTTTTAAGGTAGGAGTCTAGCAGGCAGGGAGTCCTGAAGGGCTTTTAAGGCAGGAGTCTAGAAGGCAGGGAGTCCTGAAGGGTTTTTAAGGCAGGAGTCTAGAAGGCAGGGAGTCCTGAGTGGCTTTTAAGGCAGGAGTCTAGAAGGCAAGGAGTCCTGAAGGGCTTTTAAGGCAGGAGTCTAGAAGGTAGGGAGTCCTGAAAGGCTTTTAAGGCAGGAGTCTAGAAGGCAAGGAGTCCTGAGGGGCTTTTAAGGCAGGAGTCTAGAAGGCAGGGAGTCCTGAAGGGCTTTTGAGGCAGGAGTCTAGAAGGTAGGGAGTCCTGAGGGGCTTTTAAGGCAGGAGTGTAGAAGGCAGGGAGTCCTGAGGGGCTTTTAAGGCAGGAGTCTAGAAGGCAGGGAGTCCTGAAGGGCTTTTAAGGCAGGAGTCTAGAAGGCAGGGAGCCCTGAGGGGCTTTTAAGGCAGGAGTCTAGAAGGCAAGGAGTCCTGAAGGGCTTTTAAGGCAGGAGTCTAGAAGGCAGGGAGTCCTGAAGGGCTTTTAAGGCAGGAGTCTAGAAGGCAGGGATTACTGAAGGGCTTTTAAGGCAGGAGTTTAAAAGGCAGGGAGTCCTGAGTTGCTTTTAAGGCAGGAGTCTAGAAGGCAGGGAGTCCTGAGGGGCTTTTAAGGCAGGAGTCTAGAAGGCAGGGAGTCCGGTAGGGCTTTTAAGGCAGGAGTCTAGAAGGCAGGGAGTCCTGAATGGCTTTTAAGGCAGGAGTCTAGAAGGCAGGGAGTCCTGAAGGGCTTTTAAGGCAGGAGTCTAGAAGGCAGGGAGTCCTGAAGGGCTTTTAAGGCAGGAGTCTAGAAGGCAGGGAGTCCTGAAGGGCTTTTAAGGCAGGAGTCTAGAAGGCAGGGAGTCCTGAGGGGCTTTTAAGGAAGGAGTCTAGAAGGCAAGGAGTCCTGAGGCTCGGGCTGGGGTGCTGGGTCTCAAATTGCTTTCTCCGTACAGTACTTATGACCAGGCCCTGGTCAGAAGGCTTGGGTGGCAGTCCTCTGTGGCTCTGGACCCAAGTAGGGAACTATGTGGAGAATAGGGCTTTAATTTGAGATGGCATCCTATGACCATAGCCCTGGTCAAAAGTAGTGCAACCATGGTCTGAGGAATAAGGATGGTTATGAACTATCAGTAAGGAGAGCAGGACTGGTCAGTCAGATCTGATGGTAAGGGGGTGGGGGGACTTTCCTTTGTCTGCAGGCCTGAGCACCATCCACTGCTACCTGCTCTGATAGGTGTTCAGGTGGAACGCTAATATGTTGTTGTGTGAAGATGTGTGCATTCAAACAGAATTGTCTTAATGTAAGAACAGAGACGGGTGGCTTTAGTTCTGTTAGCTAACCTCTGTCACACATTCTCAAGCTCACAAACATTAGCCTCCAAAGCTAGCCTAAACATTAGCCTCCAAAGCTAACCCCAACCACTAGCGTCTTTAGCATACCCAACCATTAGCCGTAGAAGCTAACCCCAACCAGTAGCGTCTTTAGCATACCCAACCATTAGCCGCAGAAGTTAATGCCAGCATTAGCCTAAGCTTAACCCAACTATTAGCAATCAAAGCTAATCTTTCCATTATCCTATGAAGCTAACTCAACTAGTTGTCATTAGCCTCTGTGACTGTTAGCCAGCTGAGCTAATTGGTGTGTTTAATCTGAGTTAAGAGTCCTGTTGTTCAACAGAGATTTTCACCTGTAGGGATAATGACAGCAGCTTCATATGACACGAACACTAATGTACTAATTACTGACCTCTACACATTATTCTGCCTACCAGAGAATCTCTTAAAAGAGGGAGAGAGAGAGAGAAAGGTAGAGAGAGAGAGAAAGAGAGTGAGGGAGGGAGGGGGAGGTTGGGAACGAGCGAGTCAAGAGAGACAGAGAGAGTGAGAGAGAGTGAGAGAGCGAGCGAGAGCGAGAGCGAGAGAGAGAAAGAGAGTGACATTGGTTTAGATAATTTGGCCAAATTAAAACGACTATGTTTGTGGATGTGTGTAATCGGTGCTAAAAGCCCTGATAATTGCACCGCTTTGCAGATATGTGCTCATTTCATTACCTTATTATTACCATTGTCACTGAACACTCAGTGGATTCATAAAATGATTACAACCCATTAGAAACAATATTGTCGTGAACCCAGTCAGCGTGCCACGACTTGTTAATATCAATGTGTTTATTTTGTGGCTGACTGATTTTTGATTGGTCGCTGTGTGACAGGTACTAATTCACAGCCCTGCCAGTTTGTCCAGATTTATGAAGCGTGATGCAGACAACTGATCACTGGCTGGTTCTCTTTGGGGACTAGTGATGTCATAGAAGAGATAGGAGAACACTCATTATGAAAGTGAAATGGAAATATACTTAACAGACAAAGAAAGATGACAAGATGTCGACCGTTAGTGGAATGTACATTAAGGATGATAAAATAACTAGCATGTTTTGATATTTGATCGTGGAGGACACCGACCAATGTCGCCATATTGTTTAGATTACCAACATAACTGTACATATACATGTATGTTTAAGTCCTCTAACTGGTGTGAGTAATAAAATGTCTTGAAACATAATGTATGTGTTGTTCTCCCATTCCATTATAGAAATATGAATGTTATGGGCCAACTACTGAATAATATACAACCTCCTTCAGCAGGCAGCTTTCCTCAAGACAGATGGGCTGAAGTAGTTCCTTAATGACAGTATTATACAAGCCTGATATATTAGAACTAAACTACCTATGGAGGACAGGCTGAGAGAGATGATAGTGAGTACGGAGGAAGAGAGGGCTGAGAACTGATCCTCTCCTCCTGATCCTCCATCCCCTCCTCTCTTCCTCCCCTCTTCTCGCCATCCTTCCTCCTCTACTCTATTCCCTCCTCTCATCTCTTCTCACATCCTTCCTTCCTCCCTCCTCTCCTCTCCTCCTCTTTCCTCCCTTCTCTACTCCCCTCCTTCCTCCCTCCTCTCCTCTTTCCTTCCTCTCCGCTCCTCCTTCGATCTGTCTGTTCCTCCCTCTATTCATCATGATGATCCATGGCTGTTCATTCAGATCTGACGGGCTGGTTCAGATGCATGCGAGGGTGTGGGTCATTAGGAAAGCTTTCATAATTATTAACAGCTCTGGCGTTACAACAGTCACACTGAGAGAGAACCAGTGAGGTTGGAGGGCTAGAGCAGAGAATCCATCTTCTACAGACCAGTACACACACAGCAAACCACAGACACTATACAGATGCTCACCCACAGACAGACACACCCACAAAAACACACAACAGTATAGACAAATAGAGACAGAAAAAGGAAGAGGAAGAGGAAAGGATGAAGGAGAGTTCTAAAGTTCTCTACTGAGCATCCAGTTCACTATGCTTCACAAACACACAATCACAAGCACTAATATTGTGTTACTCTCCCTAACATGATCAGTGCAGTTTTCTTCTAGGAAACAGCTACACTGTAAAATAAATAACTAGTTCTAAAAATGAGACGAATATTTGCATCCGCTTTTTGAGTATTTCCAACATGAGGTATTATTATGTATAATATACTTTAAATGTTGGTATTTCACAAACACTAATATATTAATGTCAACCGCATATCACCCTGAATCCCACTGCTGGCTTACTTCTGAAGCTAAACAGGGTTGGTCCTGGTCAGTCCCTGGATGGGAGACCAGATGCTGCTGGAAGTGGTGTTGGAGGGCCAGTAGGAGGCACCCTTTCCTCTGGTCTAAAAAAAAATATCCCAGGGCAGTGATTGAGGACCTTGCCCTGTGTAGGGTGCCATCTTTTGGATGGGATGTTAAATGGGTGTCCTGACTCTTTGTGGTCACTAAAGATCCCATGGCACTTATTGTAACAGTAGGGGTGTTAACCCCGGTGTCCTGGCTACATTCCCAATCTGTCCTTCATACCATCATGGCCACCTAATAATCCCCAGTTTAAAATTGGCTCATTAATTCCTCCCTCCTCTCCCCTGTAACTATTCCCCAGGTCGTTGCTGTAAATGAGAATGTGTTCTAAGTCAACTTACCTGGTAAAATAAGGGTTAAATAAAATGAAGTCCAGCACCTAAAGATTTGCTTATATCCAACTTAATTTGATAAATTACAAAACCATTATGCTTAAATGTTTGACTACATGCTTTCAGTGATCATGTCTTATTGTTTAACATTGGTATATGTTTTGGAATATTATTAATTTTAACCCACTTTCACAGGTGATGTTAGTGCGGCAGGTAGTCTAGTAGAGAGTTGGGCACCGGAAGGCTGCTAGATCGAATCCCCGAGCTGACAAGGTACAAATCTGTCATTCTGCCCGTGAACAAGGCAGTTAGCCCACTGGTCCTAGGCTGTCATTGTAAATAAGAATTTGTTCTTAACTGACTTGCCTAGTTAAATAAAAGGTTAAAAACAATGTTTTTTAAATGTACAGCACGGTGCTAAATCAACTAGCAGTAGCCTAAGTGGAGGTAGAGCTGCATGCACTGTAGGATGCTGCACTTGCCTCTGTCATTAAGGGTTGGACGCATTACCTTGTTGATGGTGGGAATGGCTTGTCACATATACGTGGTTAGCAGGTTTTTATGCAAGTGTAGTGAAATACTTGTGCTTCTAGTTCCGACAGTGTAGTAATATCTAACAATTCCCCAACAACTACCTAATACACACAAATCTGAAGTGAAGGAATAAGAATATGTACATATGGATGAGCGATTGCCGAGCGTCATAGGCTAGATGGTATAAGATGCAGTATATACAGTTGAAGTCAGAAGTTTACATACACCTTAGCCAAATACATTTAAACTCAGTTTTTCACAATTCCTGACATTTAATTATAGTAAAAATTCCCTGTTTTAGGTCCCTCCTGCAGCAAAGCACCCACACAACATGATGCTGCCACATGATGCTGCTTACAAGCCTCCCCCTTTTTCCTCCAAACATAACGATGGTCATTATGGCCAAACAGTTCTATTTTTGTTTGATCAGACCAGAGGACATTTCTCCAAAAACTACGATCTTTGTCCCCATGTGCAGTTGCAAACCGTAGTCTGGCTTTTTTGGGCGGTTTTGGAGCAGTGGCTTCTTCCTTGCTGAGCGGCCTTTCAGGTTATGTCGATATAGGACTCGTTTTACTGTGGATATAGATGCTTTTGTACTTGTTTCCTCCAGCATCTTCACAAGGTCCTTTGCTGTTGTTCTGGGATTGATTTGCACTTTTCACAAAGTACGTTCATCTCTAGGAGACAAAACCCGTCTCCTTCCTGAGCGGTATGACAGCTGCATGGTCCCATGGTGTTTATACTTGCGTACTATTGTTTGTACAGATGAATGTGGTACCTTCAGGCATTTGCATGTTGTTCCCAAGGATGAACCAGACTTGTGGAGGTCTACAATTTTTTTCTGAGGTCTTGGCTGATTTCTTTTGATTTTCCCATTATGTCAAGCGAAGAGGCACTGAGTTTGAAGGTAGGCCTTGAAATACATCCACAGATACACCTCCAATTGACTCAAATGATGTCAGAAGCTTCTAAAGCCATGACATAATTTCTGGAATTTTCCAAGCTGTTTAAAGGCACAGTCAACTTAGTGTATGTAAACTTCTGACCCACTGGAATTGTAATACAGTGAATTATAAGTGAAATAATCTGTCTGTAAACAATTGTTGGAAAAATGACTTGTGTCATGCACAAAGTAGATGTCCTAACCGACTTGCCAAAACTATAGTTTGTTAACAAGAAATTTGTGGAGTGGTTGAAAAACTAGTTTTAATGACTCCAACCTAACTGCATGTAAACTTCCGACTTCAACTGTACATATGAGATGAGTAATGTAAGATATGTACACATTATGAAAGTGGCATTGTTTAAAATGACTAGTGAGTCTCTATGTAGGCAGCAGCCTCTCTGAGTTAGTTATTGCTGTTTAGCAGTCTGATGGACTTGAGATAGAAGCTGTTTTTAAGCCTCTCGGTCTCAGTCCCAGCAGTGGCTCGGGTGGTTGTTGTCCTTGATCTTTTTGGCCTTCCTGTGACATCGGTGCTGTAGGTGTCCTGGAGGGCAGGTAGTTTGCCCCCGGTAATACGTTATGCAGACCGCACCACCCTCTGGAGAGCCTTGCGGTTGAGGGCGGTGCAGTTGCCATACAAGGCAGTGATACAGCCCGACAGGATGCTCTCCATTGTGCATCTGTAAAAGTTTATATGGGTTTTAGGTGACAAGCCAAATTTCTTCAGCCTCCTGAGGTTGAAAAGGCGCAGTTGTGCCTTCTTCACCACACTATCTGTGTGGGTGAACCATTTCAGTTTGTCTGTGATGTGTACGCCGAGGAACTTAAAACTTTCCACCTTCTCCACTACTGTCCCTTCGATGTGGATAGGGTGCTGCTCCCTCTGCTGTTTCCTGAGGTCCAAGATAACATCCTTTGTTTTGTTGACGTTGAGTGAGAGGTTGTTTTCCTGACACCACACTCCTAGTGCCCTCACCTCCTCCCTGTAGGCTGTCTTGTCATTGTTGGTAATCAAGCCCACTACCGTTGTGTCGTCTGCAAACTTGATAATAGAGTTGGAGGTGTGCATGGCCACGCAGTCATGGGTGAACAGGGAGTACAGGAGGGGGCTGATCACTCACCCTTGTGGGGCCCCAGTGTTGAGGGTCAGCGAAGTGGAGATGTTGTTTCCTACCTTCACCACCTGGGGCCAGCCCGTCAGAAAGTCCAGGACCCAATTGCACAGGTTGAGACCTAGGGCCTCCAGCTTAATGATGAGCTTGGAGAGTACTATGGTGTTGAATGCTGAGCTGTAGTCAATGAACAGCATTTTTACATAGGTATTCCTCTTGTCCAGATGGGATAGGGCACTGTGCAGTGTGATGGCGATTGCATCATCTGTGGACCTGTTGGGGCGGTATGCAAACTGAAATGGGTCTAGGATGGCAGGTAAGGTGGAGGTGATATGATCCTTGACTAGTCTCTCAAGCACTTCATGATGACAGAAGTGAGTGCTACGGGACGATAGTCATTTAGTTCATTTATTTTTGCCTTTGTGGGTACAGGAACAATGGTGGCCATCTTGAAGCATGTGGGGACAGCAGACCGATTTAATATGTCCGTAAACACACCAGCCAGCTGGTCTGCGCATGCTCTGAGGAAGCGGCTAGGGATGTCGTCTGGACCAGCAGCCTTGCGAGGGTTAACACGTTTAAATGTCTTAATCACGTCGGCCACAGAAAAGGAGAGTGCCTGCAATCCTTGTTAGCGGGCCGCGTCGGTGGCACTGTATTATCCTCAAAGCAAAGGAGGTGTTTAGTTTGTCTGGAAGCAATACATTGGTGTCCGTGACGTAGATGGTTTTCTTTTTGTAATCCGTAATTGCCTGTAGACCCTGCCACATACATCTCGTGTCTGAGCCATTGAATTGCAACTCCACTTTGTCCCTATATCGACATTTCACTTGTTTGATGGCCTTGCGGAGGGAATAACTACACTGTTTATATTCGGCCATATTCCTGGTCCTCTTTCCATGGTTAAATATGGTGGTTCACACCTTCAGTTTTGTGCGAATTCCGCCATTCATCCATGGTTTTTGGTTAGGTTTTAATAGTCATCTCCAATGCGCTTCTTATAAACTCACTCACCGAGGCAGCGTATAGATCGATGTTATTCTCTGAGGCTGCCCGGAACATTTCCCAGTCCGCGTGATCAAAACAATCTTGAAGCGTGGATTCCGATTGGTCAGACCAGCATTGAATGGTTCTAGTCACGGGTACATCCTGTTTAAGTTTCTGCCTATAGGATGGTTGGAGCAAGATGGAGTCGTGGTTAGATTTGCTGAAGGGAGGGCGAGGGAGGGCCTTGTATGCATCGCGGAAGTTAGAGTAGCAATGGTTCAGTGTATTGCCCGCGCGAGGGCTGCAATCAATATGCTGATAGAATTTAGGTAGCCTTGTTCTCAAATTTGCTTTGTTAAAATCCCCAGGTACAACAAATGCAGCCTCAGAATATATGGTTTCCAGTTTACATAGAGTCCAGTGAAGTTCCTTGAGGGCCGTCGTAGTATCTGTTTGAGGGGTTACATACACAGCTGTGACGATAGCTGATGAGAATTCTCTTGGGAGATAATATGGTTGGCATTTGATTGTAAGGAATTCTAGGTCAGGTGAACAGAAGGACTTCTGTTCCTGTATGTTGTTATGATTACAGCATGAGTTGTTAATCATGAAGCATACACCCCCGCCCTTCTTCTTCTCAGAGAGATGTTTATTTCTGTCGGAGCGACGCATTAAGTAACCCGGTGGCTGGACCGACTCGGACAACATATCCCCAGAGAGCCATGTTTCCGTGAAACAGAGAATGTTGCAATCTCTGATGTCTCTCTGGAAGGCAACCCTTGCCCTAATTTCGTCCACCTTGTTGTCTAGAGACTGGACTTTGGCGAGTAGTATACTTGGAAGCGGTGGGCGGCGTGCACGCCTTTCGAAGCCTGACCAGGAAGCAGCTCCATCTAACTCTTCTGCCTCTGGGATTACTGGGATTACTGGGATTACTGGGATTACTTGCTGACCATCTCTGTCGGCGCCATCATTGAACGTCAATTTGTGGTTTTGATATCCGTTCATCATGATCCGTTACACCTCATAGCACAAATAACTGCTGAATACTAATATAGAAAAATATTTATCTTTCTTCAAACATGCATATAACATTCTGTAAAAGTATAATAAAGTTTTGAAAAATGTAATTACCCCCAAGAAAATGTAGTAAATTAAATACAATTTCCCTTGTTGTTTTTACTCACAAATGTACATTTTCAAATGTAATGTGCTTTGAACAAGTTAAAATGAAGTAAGCTATTCAAATATTGAAGTAAAAACAGAAAATCATAGATTTTTGGGGGTAATATTTACAGTGTAACTTCTTGCAAATCTACACATTTTGCCATTTGGCAGAGAGAAACATTTTCCGTTTTAAAGCTAATTTCCTGTCATTCTAAAAATGTTACCATGGATAATGACGTGTTTATATGCTATCCTCCCAGGGGCTGTGGGGGAGTGTCCTACGCCACTGAACATGACAACATACAAATATGCGCAAACAAATTATATCATGTCCACTGAGAATGTGTGTTTGTGTGTTTGAAAACAGTGGCTTGGGCTTGGCTGTTTACCTAGGGAGTCAGCTCTCCCTCTCCCCCCCCCATCTCTCTCTCTCTCTTTCTCTCTTTCTCTCTTTCTGTTATCTGGACAATTAGCCTCTCCCACTGGCATACACAGCTACAGCACTGTCAACACACACTGATAACACTGTCTGAGGAACTACACACACACACACACACACACACACACACACACACACACACACACACACACACACACACACACACACATACACACACACACACACATGTGTACACACACACCGACAGGGTGTTGCCAGAGGTGTCACCTCAGTGTACCTGTTGAACACTGATTCCCATTTTGCGAAGAGGTACACACATAGTGCATCTGCTAGCTGTAATGAATAGTGCTGTCTGAAAGGTCAGACCCAGAGGACACATTCAGCACCTAACCTTTCTACAGCATCATAACACTTTCATTACACACACACACACACACACACACACACACACACACACACACACACACACACACACACACACACACACACACACACACACACACACACACACACACACACACACACACACACACACACACACACACACACACAGTCGGAGTGTAAGAGACAGGGACATTTGCATATGTTGTTAACTTTGGGACTGGGGGGCAGTATTGAGTAGCTTGGATAATAAGGTGCCCAGAGTAAACTGCCTGCTACTCAGGCCCAAAAGCTATAATATGCATATAATTAGTAGATCTGGATAGAAAACACTCTGAAGTTTCTAAAACTGGTTGAATGATGTCTGTGAGTATAACAGAACTCATATGGCAGGCAAAAACCTGAGAAGAAAATCCAACCCGGAAGTGGGAAATCTGAGGTTTGTAGTTTTTCAAGTCATTGCCTATCGAATATACAGTGTCTATGGGGTCATATTGCACCTCCTAAGGCAGAGTGCCATGAACTCAGTCTCACACGCTCCCGTGAGAGGTAGCTACGTTCCTTTTCCTTTCTAAATACAAAGGAATTCTCCGGTTGAAACATTATTGAAGATTTATGATAAAAACATCCTAAGGATTGATTCTATACATCGTTTGACATGTTTCTACGAACTGTAATATGACTTTTCGACTGAACTTTCGCCTGGACTTGCCCGCGTCTCCTGAGTTTGGATTTGTGTAGTAAACACACAAACAAAAAGGAGGTATTTGGACATAAATTATGGACTTTATCGAACAAAACAAACATTTATTGTGGAACTGGGATTCCTGGGAGTGCATTCTGATGAAGATCATCAAAGGTAAGTGAATATTTATAATGCTATTTCTGACTTTTGTGACACCTCTCCTTCTTTGGAAAATGGCTGATTGTTTTTCTGTGACTTGGCGCTTACCAATAATAATCGCAAAGTGTAATCGCAAAGCTTTTCGCCGTAAAGCGTTTTTGAAATCTGACACAGCGGTTGCATAAAGGAGAAGTGTATCTATATTTCCATGAATAACACTTGTATCTTTTATCAATGTTTATGATGAGTATTTCTATAATTTGATGTGGCTCTCTGCACTTTCACCAGATGTTTGTTTGAGACAATGCATTTCTGACCATAACACACCAATTTCAAATGAGGTTTTTGGACATAAAGATTAACTTTATCGAACAAAACACACATTTATTGTGTAACATGAAGTCCTGTGAGTGCCATCTGATGAAGATCATCAAAGGTTAGTGATTAATTTAATCGCTATTTCTGACTTTTGTGAGGGCTCTCCTTGGCTGGAAAATGGCTTTATGGTTTTCTGTGACTAGGTGCTGACCTAACATAATCGTTTGGTGTACTTTCGCCGTAAAGCCTATTTGAAATCGGACACTGTGGCTGGATTTACAAGAAGTTTATCTTTAAAATGGTGTAAAATACTTGTATGTTTGAGGAATTTTAATTATGGGATTTCTGTTGTTTTGAATTTGGCGCCCTGCAAATTCACTGGCTGTTGACGCTAGCGTCCCACATATCCCAGAGAAGTTAATTACAGCGATGTGGAGGTGGACAGAAACATATCCAAAACATAAAACAAATCTGGTGATACTTTCTATTATTCCTAAAGTCTGCCTGAGAACAAACTATCACTAATTGGCTTGTAGGAATTTACAACAGAGTTTAGGATTGAGTAGGAGCGAGAGAAAGGACTGAGAGAGAGAGTGGGAGAGAGAGAGAGAGAGAGAGAGAGAGAGAGAGAGAGAGAGAGAGAGAGAGAGAGAGAGAGAGAGAGAGAGAGAGAGAGAGAGAGAGAGAGAGAGAGAGAGAGAGAGACCGAGGAGGGACTGGAGACTGGTGGGGGGAGCTGGGATGAGGATACCTTAGTCATCGTCCCATGAGGCCTCCTCACAGAGAGTTACTGTGCTAAATTGCAATTATGTTTCTGTACATGCTGTTACAGAGCAAGACATAGGGGAGGAGTGGGAGAGAGGGGGATGACTCATGGGGGTGATGGGGTAAGAAGACAACGGGGAGAAGATGGGGAGACGGGGAGGAGAGAGGGATGTATTCTCCAATCTGCAGAATGAATCAGTGTTTACTAATGAGAAAGGGGACGTGTCCCTACAGCCCATGGATTATTGAGATTAGCAGAAAGCCCTCCTCCATCTCCCCACCCAGACAGGAGCAGCGGCTGTCTTTACATCCCATCCCTACGGAGAACACTGGAATGAATCAGCTCATCACAGCCGTTACAGAGGTGGAGAAGAGAAGCCCTTTTTCTGAGAGGGGGATGATGAGAGGGAGAGACAGAGGGGAAGAGAGAGAAAGAGGCAGAGATAAAGAGGAAGAGAGAAAAAGAGGGATTGTGAGAGAGGCAGAGTGAGAGAGAGATATCCTAACATGGTGAATATCTGTGATGTCTCTGATGTGAACCAGCTGGTACGTCCTTGAAGACCACCTTCAGTACTGTTGTTTTTCTTCCCTCCTTGAAGATAACAATCTCTAACCATTTACACACATTATACAAATTACAACTACTTCATGTCCAATGCAAATGATGCCTAATTGGTTCCAGCAATTTAAACAGTTCTCAATGGTAGCTAATCTGAGAGAATTAAAGATGGCCAAACATTGCCCTTTCCTGCAGCCAAATTACCAAATCACTCTCTAGTGGCCTCATGGGTGGAATGCTATAAATATTTTTCATAGTTTCATAATGTTTCTATGTCAAACGGTTTTGTTATATGTGACCCGTTTTAGGAAGCTAGGCGTATGTCGCATAACTCCCTCCATTCAGTCAGACAACCATACCTCCCTCCATTCAGTCAGACAACCATACCTCCCTCCATTCAGTCAGACAACCATACCTCCCTCCATTCAGTCAGACAACCATACCTCCCTCCGTTCAGTCAGACAACCATACCTCCCTCCATTCAGTCAGATAACCATACCTCCCTCCATTCAGTCAGACAACCATACCTCCCTCCGTTCAGTCAGATAACCATACCTCCCTCCATTCAGTCAGACAACCATACCTCCCTCCATTCAGTCAGACAACCATACCTCCCTCCATTCAGTCAGACAACCTTACCTCCCTCCATTCAGTCAGACAACCATACCTCCCTCCGTTCAGTCAGACAACCATACCTCCCTCCATTCAGTCAGACAACCATACCTCCCTCCATTCAGTCAGACAACCATACCTCCCTCCATTCAGTCAGACAACCATACCTCCCTCCATTCAGTCAGACAACCATACCTCCCTCCATTCAGTCAGACAACCATACCTCCCTCCATTCAGTCAGACAACCATACCTCCCTCCAATCAGTCAGACAACCATACCTCCCTCCATTCAGTCAGATAACCATACCTCCCTCCAATCAGTCAGACAACCACACCTCCCTCCATTCAGTCAGACAACCACACCTCCCTCCAATCAGTCAGACAACCATACCTCCCTCCATTCAGTCAGACAACCATACCTCCCTCCATTCAGTCAGATAACCATACCTCCCTCCAATCAGTCAGACAACCACACCTCCCTCCATTCAGTCAGACAACCACACCTCCCTCCATTCAGTCAGACAACCATACCTCCCTCCATTCAGTCAGACAACCATACCTCCCTCCATTCAGTCAGACAACCATACCTCCCTCCATTCAGTCAGACAACCATACCTCCCTCCGTTCAGTCAGACAACCATACCTCCCTCCATTCAGTCAGACAACCATACCTCCCTCCATTCAGTCAGACAACCATACCTCCCTCCGTTCAGTCAGACAACCATACCTCCCTCCGTTCAGTCAGACAACCATACCTCCCTCCGTTCAGTCAGATAACCATACCTCCCTCCATTCAGTCAGATAACCATACCTCCCTCCATTCAGTCAGACAACCATACCTCCCTCCGTTCAGTCAGACAACCATACCTCCCTCCATTCAGTCAGACAACCATACCTCCCTCCATTCAGTCAGACAACCATACCTCCCTCCGTTCAGTCAGACAACCATACCTCCCTCCGTTCAGTCAGACAACCATACCTCCCTCCGTTCAGTCAGACAACCATACCTCCCTCCGTTCAGTCAGACAACCATACCTCCCTCCATTCAGTCAGATAACCATACCTCTCTACATCATTAGACTACCATAAGCCCATAACCAGGTGTATACTTTTGTTTCAAAGTAGAATTGTTTAAGACTACCAAGAAACACTCTGTGTGACCCTGATTTAGCCCACTGTAGTAAAAGGTTAAATTACAATTATGTTTCTGTACATCAGTGGTCACCAACCGGTCGATAGTGATTGGTGCATGAGGCAGAAATAATGCAGGGCGACTTGAGTTTCGCCATCAGCTGGAAGATTGTGTCCCCTTTTCTCAGCGGATGCAGAACGCCAGTTCAGTTTTAAAAAGTGAATGATTATGCCCACTCAGCTGTGCCTCACAAGTAATACAACAAATGATCTATTACAAGTGTGATCATATTCCATTTAAAAATATATATCATTTATAAATGATCTGAGAAGAACAACATTGGCAGGGCAATTCAAGCGTAGTCAATATGCAGTGATAAGGTATTGGGCCTATAGACTACTGCACAAAACTCATTGCTACATAACTGTTTTTAATTGGTTAATGTTGCATAGGTTTACGTTTTTTAAATCATGTAAAAAAAATCTGAGCTGTAGATCTCGGCTTGCATTTTGACTCAGAAAATGATCTTGAACTAAGTGAAGGTTGGTGACCACTGGTGTACATGCTGTAGCAGAGCAGGACACTGGGGAGGAGGGGGAGAGGGGGAGACAAGGGGAGGAGAGAGGTGGGATGTATTCTCCAATCTGCAGAATGAATCAGTGTTTACTAATGAGAAAGGGGACGTGTCCCTACAGCCCATGGATTATTGAGATTAGCAGAAAGCCCTCCTCCATCTCCCCACCCAGACAGGAGCAGCGGCTGTCTTTACATCCCATCCCTACGGAGAACACTGGAATGAATCAGCTCATCACAGTCGTTACAGAGGTGGAGAAGAGAAGCCCTCTTTCTGATGGGGATGATGAGAGAGGGGGAGAGGGAGGGAGAGAGATAAAGAGAGGAAGAGGCATTGAAAGAGAGGCACAAAAGTTCCTGGAACTTTTGTGAGTGTAAAAGTTACTGTTAATGTATTCTTGTTTATTTCACTTTTGTTTATTGTCTATTTCACATGCATTGGCAATGGCAATGTAAACATGTTTCCCATACCAATAAAGTCCTTTGAATTGAATTGAAATTGAGAGAGAGGGATATCCTAACATGGAAAATATCTGTGATGTCTTTGATGTGAACCAGCTAGTATGTCCTTGAAGACCACCTTCAGGACTGTTATTCTTCTTCCCTCCTCAAAGATAACAACATCTAACCATTCACACAACTTATAAAGACTCCAGCAACTGTAGCAGTTCTCAATGGTAGCTAATCTGAGTGAATTAAAGATGGCCAAACATGAGTGTGATGCAACAGAACAACCTACCCTAGGCAATTACATCACTTAATCTGTCCAAACAGCATGAGAGAGATGTAGAGATACACAGAGAGATAGAGAGAGGGGGGTGTAGAGAGAGAGAGGGGAGAGAAGAAAGAGAGAGAGGATAGAGAGAGAGAGAGAGAGAGAGAGAGAGAGAGAGAGAGAGAGAGAGAGAGAGAGAGAGAGAGAGAGAGAGAGAGAGAGAGAGAGAGAGAGAGAGAGAGAGAGAGAGAGAGAGAGAGAGAGAGAGAGGAGTAAGAAAGACAGGAGAGAAGAAAGAGAGAGAAAGGGGGAAGAGAGAGAGCGAGAGAGGGAGAGGGAGTAAGGACAGAGAGAAAGCAAGAGAGAGGGAGAAAGAGAGTGGAGTAAGAGGTAAGAGAGATGAGAAAGAGAGAGAAAGGGAGACAGGGGAGAGAGGGAGAGGGAGAGAGAGAGAGAGGGGGAGAGAGAGAGGGAGACAGGGGAGAGCGAGAGGGAGAGAGAGAGGGGGAGAGAGAGAGGGAGAGAGAGGGAGACAGGGGAGAGAGAGAGAGAGGCGTGTATGTCTAACTGTCAGCTCACATCATAAGCCCTCCAGTGAAGATAGAAGAGATCTGCTGTGTTTTCCCTCAGGACACAATATCTGTGTGCGTGCGTGCGCGTGTGCGTGCGCGTGTG
>NC_092090.1:23132360-23152360 GCF_045679555.1 Salvelinus alpinus
CAGTCTGATGGACTTGAGATAGAAGCTGTTTTTAAGCCTCTCAGCCTCGGTCCCAGCAGTGGCTCGGGTGGTTGTTGTCCTTGATGATCATTTTGGCCTTCCTGTGACATCGGTGCTGTAGGTGTCCTGGAGGGCAGGTAGTTTGCCCCCGGTAATACGTTGTGCAGACCGCACCACCCTCTGGAGAGCCTTGCGGTTGAGGGCGGTGCAGTTGCCATACAAGGCAGTGATACAGCCCGACAGGATGCTCTCCATTGTGCATCTGTAAAAGTTTATCAGGCTTTTAGGTGACAAGCCAAATTTCTTCAGCCTCCTGAGGTTGAAGAGGCGCAGTTGTGCCTTCTTCACCACACTATCTGTGTGGGTGAACCATTTCAGTTTGTCTGTGATGTGTACGCCGAGGAACTTAAAACTTTCCACCTTCTCCACTACTGTCCCTTCGATGTGGATAGGGTGCTGCTCCCTCTGCTGTTTCCTGAGGTCCAAGATAACATCCTTTGTTTTGTTGACGTTGAGTGAGAGGTTGTTTTCCTGACACCACACTCCTAGTGCCCTCACCTCCTCCCTGTAGTCTGTCTTGTCATTGTTGGTAATCAAGCCCACTACCGTTGTGTCATCTGCAAACTTGATAATAGAGTTGGAGGTGTGCATGGCCACGCAGTCATGGGTGAACAGGGAGTACAGGAGGGGGCTGATCACTCACCCTTGTGGGGCCCTAGTGTTGAGGGTCAGCGAAGTGGAGATGTTGTTTCCTACCTTCACCACCTGGGGCCAGCCCGTCAGAAAGTCCAGGACCCAATTGCACAGGTTGAGACCTAGGGCCTCCAGCTTAATGATGAGCTTGGAGAGTACTATGGTGTTGAATGCTGAGCTGTAGTCAATGAACAGCATTTTTACATAGGTATTCCTCTTGTTCAGATGGGATAGGGCACTGTGCAGTGTGATGGCGATTGCATCATCTGTGGACCTGTTGGGGCGATATGCAAACTGAAATGGGTCTAGGGTGGCAGGTAAGGTGGAGGTGATATGATCCTTGACTAGTCTCTCAAGCACTTCATGATGACAGAAGTGAGTGCTACGGGACGATAGTCATTTAGTTCATTTATTTTTGCCTTTGTGGGTACAGGAACAATGGTGGCCATCTTGAAGCATGTGGGGACAGCAGACCGATTTAATATGTCCGTAAACACACCAGCCAGCTGGTCTGCGCATGCTCTGAGGAAGCGGCTAGGGATGTCGTCTGGGCCAGCAGCCTTGCGAGGGTTAACATGTTTAAATGTCTTAATCACGTCGGCCACAGAAAAGGAGAGTGCCTGCAATCCTTGTTAGCGGGCCGCGTCGGTGGCACTGTATTATCCTCAAAGCGGGCAAAGGAGGTGTTTAGTTTGTCTGGAAGCAATACATTGGTGTCCGTGACATAGATGGTTTTCTTTTTGTAATCCGTAATTGCCTGTAGACCCTGCCACATACATCTCGTGTCTGAGCCATTGAATTGCAACTCCACTTTGTCCCTATATCGACATTTCACTTGTTTGATGGCCTTGCGGAGGGAATAACTACACTGTTTATATTCGGCCATATTCCCGGTCCTCTTTCCATGGTTAAATATGGTGGTTCACACCTTCAGTTTTGTGCGAATTCCGCCATTCATTGATGGTTTTTGGTTAGGGTAGGTTTTAATAGTCATCTCCAATGCGCTTCTTATAAACTCACTCACCGAGGCAGCGTATAGATCGATGTTATTCTCTGAGGCTGCCCGGAACATTTCCCAGTCCGCGTGATCAAAACAATCTTGAAGCGTGGATTCCGATTGGACAGACCAGCATTGAATGGTTCTAGTCACGGGTACATCCTGTTTAAGTTTCTGCCTATAGGATGGTTGGAGCAAGATGGAGTCGTGGTTAGATTTGCTGAAGGGAGGGCGAGGGAGGGCCTTGTATGCATCACGGAAGTTAGAGTAGCAATGGTTCAGTGTATTGCCCACGCGAGGGCTGCAATCGATATGCTGATAGAATTTAGGTAGCCTTGTTCTCAAATTTGCTTTGTTAAAATCCCCAGGTACAACAAATGCAGCCTCAGGATATATGGTTTCCAGTTTACATAAAGTCCAGTGAAGTTCCTTGAGGGCCGTCGTGGTATCTGTTTGAGGGGGGTTATACACAGCTGTGACGATAGCTGATGAGAATTCTCTTGGGAGATAATATGGTTGGCATTTGATTGTAAGGAATTCTAGGTCAGGTGAACTGAAGGACTTGAGTTCCTGTACGTTGTTATGATTACAGCATGAGTTGTTAATCATGACGCATACACCCCCGCCCTTCTTCTTCCCAGAGAGATGTTTATTTCTGTCGGAGCGACGCATTAAGTAACCCGGTGGCTGTACCGACTCAGACAACATATCCCCAGAGAGCCATGTTTCCGTGAAACAGAGAATGTTGCAATCTCTGATGTCTCTCTGGAAGGCAACCCTTGCCCTAATTTCGTCCACCTTGTTGTCTAGAGACTGAACTTTGGCGAGTAGTATACTTGGAAGCGGTGGGCGGCGTGCACGCCTTTCGAAGCCTGACCAGGAGGCCGCTCCATCTAACTCTTCTGCCTCTGGGATTACTGGGATTACTTGCTGACCATCTCTGTCGGCGCCGTCATTGAACGTCAATTTGTGGTTTTGATATCCGTTCATCATGATCCGTTACACCTCATAGCACAAATAACTGCTGAATACTAATATAGAAAAATAATTATCTTTCTTCAAACATGCATATAACATTCTGTAAAAGTATAATAAAGTTTTTAAAATGTAATTACCCCCAAGAAAATGTAGTAAATTAAATACAATTTCCCTTGTTGTTTTTACTCACAAATGTACATTTTCAAATGTAATGTGCTTTGAACAAGTTAAAATGAAGTAAGCTATTCAAATATTGAAGTAAAAACAGAAAATATTAGATTTTGGGGGGTAATATTTACAGTGTAACTTCTTGCAAATCTACACATTTTGCCATTTGGCAGAGAGAAACATTTTCCGTTTTAAAGCTAATTTCCTGTCATTCTAAAAATGTTACCATGGATAATGACGTGTTTATATGCTATCCTCCCAGGGGCTGTGGGGGAGTGTCCTACGCCACTGAACATGACAACATACAAATATGCGCAAACAAATTATATCATGTCCACTGAGAATGTGTGTTTGTGTGTTTGAAAACAGTGGCTTGGGCTTGGCTGTTTACCTAGGGAGTCAGCTCTCCCTCTCCCCCCCCCCCCATCTCTCTCTCTCTCTTTCTCTCTTTCTCTCTCTCTGTTATCTGGACAATTAGCCTCTCCCACTGGCATACACAGCTATAGCACTGTCAACACACACACTGATAACGCTGTCTGAGGACCTACACACACACACACACACACACACACACACACACACACACACACACACACACACACACACACACACACACACACACACACACACACACACACACACACACACACACACAAAGACACGCACACATAAACACACACTAGCACACAAAGACACACATGCACGCATACACACACACGTGCGCACACACACATGTGTACACACACACCGACAGGGTGTTGCCAGAGGTGTCACCTCAGTGTACCTGTTGAACACTGATTCCCATTTTGCGAAGAGGTACACACACAGTGCATCTGCTAGCTGTAATGAATAGTGCTGTCTGAAAGGTCAGACCCAGAGGACACATTCAGCACTTAACCTTTCTACAGCATCATAACACTTTCATTACACACACACACACACACACACACACACACACACACACACACACACACACACACACACACACACACACACACACACACACACACACACACACACACACACACACACACACACACACACACACACACAGTCGGAGTGTAAGAGACAGGGACATTTGCATATGTTGTTAACTTTGGGACTGGGGGGCAGTATTGAGTAGCTTGGATAATAAGGTGCCCAGAGTAAACTGCCTGCTACTCAGGCCCAAAAGCTATAATATGCATATAATTAGTAGATCTGGATAGAAAACACTCTGGAGTTTCTAAAACTGGTTGAATGATGTCTGTGAGTATAACAGAACTCATATGGCAGGCAAAAACCTGAGAAAAAAATCCAACCCGGAAGTGGGAAATCTGAGGTTTGTAGTTTTTCAAGTCATTGCCTATCGAATATACAGTGTCTATGGGGTCATATTGCACCTCCTAAGGCAGAGTGCCATGAACTCAGTCTCACGCGCTCCCGTGAGAGGTAGCTACGTTCCTTTTCCTTTCTAAATACAAAGGAATTCTCCGGTTGAAACATTATTGAAGATTTATGATAAAAACATCCTAAGGATTGATTCTATACATCGTTTGACATGTTTCTACGAACTGTAATATGACTTTTCGACTGAACTTTCGCCTGGACTTGCCCGCGTCTCCTGAGTTTGGATTTGTGTAGTAAACACACAAACAAAAAGGAGGTATTTGGACATAAATTATGGACTTTATCGAACAAAACAAACATTTATTGTGGAACTGGGATTCCTGGGAGTGCATTCTGATGAAGATCATCAAAGGTAAGTGAATATTTATAATGCTATTTCTGACTTTTGTGACACCTCTCCTTCTTTGGAAAATGGCTGATTGTTTTTCTGTGACTTGGCGCTTACCAATAATAATCGCAAAGTGTAATCGCAAAGCTTTTCGCCGTAAAGCGTTTTTGAAATCTGACACAGCGGTTGCATAAAGGAGAAGTGTATCTATATTTCCATGAATAACACTTGTATCTTTTATCAATGTTTATGATGAGTATTTCTATAATTTGATGTGGCTCTCTGCACTTTCACCAGATGTTTGTTTGAGACAATGCATTTCTGACCATAACACACCAATTTCAAATGAGGTTTTTGGACATAAAGATTAACTTTATCGAACAAAACACACATTTATTGTGTAACATGAAGTCCTGTGAGTGCCATCTGATGAAGATCATCAAAGGTTAGTGATTAATTTAATCGCTATTTCTGACTTTTGTGAGGGCTCTCCTTGGCTGGAAAATGGCTTTATGGTTTTCTGTGACTAGGTGCTGACCTAACATAATCGTTTGGTGTACTTTCGCCGTAAAGCCTATTTGAAATCGGACACTGTGGCTGGATTTACAAGAAGTTTATCTTTAAAATGGTGTAAAATACTTGTATGTTTGAGGAATTTTAATTATGGGATTTCTGTTGTTTTGAATTTGGCGCCCTGCAAATTCACTGGCTGTTGACGCTAGCGTCCCACATATCCCAGAGAAGTTAATTACAGCGATGTGGAGGTGGACAGAAACATATCCAAAACATAAAACAAATCTGGTGATACTTTCTATTATTCCTAAAGTCTGCCTGAGAACAAACTATCACTAATTGGCTTGTAGGAATTTACAACAGAGTTTAGGATTGAGTAGGAGCGAGAGAAAGGACTGAGAGAGAGAGTGGGAGAGAGAGAGAGAGAGAGAGAGAGAGAGAGAGAGAGAGAGAGAGAGAGAGAGAGAGAGAGAGAGAGAGAGAGAGAGAGAGAGAGAGAGAGAGAGAGAGAGAGAGACCGAGGAGGGACTGGAGACTGGTGGGGGGAGCTGGGATGAGGATACCTTAGTCATCGTCCCATGAGGCCTCCTCACAGAGAGTTACTGTGCTAAATTGCAATTATGTTTCTGTACATGCTGTTACAGAGCAAGACATAGGGGAGGAGTGGGAGAGAGGGGGATGACTCATGGGGGTGATGGGGTAAGAAGACAACGGGGAGAAGATGGGGAGACGGGGAGGAGAGAGGGATGTATTCTCCAATCTGCAGAATGAATCAGTGTTTACTAATGAGAAAGGGGACGTGTCCCTACAGCCCATGGATTATTGAGATTAGCAGAAAGCCCTCCTCCATCTCCCCACCCAGACAGGAGCAGCGGCTGTCTTTACATCCCATCCCTACGGAGAACACTGGAATGAATCAGCTCATCACAGCCGTTACAGAGGTGGAGAAGAGAAGCCCTTTTTCTGAGAGGGGGATGATGAGAGGGAGAGACAGAGGGGAAGAGAGAGAAAGAGGCAGAGATAAAGAGGAAGAGAGAAAAAGAGGGATTGTGAGAGAGGCAGAGTGAGAGAGAGATATCCTAACATGGTGAATATCTGTGATGTCTCTGATGTGAACCAGCTGGTACGTCCTTGAAGACCACCTTCAGTACTGTTGTTTTTCTTCCCTCCTTGAAGATAACAATCTCTAACCATTTACACACATTATACAAATTACAACTACTTCATGTCCAATGCAAATGATGCCTAATTGGTTCCAGCAATTTAAACAGTTCTCAATGGTAGCTAATCTGAGAGAATTAAAGATGGCCAAACATTGCCCTTTCCTGCAGCCAAATTACCAAATCACTCTCTAGTGGCCTCATGGGTGGAATGCTATAAATATTTTTCATAGTTTCATAATGTTTCTATGTCAAACGGTTTTGTTATATGTGACCCGTTTTAGGAAGCTAGGCGTATGTCGCATAACTCCCTCCATTCAGTCAGACAACCATACCTCCCTCCATTCAGTCAGACAACCATACCTCCCTCCATTCAGTCAGACAACCATACCTCCCTCCATTCAGTCAGACAACCATACCTCCCTCCGTTCAGTCAGACAACCATACCTCCCTCCATTCAGTCAGATAACCATACCTCCCTCCATTCAGTCAGACAACCATACCTCCCTCCGTTCAGTCAGATAACCATACCTCCCTCCATTCAGTCAGACAACCATACCTCCCTCCATTCAGTCAGACAACCATACCTCCCTCCATTCAGTCAGACAACCTTACCTCCCTCCATTCAGTCAGACAACCATACCTCCCTCCGTTCAGTCAGACAACCATACCTCCCTCCATTCAGTCAGACAACCATACCTCCCTCCATTCAGTCAGACAACCATACCTCCCTCCATTCAGTCAGACAACCATGCCTCCCGCCAGTTAGTTAGACAACCATACCTCCCTCCATTCAGTCAGACAACCATACCTCCCTCCATTCAGTCAGACAACCATACCTCCCTCCAATCAGTCAGACAACCATACCTCCCTCCATTCAGTCAGATAACCATACCTCCCTCCAATCAGTCAGACAACCACACCTCCCTCCATTCAGTCAGACAACCACACCTCCCTCCAATCAGTCAGACAACCATACCTCCCTCCATTCAGTCAGACAACCATACCTCCCTCCATTCAGTCAGATAACCATACCTCCCTCCAATCAGTCAGACAACCACACCTCCCTCCATTCAGTCAGACAACCACACCTCCCTCCATTCAGTCAGACAACCATACCTCCCTCCATTCAGTCAGACAACCATACCTCCCTCCATTCAGTCAGACAACCATACCTCCCTCCATTCAGTCAGACAACCATACCTCCCTCCGTTCAGTCAGACAACCATACCTCCCTCCATTCAGTCAGACAACCATACCTCCCTCCATTCAGTCAGACAACCATACCTCCCTCCGTTCAGTCAGACAACCATACCTCCCTCCGTTCAGTCAGACAACCATACCTCCCTCCGTTCAGTCAGATAACCATACCTCCCTCCATTCAGTCAGATAACCATACCTCCCTCCATTCAGTCAGACAACCATACCTCCCTCCGTTCAGTCAGACAACCATACCTCCCTCCATTCAGTCAGACAACCATACCTCCCTCCATTCAGTCAGACAACCATACCTCCCTCCGTTCAGTCAGACAACCATACCTCCCTCCGTTCAGTCAGACAACCATACCTCCCTCCGTTCAGTCAGACAACCATACCTCCCTCCGTTCAGTCAGACAACCATACCTCCCTCCATTCAGTCAGATAACCATACCTCTCTACATCATTAGACTACCATAAGCCCATAACCAGGTGTATACTTTTGTTTCAAAGTAGAATTGTTTAAGACTACCAAGAAACACTCTGTGTGACCCTGATTTAGCCCACTGTAGTAAAAGGTTAAATTACAATTATGTTTCTGTACATCAGTGGTCACCAACCGGTCGATAGTGATTGGTGCATGAGGCAGAAATAATGCAGGGCGACTTGAGTTTCGCCATCAGCTGGAAGATTGTGTCCCCTTTTCTCAGCGGATGCAGAACGCCAGTTCAGTTTTAAAAAGTGAATGATTATGCCCACTCAGCTGTGCCTCACAAGTAATACAACAAATGATCTATTACAAGTGTGATCATATTCCATTTAAAAATATATATCATTTATAAATGATCTGAGAAGAACAACATTGGCAGGGCAATTCAAGCGTAGTCAATATGCAGTGATAAGGTATTGGGCCTATAGACTACTGCACAAAACTCATTGCTACATAACTGTTTTTAATTGGTTAATGTTGCATAGGTTTACGTTTTTTAAATCATGTAAAAAAAATCTGAGCTGTAGATCTCGGCTTGCATTTTGACTCAGAAAATGATCTTGAACTAAGTGAAGGTTGGTGACCACTGGTGTACATGCTGTAGCAGAGCAGGACACTGGGGAGGAGGGGGAGAGGGGGAGACAAGGGGAGGAGAGAGGTGGGATGTATTCTCCAATCTGCAGAATGAATCAGTGTTTACTAATGAGAAAGGGGACGTGTCCCTACAGCCCATGGATTATTGAGATTAGCAGAAAGCCCTCCTCCATCTCCCCACCCAGACAGGAGCAGCGGCTGTCTTTACATCCCATCCCTACGGAGAACACTGGAATGAATCAGCTCATCACAGTCGTTACAGAGGTGGAGAAGAGAAGCCCTCTTTCTGATGGGGATGATGAGAGAGGGGGAGAGGGAGGGAGAGAGATAAAGAGAGGAAGAGGCATTGAAAGAGAGGCACAAAAGTTCCTGGAACTTTTGTGAGTGTAAAAGTTACTGTTAATGTATTCTTGTTTATTTCACTTTTGTTTATTGTCTATTTCACATGCATTGGCAATGGCAATGTAAACATGTTTCCCATACCAATAAAGTCCTTTGAATTGAATTGAAATTGAGAGAGAGGGATATCCTAACATGGAAAATATCTGTGATGTCTTTGATGTGAACCAGCTAGTATGTCCTTGAAGACCACCTTCAGGACTGTTATTCTTCTTCCCTCCTCAAAGATAACAACATCTAACCATTCACACAACTTATAAAGACTCCAGCAACTGTAGCAGTTCTCAATGGTAGCTAATCTGAGTGAATTAAAGATGGCCAAACATGAGTGTGATGCAACAGAACAACCTACCCTAGGCAATTACATCACTTAATCTGTCCAAACAGCATGAGAGAGATGTAGAGATACACAGAGAGATAGAGAGAGGGGGTTGTAGAAAGAGAGAGGGGAGAGAAGAAAGAGAGAGAGGATAGAGAGAGAGAGAGAGAGAGAGAGAGAGAGAGAGAGAGAGAGAGAGAGAGAGAGAGAGAGAGAGAGAGAGAGAGAGAGAGAGAGAGAGAGAGAGAGAGAGAGAGAGAGAGAGAGAGAGAGAGAGAGAGAGAGGAGTAAGAAAGACAGGAGAGAAGAAAGAGAGAGAAAGGGGGAAGAGAGAGAGCGAGAGAGGGAGAGGGAGTAAGGACAGAGAGAAAGCAAGAGAGAGGGAGAAAGAGAGTGGAGTAAGAGGTAAGAGAGATGAGAAAGAGAGAGAAAGGGAGACAGGGGAGAGAGGGAGAGGGAGAGAGAGAGAGAGGGGGAGAGAGAGAGGGAGACAGGGGAGAGCGAGAGGGAGAGAGAGAGGGGGAGAGAGAGAGGGAGAGAGAGGGAGACAGGGGAGAGAGAGAGAGAGGCGTGTATGTCTAACTGTCAGCTCACATCATAAGCCCTCCAGTGAAGATAGAAGAGATCTGCTGTGTTTTCCCTCAGGACACAATATCTGTGTGCGTGCGTGCGCGTGTGCGTGCGCGTGTGTGTGTGTGCGTGTGCGTGTGCGTGTGCGTGCGTGCGTGCGTGCGTGCGTGCGTGCGTGCGTGCGTGCGTGCGTGTGTGTGTGTGTGTGTGTGTGCGTGTGTACGTGCGTGTGCAAGCGTGCATTACTATTTCAGTCTCTCCGGTCGTGACGTTGATTGGGAGTTTAATAGTGCTTCACCTCAGAGAGAGAATTACAGGAACACAGACATGTTGAGAAGCGCAGGCACACAGTCAACATAACAAACACTATGAGAAGCAACATGGCTAATGCATGCAATACATGTGTGGTATATGTTTGGAAAGCAGGACATGCGTGTGTGATCAGTGATGTAGAGATGCCTACAGTAGCTGAGTAAGATGTGGCTCTATTCACTGTACACATGTCATGAGTAACCTTGTCTGAAACCTGAAGACTCATGTTAGCTCCCACAGCTAATACCTTTAGCTCAGTGGGTTATTGTTTTCTCAAGCTACAAGACAACCTTGGTTTGAAACTTGTTCTGTTAGACCAGCTGTGGTTTCGTGGTTATCCCTTTGTGGAGCCCGGACATTCATTGTAAAACATTGTACTATTCTCATGAACGACATCCCTTAAATTCTGCTTTACTTTACTTTTTCATAACTTTCCAGAGCTCATTCAGCTTTCCCTCGACTGTCCATTCCCTCTGAGAAACACTCCATACCTCTCTCTCAATTCAATTCAATTCAATTGACTTTATTGACATGGCAAGTTCATTATTACTTACATTGTCAAAGTATACATATCGAAAAATAAAAATAAAATATATATGTATATATATACAAAATATATATATATTTATATATAAATAAATGGTGGAACCAACAGTAATAATAATAGTAGTAGTGGACATGGGATTGCCATTAACAGCAACTACAACAAGAATATTAATCAGAACAACAATACATTAAATCAATGGTAGTAG
This sequence comes from Salvelinus alpinus, assembly GCF_045679555.1. Taxonomy (NCBI): domain Eukaryota; kingdom Metazoa; phylum Chordata; class Actinopteri; order Salmoniformes; family Salmonidae; genus Salvelinus; species Salvelinus alpinus. Next base: position 23,143,220 of record NC_092090.1, read on the forward strand.
ACAAGTGTCAACATGACTTGAGAAGACATATGACCTGGTATGAAAGACAAAACAAAACTAAGCTAAATGGGAAATATTATCAACATTACTTTGCATTTTTCACTGGCTGTCCCTCAGGTTGTGGCAGGAGGACACATATTTGGCTGCCAAAACTCCACATTTTGGCTTTTCACCCAATAAATATTAGATTTTTTCTTCATCTTTTATAGTTTCAAATTCTTTGTATTGAGTTATAATTTTGGGAAAGAAATATGCTCTTAGGTCTGAGTATTTGTCACAGTGTAGTAGGAAATGCACCTCTGTCTCTACCTCTCTCTCTCTCTCTCTCTCTCTCTCTCTGCCTGTCTCTCTCTCTCTTTTTATCTTTCTCTCTGTCTCTCTCTCTTCTCAAACATATATCTTATATAAGGAACATATAAAGAGAAGACCAGTTTTAACCACACAGCTCAGTCTGCTCCAGATAACAGCTCCACTGTCCTGCTCTTCCTGTCTGATTCCCCTGTGTTTCCCCTGGTGTTAAACTATATATATTCTCCTACGTATTTACGCCATTGTCTCTCAGAGCTGTCGGAACTCGCCGGAAAGACAGGTGGAGGGTGGTGAGGAAGAGGAGGGAAGGCGGGGCCGCGTTTGCTTGGGGCGAGGGCTGCGTGCGTTTGTCTCTCTCCCCCAGAGCGAAAGAAAGAAAGAGAGAAAGAGAGAAAGGAGGAGAGGAACAAAGCATTGCAGTGTGTTAGTCTTAGTCAGGCACATTATATGATGAGTCAGACAACCATACCTCCCTCCATTCAGTCAGACAACCATACCTCCCTCCATTCAGTCAGACAACCATACCTCCCTCCATTCAGTCAGACAACCATACCTCCCTCCATTCAGTCAGACAACCATACCTCCCTCCATTCAGTCAGACAACCATACCTCCCTCCATTCAGACAGACAACCATACCTCCCTCCATTCAGTCAGACAACCATACCTCCCTCCATTCAGACAGACAACCATACCTCCCTCCATTCAGTCAGACAACCATACCTCCCTCCATTCAGTCAGACAACCATACCTCCCTCCATTCAGTCAGACAACCATACCTCCCTCCATTCAGTCAGACAACCATACCTCCCTCCATTCAGTCAGACAACCTTACCTCCCTCCATTCAGTCAGACAACCATACCTCCCTCCGTTCAGTCAGACAACCATACCTCCCTCCGTTCAGTCAGACAACCATACCTCCCTCCATTCAGTCAGACAACCATACCTCCCTCCATTCAGTCAGACAACCATACCTCCCTCCATTCAGTCAGACAACCATACCTCCCTCCATTCAGTCAGACAACCATACCTCCCTCCATTCAGTCAGACAACCATACCTCCCTCCATTCAGTCAGACAACCATACCTCCCTCCATTCAGTCAGACAACCATACCTCCCTCCATTCAGACAGAAAACCATACCTCCCTCCATTCAGTCAGACAACCATACCTCCCTCCATTCAGTCAGACAACCATACCTCCCTCCATTCAGTCAGACAACCTTACCTCCCTCCCTCCAATCAGACAGACAACCATACCTCCCTCCATTCAGTCAGACAACCATACCTCCCTCCATTCAGTCAGACAACCATACCTCCCTCCATTCAGTCAGACAACCATACCTCCCTCCATTCAGTCAGACAACCATACCTCCCTCCATTCAGTCAGACAACCATACCTCCCTCCATTCAGACAGACAACCATACCTCCCTCCATTCAGTCAGACAACCATACCTCCCTCCATTCAGACAGACAACCATACCTCCCTCCATTCAGTCAGACAACCATACCTCCCTCCATTCAGTCAGACAACCATACCTCCCTCCATTCAGTCAGACAACCATACCTCCCTCCATTCAGTCAGACAACCATACCTCCCTCCATTCAGTCAGACAACCTTACCTCCCTCCATTCAGTCAGACAACCATACCTCCCTCCGTTCAGTCAGACAACCATACCTCCCTCCGTTCAGTCAGACAACCATACCTCCCTCCATTCAGTCAGACAACCATACCTCCCTCCATTCAGTCAGACAACCATACCTCCCTCCATTCAGTCAGACAACCATACCTCCCTCCATTCAGTCAGACAACCATACCTCCCTCCATTCAGTCAGACAACCATACCTCCCTCCATTCAGTCAGACAACCATACCTCCCTCCATTCAGTCAGACAACCATACCTCCCTCCATTCAGACAGAAAACCATACCTCCCTCCATTCAGTCAGACAACCATACCTCCCTCCATTCAGTCAGACAACCATACCTCCCTCCATTCAGTCAGACAACCTTACCTCCCTCCCTCCAATCAGACAGACAACCATACCTCCCTCCATTCAGTCAGACAACCACACCTCCCTCCATTCAGTCAGACAACCATACCTCCCTCCATTCAGTCAGACAACCATACCTCCCTCCATTCAGTCAGACAACCATACCTCCCTCCATTCAGTCAGACAACCACACCTCCCTCCATTCAGTCAGACAACCATACCTCCCTCCATTCAGTCAGACAACCATACCTCCCTCCATTCAGTCAGACAACCATACCTCCCTCCATTCAGTCAGACAACCATACCTCCCTCCATTCAGTCAGACAACCATACCTCCCTCCATTCAGTCAGACAACCATACCTCCCTCCATTCAGTCAGACAACCATACCTCCCTCCATTCAGACAGACAACCATACCTCCCTCCATTCAGTCAGACAACCACAACTCCCTCCATTCAGTCAGATAACCATACCTCCCTCCATTCAGTCAGATAACCATACCTCCCTCCATTCAGTCAGACAACCATACCTCCCTCCATTCAGAGAGACAACCATACCTCCCTCCATTCAGTCAGACAACCACACCTCCCTCCATTCAGTCAGACAACCACACCTCCCTCCATTCAGTCAGACAACCATACCTCCCTCCATTCAGTCAGACAACCACACCTCCCTCCATTCAGTCAGACAACCATACCTCCCTCCATTCAGTCAGACAACCATACCTCCCTCCATTCAGACAGACAACCATACCTCCCTCCATTCAGTCAGACAACCATACCTCCCTCCATTCAGTCAGACAACCACACCTCCCTCCATTCAGTCAGACAACCATACCTCCCTCCGTTCAGTCAGACAACCATACCTCCCTCCATTCAGTCAGACAACCATACCTCCCTCCATTCAGTCAGACAACCATACCTCCCTCCATTCAGTCAGACAACCATACCTCCCTCCATTCAGTCAGACAACCATACCTCCCTCCGTTCAGTCAGACAACCATACCTCCCTCCATTCAGTCAGACAACCATACCTCCCTCCGTTCAGTCAGACAACCATACCTCCCTCCATTCAGTCAGACAACCATACCTCCCTCCATTCAGTCAGACAACCATACCTCCCTCCATTCAGTCAGATAACCATACCTCCCTCCATTCAGTCAGACAACCATACCTCCCTCCATTCAGTCAGACAACCATACCTCCCTCCATTCAGTCAGATAACCATACCTCCCTCCATTCAGTCAGACAACCATACCTCCCTCCATTCAGTCAGACAACCATACCTCCCTCCATTCAGTCAGACAACCATACCTCCCTCCATTCAGTCAGACAACCATACCTCCCTCCATTCAGTCAGATAACCATACCTCCCTCCATTCAGTCAGACAACCATACCTCCCTCCATTCAGTCAGACAACCATACCTCCCTCCATTCAGTCAGACAACCATACCTCCCTCCAATGTAGCTCTGGAGGATATGACCTCATCTGTTTCAGTATAGTGATGTAGCTCTGGAGGATATGACCTCATCTGTTTCAGTATAGTGATGTAGCTCTGGAGGATATGACCTCATCTGTTTCAGTATAGTGATGTAGCTCTGGAGGATATGACCTCATCTGTTTCAGTATAGTGATGTAGCTCTGGAGGATATGACCTCATCTGTTTCAGTATAGTGATGTAGCTCTGGAGGATATGACCTCATCTGTTTCAGTATAGTGATGTAGCTCTGGAGGATATGACTGCCTCTGTTTCAGAAGAGTGATGTAGCTCTGGAGGATATGACCTCATCTGTTTCAGTATAGTGTTGTAGCTCTGGAGGATATGACTGTGTGTGTTTCACTAGTTGAGTCATGGTGATGTTGTGACAGTGTTTGGGTTGGTGGGCTGCTCTGGAGGAGGTTTCATGAAGAAGTGGAATAACAAAAGATGCTGTTTCTGAGACCATGTTGGTAAAAGCCTTAATGCTCTATCTAAGCTAAGAGACCATGTTGGTAAAAGCCTTAATGCTCTATCTAAGCTAAGAGACCATGTTGGTAAAAGCCTTAATGCTCTATCTAAGCTAAGAGACCATGTTGGTAAAAGCCTTAATACTCTATCTAAGCTAAGAGACCATGATGGTAAAAGCCTTAATGCTCTATCTAAGCTAAGAGACCATGTTGGTAAAAGCCTTAATGCTCTATCTAAGCTAAGAGACCATGTTGGTAAAAGCCTTAATGCTCTATCTAAGCTAAGAGACCATGTTGGTAAAAGCCTTAATGCTCTATCTAAGCTAAGAGACCATGTTGGTAAAAGCCTTAATGCTCTATCTAAGCTAAGAGACCATGTTGGTAAAAGCCTTAATGCTCTATCTAAGCTAAGAGACCATGTTGGTAAAAGCCTTAATGCTCTATCTAAGCTAAGAGACCATGTTGGTAAAAGCCTTAATGCTCTATCTAAGCTAAGAGACCATGATGGTAAAAGCCGTAATGCTCTATCTAAGCTAAGAGACCATGTTGGTAAAAGCCTTAATGCTTTATCTAAGCTAAGAGACCATGTTGGTAAAAGCCTTAATGCTCTATCTAAGCTAAGAGACCATGTTGGTAAAAGCCTTAATGCTCTATCTAAGCTAAGAGACCATGTTGGTAAAAGCCTTAATGCTTTATCTAAGCTAAGAGACCATGTTGGTAAAAGCCTTAATGCTCTATCTAAGCTAAGAGACCATGTTGGTAAAAGCCTTAATGCTCTATCTAAGCTAAGAGACCATGTTGGTAAAAGCCTTAATGCTCTATCTAAGATAAGAGACCATGTTGGTAAAAGCCTTAATGCTCTATCTAAGCTAAGAGACCATGTTGGTAAAAGCCTTAATGCTCTATCTAAGCTAAGAGACCATGTTGGTAAAAGCCTTAATGCTCTATCTAAGCTAAGAGACCATGTTGGTAAAAGCCTTAATGCTCTATCTAAGCTAAGAGACCATGATGGTAAAAGCCTTAATGCTCTATCTAAGCTAAGAGACCATGTTGGTAAAAGCCTTAATGCTCTATCTAAGCTAAGAGACCATGTTGGTAAAAGCCTTAATGCTCTATCTAAGCTAAGAGACCATGTTGGTAAAAGCCTTAATGCTCTATCTAAGCTAAGAGACCATGTTGGTAAAAGCCTTAATGCTCTATCTAAGCTAAGAGACCATGTTGGTAAAAGCCTTAATGCTCTATCTAAGCTAAGAGACCATGTTGGTAAAAGCCTTAATGCTCTATCTAAGCTAAGAGACCATGTTGGTAAAAGCCTTAATGCTCTATCTAAGCTAAGAGACCATGATGGTAAAAGCCTTAATGCTCTATCTAAGCTAAGAGACCATGTTGGTAAAAGCCTTAATGCTCTATCTAAGCTAAGAGACCATGTTGGTAAAAGCCTTAATGCTCTATCTAAGCTAAGAGACCATGTTGGTAAAAGCCGTAATGCTCTATCTAAGCTAAGAGACCATGTTGGTAAAAGCCTTAATGCTCTATCTAAGCTAAGAGACCATGTTGGTAAAAGCCTTAATGCTCTATCTAAGCTAAGAGACCATGTTGGTAAAAGCCTTAATGCTCTATCTAAGCTAAGAGACCATGTTGGTAAAAGCCTTAATGCTCTATCTAAGCTAAGAGACCATGTTGGTAAAAGCCTTAATGCTCTATCTAAGCTAAGAGACCATGTTGGTAAAAGCCTTAATGCTCTATCTAAGCTAAGAGACCATGTTGGTAAAAGCCTTAATGCTCTATCTAAGCTAAGAGACCATGTTGGTAAAAGCCGTAATGCTCTATCTAAGCTAAGAGACCATGTTGGTAAAAGCCTTAATGCTCTATCTAAGCTAAGAGACCATGTTGGTAAAAGCCTTAATGCTCTATCTAAGCTAAGAGACCATGTTGGTAAAAGCCTTAATGCTCTATCTAAGCTAAGAGACCATGTTGGTAAAAGCCTTAATGCTCTATCTAAGCTAAGAGACCATGTTGGTAAAAGCCTTAATGCTCTATCTAAGCTAAGAGACCATGTTGGTAAAAGCCTTAATGCTCTATCTAAGCTAAGAGACCATGTTGGTAAAAGCCTTAATGCTCTATCTAAGCTAAGAGACCATGTTGGTAAAAGCCTTAATGCTCTATCTAAGCTAAGAGACCATGTTGGTAAAAGCCTTAATGCTCTATCTAAGCTAAGAGACCATGTTGGTAAAAGCCTTAATGCTCTATCTAAGCTAAGAGACCATGTTGGTAAAAGCCTTAATGCTCTATCTAAGCTAAGAGACCATGTTGGTAAAAGCCTTAATGCTCTATATAAGCTAAGAGACCCTGATTGGAAGCAGCAATCTAACATTGATTGATCTGACATTGACTGTGAGGGCTATCCGTTCCGAAGTGAGCCTTTCTAGCCCATATACACTACAGATATACAAAAGTATGTGGACACCCCTTCAAATTAGAGGATTCGGCTATTTCAGCCACACCCATTGTTGACAGATGTATAAAATCGAGCACGCAGCCATGCAATCTCCATAGACAAACTTTGGCAGTAGAATCACCTTACTGAAGAGCTCAGTGACTTTCAACATGGCACCGTCATAGGATACCACCATTCCACAAAGTCACTTTGTCAAATTTCTTCCCTGCTAGAGCTGCCCCGGTCAACTGTAAGTGCTGTTATTGTGAAGTGGAAACATCTAGGAGCAACAACGGCTCAGCCGCAAAGTGGTAGGCCAGACAAGCTCACAGAACAGGACTGCCGAGTGCTGAAGCTCGTAGAACGTAAAAATCGTCTGTCGTCGGTTGCAACACTCACTACCGAGTTCCAAACGGCCTCTGGAGGCAACGAAGCACAGGAACTGTTCGTCGGGAGCTTCATGAAATGGGTTTCCATGGCCGAGCAGCCAAACCCAGATTTGTTTGTTGGACTTCCAGATGGTGAAGCTTGATCACCTTGCGCAATGCCAAGCGTCTGCTGGAGGGGTCTAAAGGTCTCCGCCATTGGACTCTAGAGCAGTGGAAACGTGTTCTCTGAAGTGATGAATCACGCTTCACCATCTGGCAGTCCAACGAACAAATCTGGGTTTGGTGGATGCCAGGAGAACGCTACCTGCCCCAATGCATAGTGTTAACTGTACAGTTTGGTGGAGGAGGAATAAGGGTCTGGGGCTGTTTTTCATGGTTCGGGCTAGGCCCCTTTCAGTGAAGGGAAATCTTAACGCTACAGCATGCAATGACACTCTAGACGATTCTGTGCTTCCAACTTTGTGACAACATTTTGTTTCAGCATAACAATGCCCCCATGCACAAAGCAAGGTCCATACAGAAATGGTTTGTCGAGATTGGTGTGGAAGACTGGCCTGCACAGAGCCCTCACCTCAAACCCATCGAACACATTTGGGATGAATTGGAAAGCCAACTGCATGCCAGGCCTAATCGTTCCAACATCAGTGCCCGACCTCACTAATGCTCTTGTGGCTGAAAGGAAGCAAGTCCCTGCAGCAATGTATTCACACACCTTTCCTTTTCCTCATTTTGTTGTGTTACAGCTTGAATTTAAAATTGAATAAATATAGATTTTGTTATCATTGGCTTACACACGACACCCCATAATGACAAAGTGGAATTATGTTTTTAGACATTTTTACAAATGAATAAAAAATGAAAAGCTGAAATGTTTTGAGTCAGTAAGTATTCAACCCCTTTGTTATGGCAAGCCTAAAAAAGGTCAGAAATAAGAATGTACTTAACAAGTCACATAATATGTTCCATGGACTCACTCTGTGCACAATAATAGTGTTTAACATCATTTTTGATTGAGTTCCTCATCTCTGTACCCCACACATACACATCTATAAAGTCCCTCAGTCGCGCAATTCATTTCAAACACAGATTCAACCACAAAGTCCAGGTAGGTTTTCCAATGCTTCGCAAAGAAGGGCACATATTGGTAGATTTTAAAATAGCTGGCATTGAATATCCCTTTGACCATAGTGAAGTTATAAATTACACTGTGGATGATGTATCAATAGATCCAGTCACTACAAAGATACAGGTGTATCTATAATGATAATAAAATACTATTTAATCCCCACAACAACATTTGGAAAAAGGGAAGTGAATTCTTTCTGAAGGCACTGAGGACACAGAGGTTTGGACCTTGTTAAAGTTTACTACAAGCAAGATTCAGAGCAGAGCACGGTGTTGCAATTTCATTTATCGTCACAATACATATTTCCCGGCATTCAACATACATTTTTCTGCCTGGAAGAGAGACGCGCTGTACAATGGAGTGAGGGCAGTGTTGTCGCCTGGTTCCTTGATCTGATCTACAGTATAAGCTGTATAGACTGTTCATCAAAGTAGCCTATTTTGCATTGATAACCAAATATAATCTCAGCAACTGTTCAAACAGTAAACCAAACAACAAGAATCTACCCAAAAGGCTATTTAGTTTAAAAGTACTATTGTGAAATGGTAGAACCTGCTGTAGCCAACTAGCTAGCCATGTGACTTTTTATCCTCGACCAAAACATGATGTTCTATTTTAGCTGATATGGGAATGAATACACAAGCAGCATATCAAACTGGGATCATGTTTTATGTTTCACCGGCAAGTAGAAGGATATTTGCCAGGGCATATGTTTTTATAATGAATCTGATTATTTCACATGGAGATGTGGGAAGCTGAAAAGGCTCGCTAGCCAGCTATATGTTGTTTTTTAAACTTTTATATGTTATATGTGACTCACTGATGGTCATTCAATTATTCCATGTCAGTAAAAAAATATATATTGGTAAATTAGTCTAGTTAGTCTAGCCAGCTATCTAAACATTCATGGCCGAATTACCGACTGGGCACGCAGGGCACG